>NW_024881316.1:26933818-27533818 GCF_018691265.1 Tyto alba | reverse complement strand
CTTAATTGTGTTGATATATATTGCTCACAGATTCAACTAATATTTTTATTGCTCAGTAAATGTCCTTAGTGAAGAATGCATCTTTAAATATGGACAGGTCTGGTGGAAATTATAGCTCTTTTTCTTAAGAGTAGCCATTAAAAGAATTATTAACCTTCAAGATGAGGCTGGAGTAAGACTTCAGATAAACAATGTGACTGTTTTTATGTATATACAATTACTGAAGAATTGGATTTTTTTTTAATTAAGTTGTACATCTGTAGTAAAGAAAATAGGGTTGGAATAGGCATTCAAGCACTGGGCCACCAGTGTCCCATGTTGTTTATCATCACAAAATTAACAAGATATAAAACCAAAACAGATAAACTGTTTGTGCAGAGTCCTTGCATTAAAAAAAAAAAAAAAAAAAAAAAAAAATGAGATAGTTAACAAAAATCTCCTTCTCTTATCTTTGATTACTGTAGTATTTCAGAAAATTGTATTTTGGGAATATTAGTGCATAAATAAATGGATTGCATATCTAATTCTTGTCACTATTTTTGCCTTTTCATGTATTTTCAGTCTGCAGTGGAAGTAAGTTGGTTATTTATGTTATAATAGGAGTCTGGAAGACCAGGCTATTCTAAAACTAATCTATATCAATAATGATCTAAAAGACAAATTTCGCTGAGTTAAACACAGTTCATATCTTCTTTGACAGGTAGGATGAACAGTGCTGAAGCCACAGACCAACATTAGTAAAATATCTGAGCATAACAAACATAAGGGTGTTAATTTTTCTTGACAAAATTCTTTTTAAATAATTTTTTAAAGAAATTAAAAGATCAAATTTTTTCCACAGTAATGAGAGCTCATTTTTATGCAAAAGCATTTTAAATATTTAGGTATTAAAATCAGATAGGTCTGATTGATTTTTGGATACTTTCACTCCTGTGTGAAAACAAGCAGGATCAAGTTCAAAGCATGTAACCGTGGTACATCCTCAGATGGATATTTGTTTTGGAAATACTTGCAATTACTGAACAGTAGTCTTTCTTTTCTAATGCAACATAAAAATATCCCTACAACTCATAATGGTAATAACATAGGTTTTCAACTTGTGTGCTCTATCTACCATAAATTTATATTAGTAGTTTATATAAAATACTTGGTTGTATTCCTGTCCATCAGGTTGTTGGTTTCTGTCTAGTATTAATACCTCTAAGAAACCTTTTTATTCTTATTGTCTTCTTTTGGAAGTTTCAGTAAGTGGACTTTCCACTAAATCTGAAAATTCTTTAAATGAGTTCCTAATACAAAACAGAAAATGCATCTATAAATAATGGAGGGAGGTAGACCATTGATTTACAACAAAATAAATGACAGTACTAGATGTATATTGACTGCTAGATTTGTAATTGTGTCTATCAATAATAGATGTTAATATTAGACTAAAGATGGGTTACATAAATAATGCAAATGTGTATTAGAAGGAAGTGCAATAAAACTTAGGACTGGAATTTCTACATATGTAGAAGTCATGAATCTGCAGAATGGGGGATAAGACTGCCAGGGAATTTGTGAAGTCACAGAGCAGACACAACTGAAAGTCTCACTTTAGACTGTGTTCTCTGTGTCTTTCTGCTCATGACACTTTCAACTCTGTGATTATTCTACTCCAATTTTTATTTTTCTGATTTTTTGATTTCCTGTTTGATTATCAGTGAACAGTCAACAACATGTAAAAGGCACCTCAAAAGCTCAGATTGATGATATCATACGGTGTAGTGATCTCTGTACCTTCCAAAACCTGGCCCTTGTGCACAACTTAAAATTCCTGTTATAAAAGCTGTTAGCTGAAACTGTTTTGCCTTGAGTTGTATTGGGGAGCTCTGTCTAGTTCTGAATTTTGATGCAAAGATGTTTTGCAGACCATAAGAATAAAACTAAAATTTCTGATTTTCACCTATGTTCCACATCTTGTCTTTACCTTCCAGACCTTCTCTGATTCACGTCAGTTCCTTGACATTTAAGTTTGTTGCTATAGCCCTGTGGTATATAATCCTCACTTTGTGGAAGAAATGATTCTTATCCAGGAATGAGAGGCAATGGAGCAATCAAATGACTTATGTCCTCTTGCTTCCATTCTGGATTCCAGTTCTTTATTATTTCACAGCAAAGATAAGATGTTATTGAAATAAAAAGGTTTGTTTGTTGTTTTCTGGTTTTGGTTATTTGTTTTGGTTTTTTTTTTTTTTTTTTTTTTCATTTTTCGGGGGTGAAGAAGGAGGTGTCTTAGGCTTGTATCTGTGCTTCTGCTTCTACTTTGTTTGTTTTCTCCTAAAAATCTTTTGCCCATTTCTGGACAGATCCTACTTTGTCATGGATCTTCCTATGATTTTGCTACAAGAATAAGTTTTTGGCCTTTGTGATGGTGAAATATGTGGATAAATGTAATGGAGGACTGAAACCTACTTGCCCAAAGTTATGTCTCATCCCCTTCCCATTTTTTTTTCTGGGCTCTAAATATTCAGCAGAACAGTTAAAAGAATTGTTGAAGCTTCTAAATATAATAACTTATATAGATTTTAAGTAGATTTTTTGTACACAGTCTTATGAATACCATACTAAAGTACATAGTGTCCTCAGTAATCCCGTGGAAAACAAACGCAAAAGAATTACAGGTTACTTGTGAATTGTTTATGGAAATTTTGCCTTTATACATGAAATGGAGCTTTGGAGGTACTATGTGAACTATAATGCAAGTTGACTGAAATGTTTTAAAGGACCCTTCAGTTATTTCTTTTCCCTTATTTTACTTTTCAGAAGATGAAATGGGCATTTCAAGGTGATGGAATGTATTCTTTATTATCAGTAAACAACCTCAAAAACCTAGAAGAAGACTAATCTAGGTCAGACTTCAGACATAAAGAATTGTAGAAAGGTGAACCAAGTTTCAAACTGAGAAGAAGAACCTGAATAAGTAAAATTAAACTTATTTCATAAATTGAGTCAATTTAATGTTATTATATTTTTTCTTGTTTCTTTTTCATAATTTCAGATTTCTTGAAACTGTCTAAAGGGAAACTCAGTAAGTTCTGGTGGACTGGGTTCCTTTCATTAATTCAAACTCAGCAACTGTGTTTCCTCATCCTATGTTTTCCAGTACATTTTCATTTTTGACAACTACCTCAACATTCTCTGTTGTTCTTGCCCTTTCCTAATATTTTTCCCCACCTTTTTTTTTCTTATAATTTTTTTTTTCCCCCTCTCCTTCCTCTTGTTTTGCATATTTTCTCTTCAAGAAGGTGTGCAAAAGACATTTACTAACTGATACTGTTGCCTTTCTGTTACCAAATTTTCATTTACTTTATAAGAAAAAATAGGTAATCAAACAGAAAAAAAATAATTCAAGTGGCAGATGCTAAAGGCAGAGGCTGTAAGGAACAAAAGAATAGAAAACAATGGTATGTAATTGGGGTGGAATTTATTCTTTGCCCATCTTTTATCTTACAAATCCAAATCTAGGAACAGTCTGCCCTGCCAATTTAATCCATCTGAAATGAGTTAGATTTCTTTGGCATACACTAAAGTGAGGTGGGAATCAGAATTTGAGTAAATGGTTGTTAAAGAACACTAATTGTCAACTTTGTAAAAAACAGTGAGACTTGACAAAACAACCTTATGGAAGCTAGAAGCAGTGGAAAGGGAAGATACTAGTTGCTAAGAAAATAAACCTGCAGGAGTACAGAGCATTTAGTAAAAAAATGTGAAATATCTGAACCAGTAAAATCAAGTACTTACATTTAACACTTAGTCATCCCCTGAAGGCCATATGTCTGAGCATACATGCAGAGCAGGTGGCAGGGAAGAAAATGTAGCTCATGTAGTAATTTAAGGGACAAACATAAAGGAGAGCTCTCATGCAGGTTGTGCCTGCAAGATACATACCATTCACTCATGCAGATATACCTGAACTAACTTTGAATGATTTAGCTGAGCTATCAGAAAGAGCATTAACTTTCTATTCAGAATAATTATCACTGATGGAAAAGAAGGTGCATTCACCTACGCAGAATAGTAGATAGTGGAATAGTCTCATATAGCAGCTTTAAACATGGAATTTTTCTTCTCCTACACATATACATTTGTCTTTACTTCCTTGGCATATGAGCATGCTCTTCTTTTACTCACTCCTTTATATACTCTGATGAGGAACACAATGTAAGACTCCATTTATACAACAGGAAAGAAAATCAGTCCAATTCATTTAGTTATGAGAAACCTGCATCTGAAACATTACTTCAGAAGCTGGCTTTAGACTGCGAGAGGATGAGAAAAATCAGTCTATTTTCCCTTCTTATTTATATTCCCATATACTAATTCAGGGCTGTTCAAAAATACAGAAATATCATATCACTATGTATTGGAAGTAACTAAATTTAGGATAGTCAAGCAGTATTATTGCCGTGGAGATTTGTGCCAGGAAAGACAGAAATTATATCACTCAGCAAAAGATATTTGAGACATATTAATGGCATTTTGCTCTACTCTGGCATGAGTCAGAAGTAGCATACATATGCATGTGAAGGTAAGTTGCATCATGTTCTCAAAACATAGACTTCATTAGAGATGCATTGTTTGTCACTTCAGAAGTTCATGTTAGAGTTGTTTAAAATTGGGCATTAGTTCTTAAACACTACGCTTTCAGATTACAATAAAGTATGAACTATTGTACATACTTGCTAAACTCTTGAAATTCAGAATAGTCATATATTGATTCACTTTGCTTTGTGTATAATCCTCTTCATGAGATGAAAGAAAATCACATTTGTTTATTTCTTTCCTTCCCAATAATGCAGGTATACAACTTACAACCTAGGAGATATATAATATTGTCTTTAATGAAACTACACTGATTCCTGTGCAGTTATTTCACATTTACACCAGAAAAAGTGAATCAGGCTCAGATTTTTAGAATCTTTATTTATACTTTACACAAGTATAACAGAGGCAGCAATAGTGTCCTCATAATGAAAGTTGAAGTGAGACTAGCACTTTAAGTAAGATATATTTACAAAGTCTGAAATATTCATGTTTCTGATTAGAACATGACAAAACTATAATGGAGTTTAACATATCACTGAAAGAATAGATTAAGTAAAGATGGAGATAGAGATAAACATAATTGACTATTTCAAGAGCAATGAAAATGAGAAAGTGATTTTTATCACATTTATTTAAGAGCTTTATATTAAGAGTTAAGGCAAGGCTTTTGAATGGCTAGGTCTTACAGGTGCAAATGATATTCAGCTTTATGTACTCACACATTAAAATATGTCACCCGGTGTCTCAGTAATGTCTGCCAACCTGAAACAGTATAACAAGAAGGATGCTGTGGTGGGTTGACCCTGGCTGGATGTCAGGTGCCTACCAAAGCTGCTCAGATGGACAGGAGAGAGGAGATACAATGAAAGGCTCGTGGGTCAAGATAAGGACAGGGAGAGATCATTCACCAACTACTGTCATGGGCAAACCAGAATAGACTCAGGGAAGTTAATTTTATTTATTGCCAATTAAATCGGAGTAGGATAATGAGAAATAAAACCAAATATTAAAATACCTTTACCCCATCCATCCCTTCTTTTCAGGCTCAATTTTACTCCTGATTTTCTCTATCTCCGCCACCCCAGTGGTGCAAGGAGGATGGGGAATGGGGGTTGTGGTCAGTTTATCACCCATTGTCTCTGCTGCTCCATCCTCCTCATGGGGAGTACTCCTCACACTCTTCCCCTGAGCCAGCATGGGGTCCCTCCCACAGGAGACAGTCCTCAGCGAACTTCTCCCTGAGTCCTCCCCACAGGCTACAGTTCTTCACAAACAGCTCCAGCATGGATCCCTTCCATGGGGAGCAGTCCTTCAGGAACAGAGTGCCCCAGTGGGGGGTCACAAGTCCTGCCAGGAAACCTATTCCAGCATGGGGTCCTCTCTCCATGGGGCCAGGAGCCTGCCCCAGTGCAGGTTGTCCTTGTCCTTTGGTCATTCACCTGTTCCAGTATGGGGTCCTCTATGGGCTGCAGGTGGAGATCTGCTCCACTGTCAACCTCCATGGGCTGCAGGAGGACATCCTGCCTTACCATGGTCTTCACCATAGGCTGCAGGGGAATCTCTGTTCTGGTATCTGGAGCACCTCCTCCCCCTCCTTCTTCACTGACCTTTGTGTCTGCAGAGTTTTTTCACATGGTCTCATTCCTCTCTCCAGCTGCTGTTGTGCAGCAACATTTCCCCCTTCTTAAATACATTACCCCAGAGGCGCTACCACCATTGTTGATGGGCTTGGCCTTGGCCAGCAGCAGGTCTGTCTTGGAGCTGGCTGTCATTGGCTCTGTCTGACATGGGGGGAAGCTTCTAGCAGCTTCCCACAGAAGCCACCCCTGTAGCTCCCCTGCTACCGTATCCTTGCCATGAAAACCAAATACAGATATGTAATAAATATTGATGATTATAAACTGTATATAAATAGTTTACTAGACTAATTAACTAAGTAAACATATATTTTGTGACACTTCCTTGTTCGTTCAAGTATTGTAAGTAAAATTTGTATTTTTACCAAGGACATGCTTGTTAGTAAAACTGTCCTCTGAAGTAATTCAGTTCAGTATGAGTAACTCGGTTCTTGTAATTAGTATAAAACTGGTATCTATCTATGCTGTGACATAGATGCTGCTCTCTGAGACAGGACAGGAATGGTGATGAAGGTTGATGATAAGTCTTCAAAACAGTTCTCAGGGAACCTCTAGAAATAAGGCTACCCACTGGTGTTGTGGCTACTACTGTTACAGCTGGATACAATTTGTTTTCTAGATGATATGTACAGGCACTGACTGGCTCATGTGTGAACTTCAAACCTTAACTGATGTCAAACTTTAACCTCTACCTTTTATGTCTTTCTTTTCAATTTTTGTACTAAATTTACAAGCAAAAAATTCAGGAATCTGTCCATCTATCCAGGATAGGTGCAAGGCCATGTGCAACATCCTACACCTGCGTGGGACAATCCCCAGTATCAATACAGACTGGGTGATGAATTGTTTGAGAACAGCCCTGTGGTGAAAGACTTGTGGATATTGGTGGAGGAAAAACTGGATATGAGCCGGAAATGTGCACCTGAAACCCATGAAAGGCAATCGTATCATGGACGGCATGAAAAGAGGTATGAACTGCGGGTCAAGGAAGGTGATTCTCCCCCTCTTCACCTCTCTCATAAGACCCTGCCTGGAGTATTGCATCCAGGTCTGGGGTTGTCAGCAAAAGAAAGACATGGACCTGTTAGAGCGGGTTCAGAGGAGGACCAGAAAGATGATCAGAGGGCTGAAACACTGCTCCTCTGAAGAAAGGTTGAGAGAGTTGGGGTTGTTCAGCCTGAGGAAGAGGAAGCTTCAGTGATACCTTACCGTGGCCTTTCAATATATAAAGGGCGCTCATAGGAAAGACAGAAAAAGACTTTTTCCCAAAGCCTGTAGTGACAGGACAAGGGACAATAGTTATAAACTAAAAGATGATAGATTTAGATTGGACTTGAGGAAGAAATATTTTATTATGAGGGTGGTGAGACACTGGAGCAAATTACCCGGAGAAGCTGTGGATGCCCTATCATTGGCAGTGTTCAAAGTCAGGCTGAATAGGGTTTTGAGAAACCTGTTATAGTGGAAGATGTCCCTGCCCATGACATAGGGGTTGGACTAGGTGATCTCTGAAGGTCCCTTCCAACCCAAACTGTTCTATGATTCTTTAATTATATAAAATTGTTATATACTGGTTTTATTTTGTTTACAGTAATATAAAATCATTCTCTCAATCTTCATGTGCTATATTTTTTTGTTAAGGGATCTTCATTGTCACAGTTATCTTGTTATAACCACAGCAATGCAATCCATTGAAATTCAGCAGTAAATAACTCCTGAAGTTTCAGAGTAGCCCAAAAGCATTAGACACCTAAATCCTTTTCAATGTAATGAAATATGTGTACCAAAAACTTAAAGGATTTTGAAAATCCCTGCCTGAGAAAACATTTGGGTTTTCTTAAAACCCTCTGTCTTAAAATCAGAGCTGACCAGGTTCAGCCCTCAACAATATCTCAGAGAACTAGAATCTGAGCAGATTTTATCTCTATGAAGAATTTCTGTGTCATGGCCCTTTTATATAATCAGATCACATATACAGGTCACATACTCAAGGTTAATGAGGTACAGTTGATAAAACCGAGAAAAAAGTTACAAGGCAATTGGGTATGAGTGGTGGGGTATTTGATAGCAGGGGAGGGGGCTAGAGTGGTGGCCCCTTGTGAAAAACTTCTCAAAAGCTCCCTCATCTCCAAGTTGAACATGCCTCTGGCCAGGCATGAACTAATTAACTATGGTGGCTGCGGCCCCACAATAACGTATTTAAGAAGGGGAACATGGGAGAGGGTTGGGATTTGTGAGGAATTCGAGAAGGACACCTATGAAAGCACTGAGGTCAATAAAAGGAAAGAGAAGGAAGGGGGGGAGGTACGCCGAAGCAGACTCCCTTGTATCCCATGGTGAGATGGCAGGGCCGTCCCCCCGACACCCATGGAGGTCTGCAGTGGAGAAGAGGCTGACCTGAAGACTGTGGAGGAGCCCACACCAGCACAGGTGGCTGTTGTTAAAGGAATATAGGATATGGAGAGGAGAAGCTCCCACTGTTGTTCAGAGGTGGGAGGACTGCAACACACGGGAGTGACCCACTCTGGATTACAGTGGGAATGGATGCATCCCATGGGCAGGACTCACTGTGGAGAAGGTTCATGGAGGACTGTCTCCCATGAGAGGGGAGTCATGTGGAGCAGGGGAAAAATGTTTGGCATTCACCCCTCCTCCTGAGAAGGAGTGGAGATCTGACTATAACCCCCATCCGCTACCCTCTGTGCTGCTGGGGAGTAAGAAGTAGAGAGTCCCAGAACAGACATGAGCCTGGGAATAAAGGAGGAGTGGTTTTGGATGTGGTGGCACTTCTCACTGTTCCACCTTGGATGTTAAGTGTTGTTTTTTTTAGTGTTTGAATTAAAGTTATGTTCTTTTTTCTTCCCCTGAGTCTGCCTTTTGCTTGTGACCGTAATGGGCAAGCCACCCTGCCCTGTCCTTAGATGTATTCCCAAGCCTTTTTTGCTTCATTTTCTCTTCCCATTCCTGAATGGGGAAGGGTGAGTGAACAGTTGCGTGGTGCAGCTGCCCTCTGGGCTCAAACCATGACAGCAACAAAAAACAAAGCCTAAATTATGGTTGCCTGAAGTCATAGAGAAACAGAGCCAGAACTCATGAGTTTCACTTCAGTGTAATTAATGTCAAGACTACCAAACATGTGCTCAAGACTTTTCTGCGAGACACACAGAAAACATGTAGCTACAAGACATATTTAAATTTTTCACATGAAATAAGTGTATGTATGCTATTCTTACTGAATTAAACGGTAGTTGCACATTTGACTAGAACAACAAGGCATCACTGCTTTTGCATGATACACCTTGAATATGTACATGCATATAAAGCATAAGTATTAGTATGAAAGGAGCTGAATAAAATAAATTTAATAGCCAAAGCTATCAAAAAATGTGAAATAATTGCAAAGTAAAAGTTCAGAGAATGTTTAGTCTTCTGCCCATAGCTGAGAATGCCAAGTTTTGATGCTCATTTCTAGCTTTAACAAATGAAAGATTGATATCATGAAGCTGATTGCTACTCCGCTCACCATTTTCCTTGTTGATTTTAGCTAGAACTCTCTTGTGTTGTCAAGATCAGTTTATATTCAAGTATGTCATAATATCCAGTGACAAATGCAAACAGCACTGAGATATGGTCAGTATAATTTGCAAGCAATGACCTTGATTAAAGATTTGTCAGACTACTTGATAATTTCCTTCCTTAGTGCTATTTCAAGTTAAAACAATACCAGGAATGGTTAATCCAACCAGTAATATTTTTATGGGTAAATATATGCCCTTAGAATAGATTGATTTTATTTCACAGAGTACTGTGAATTTATCTGCCTAAATCAGTAGCAAAATAGCCTGGAGTATATTGTTTTAGGTCTTCCCTACAGCCTTCTTTTTCAGGTACCCTGTGTGTTTATGAAAGCTGCAGAATTGACACAACTGTGAAATTAAGTCTTCTATTTATTTTATGGACATAAAAAATACAAGTTGGGCAGTGACAGTCAAAGTGTCTGCACACAAGCTAGGCACTGTCTTAACTTTCTCTTCAAGGGGCCAACTCTGCATCCGCAAGTGTGTTTGTCCTTCAACTTATTTGATCTTTAGGTTTTTTTTTGAGGGAACTGCCAACTAGGTTGTCAGTTCTGTTGGCTCTCTCTGTAATGTTGACACATCTTCATCAAAGCACAACTGATTTATTTAGCATGTTAATTTAGAAGTATTGTTTGTCTGATCTACAACATCTATATTCCAAGTTATGTGTCACCTTTATAATGAAATAGTTATATTACTTTTATTGAACTTTGCATTGTATTTTGTATATTAATATATATACATAGATACATACATAATGCATATACACATACATATATATATATATATCCACTGTACATATATGTATGTACATATACATATATCTAAAATATACAACCAAGTAATGTTAACATAAATAAATGCTATTTGTCTCTATAGAAAATCCCTTGTGCAAAGCTGAGCATAAACAACATAATACACACAGCAGCCATCACATTTTCATTGTGGTTTATGTGGTCTTGTACAGCATGTTTTATTTGTGAATTTACTCATTTCCAGGGTAATGCAGAGCAAGCAAATAGATAAAGATATAGTCCAGGATATGTGTCTTGCTACATTTGAACTGCAAAGTAGCACTGCTCTATGTGTCATATTTTAAAATATAAAGTTATCACACTAAGAAATGTTATTCAAAGTTTGCAAGTACTAGGTCAGGCCTTGAGTTGTATAAATCAGTGAAGCAACAGTGGAGTTCCAATGACGTTTGCCAACCATTTCTTATACCAGCTAACTTACACCAATAAGTCTATAACTTACTAAATCTAAAAACCAGAATGATTGTGCTATATACATTCATTTAAATATACATGGTTCAGTTAACATAACAATACATTTTCTTGTTACCTTTTCATTTTACACCACTTAGCTGTGAATAATAGATTAAAGGATGACTATAGTGAAAGTCACCAGACCAAACAAGTCTCAAATGTTATTAATAGTGATCAAATGTTTAATTTAAAAGATAGAGTCCTTTTACAAAAAAGGATGGGGGAAAGAAGTGCTCTTCATGGAATGTTTGGTGAAATATAGTATTTTGTATAATATCTTTAATAAAGCCTACCTTCTGAACAAGGAACCAAAATTACTTCAGACAGGCATTACATTAAGAATGCTAGAGGGAGGGAGAAACTAAGATGCAGATGCAAAGGAGAAAATATTTTCACTGTGGCTTTTTAACAAAGGTGAGCTGTTGGTAGGATTGGTAGTTAAAGACAGGCTCATAAATGCCAGAAACTATTTAACATAACTGAAAAGGAGAAAAGGTCTAATATATCATGTGTCAAATGAGTATCATCACAACAGAAACACATATCCAAATTGTTTTATGATTTATGTCCCTTGTCTTAAGTAAGATAGAATTTCTTCCTCCCTTCCTTACACATGCTGAAGCTGTTAACACTGGAAATACCTATGAGTTACTTAGGTAATTTGTATCATCAAAGAGATCTGTTCAATCAGTTTTGCAGAGTTCTTCATAGCATATTTTGAAGGAAAGGGGCTAGAGATAACAGAAATGCTACTGGACTAGAACTGTCAAAGCCTGTGAAAACAATAAATGTGGGCTCCGTTTTCTTTAGGAACACTATGCCAAGTTCTCTTTCATCTAAATGTTAATGACTTCACCACCTCTGTAGTGCCTGTTATCTCCACACAACATAGGAACCACACAGAAGATAGGTTGCAATCTGAAGGACGTAGGGAATATAGCCATCCACATCCTTACTCTAGTCTTACAGAACCTTCTCAGTCACAGTCATGGAGCCCACACGCATAGTTGTTTTGCTGATTTTTGTGTGTTTGTTTGTTTGTTTGTTTGTTTGTTTGTTTGTTTTTTTTTTTTTTTTATTTTCTCTCTTATAAGAGCTATATAACATCAGCCAGTGCAACTCTTTAGAAATAGTATCCCTCAATCAGTCTTGGATTCTCCTGGATACTTTGTGAATAAGTAAGCTAGTTGTTGATAATGTTAAACAATAATAAGCAGATCTAGAGAGCCAAACTTGTACTAAGATCTAGAGAGCATTCCCTGAAACATTCTCTGAGAACTGCTTCCTTCACTAATGTGATAGGGACTCTCTGTTAAGGTAGTTCCAGTAATATGTTTTTGGCAATCTACAATTATTACAGATACCTTTAAGTGTGAAATTGTGGCCTCCAGACTTCCAGTTTGACATGTCTAGTTTCCCTACAGCTTAAACACCCTATGAATATAATGAAGCATATAAGATAAAATTCAATGAAAATTACTCTATAAAGGTGCCCAAGGTAAAATATTTCCTTTCAATTTGTAAAGGCATTAGACGTACATACCCTGGTGTCTTTTTCCAGAATTTGTATTTCACTTCAATTCTGTTCATTACTTTAGATATTATGTGCACAGAGGGACATTATCTTTTCAAGGGACGATGGAGTGAATCCTGCATGAAGTATGAATGCATTACTTTCATTGCAGTTTGATAGAGTCTATGGAGATTCAGGATATTGTCTATGATGGATATATCTAAGGAAATAATTTGCATCTGTGGTAGTGCGTGAAAGGTCATGATTCAGGACAAAAACCTAAAAACAGAATTTCACACAAGCTTGAAAGAAGTCTAGGAAAAACAAACAAAAGTTAAGTTCCAGGTCTGAATAATGACAAATGTTATTACATCTTGAGACAATGTGATGGCAGAATGTGATATTCATTGCAATTACCATCTTTAATACCTCTGACTTCTGTTGTGTCATATGGATGTACACATAAAGTCTTCCATGGAAAACTGAAAATTTGTACAGTTTTGTTTCTTTTCTTAATCTAATTAATAAACACAGCTTTATATAGATATTGTTGCATATTTTGAATTACTTTAATATAGTCAATGGTTAATATTTTTTCTCATGTATCAGTACCAATCAAAATGAAGAAAACAGTGGCTTTCACTCCTCCCGGTATTTTAGGGTTTTCAAGCCTGAAAGCTTCCTTTCCATTTGTAGAGTCTTTATTTTGCCTAATTTTTATTATGTAAGCAAAGTGGAAAGGATAAACATTTTTTTTTAGTGAGCTTTGTACCAGTCCCATAAACAATAATTTCTGAGCCATTCAATATATGCTTAAGACAATGAAACCATACAGACTGCTCCAAAAAAAAGGTGTAAAAAGGATTAAAATAAAGATGATGGAGTCTGGATCTAAAATTTGCTAAATCAGGTAAGACCCAAGAGATCTTGCACAACCCTACCTGCTACTGCAAGAAGCAGTCACACTTTATAATCCCAAGGAACTATTAGTTTAATAACTTTTGCACTTTGTGAGAGTCCAGGGTTTCAAAACCCTCTGGGGGGCTGGTCTGCCTCTGCTCAAGGCCAGCTCTAATACAGTTCAGCCATGCAACGTATAATCAGGCTGCTGTGAACAGAGCTGTGAGAAGATTTGTCAGCCCCTGCTTCACTCAAGAGCTGCACTTAAACTCAGGCCTTCACCCTTGGCCCCTGCCTGTGCTATGTTGGAGTCATGCCTGTGCTTGGCCATATACCTCGCTGGTCCTCATCCTGGGACACTGACTTGTCTTCCTGGGTTGATATTGGGCCTGTCTCATCTCTGTGGACTTGCCTGGCAATCACTGGACTGTGACTGACCCATCACTGCTCTGTTGTCCTTACTCCAGAGACAGGGATCTGGCTAAATCAGCAGGGTCACAGGCCCTTCCAGCCTTGCTGCTGCTGCTCTTTGCTCACTTTTCCTTGAGCATCAGTGCAGTCTTGCCGCTGTTGGACACTCAGTGTCTGACACCATGAGCTTCAATTAAATTAACATTTCACTACTTATTATTATTGTCATCTGCGATTTACAAGTAATGTACAATCCCAGCTCCATTTGTCAGAAAAGAGAAGTTGGGTAATATGTTGGCCATGCAGGTTTTCAGGTGTCTTTCCATGAATAAGACTGTTAAGAAAATATAAGGAAAACCTCCTATCTCTGCCACCATGTACATTTTTAGCTCTGTATGGCAGCAATCATGTGAAGATGGGTTATAAACTGTTTTATTTTGCTTTTCTTCACCATCAGAGCAAATACACCTTATTTCTACACTGTGAAATTGCCCTAGTGATATATGTGTCACATTTCATTACTGGAATCTCATCTATCAGGCTAGTTTCAACTGTTACACTGGATTGGCCTCACATTCCTGGGACTGCATTTTTGGTAGCTATGAGCAGAAATTATGCTTGGATATAAGATGGTGAGTAACATGTCTAGTTGTACATGTGTGCAGATATGCCTGCATTCTGGACTGCTTAATGAAAAAGCTTCATGAGGATTTGTCCTGGGTTTGAGTGAGTGATGGGTTTTTTTGGTAGCAGGGGAGGGGGCTACAGCAGTGACCCCTTGTGAGAAGTTTCTTGAAGCTCTCCTGGCTCCAAGTGAGACCCACCTCTGCACCAAGACCGAGCCAATCAGCTGCACCTCTGTGATATTGTATTTAAGAAGACACCTGGTGAGGAGGAGTGGGACTTGTGAGGAGTTACAAATCTACATGAACATCAAGGTCAGTGAAGGAACAGAGGAAGAAAAGGGGGAGGTGTGCCGTGTCGCAAGCCGGTCAAAGACTGGAGCGAGGTTCTGCTAGTATTCTTGGGAACAGGATTAAGACTCAGAACAGAGTCAAGCACTGCATAACTTTATTTGTCCATCGTAAAGGAAAAAGGGGAGGAAAGAGAGAAAGAGAGGAAGAGAAAGGGGAAAGGGTTCATGATAGCTACCACCATGGAACTGAAGCCTGACAAGCCAGTTAGAAGATGAGTCCATGGAATGAAGGTGAGAGGCATCCATGAAGCAATGATGGTGGTGAGGAGAAGCAGTGGCAGTGGCAAGGAGAAGTGGTGGTGAGGAGAAGTGGTGGCGATGGCAATGAGAAGCAGAGCTGAGGAGAAGCAGAGCAGTAGTGTCATGGAGAAGAACACTGGTGGTGTGGAGAAGAGCAGAGTGGTGGCAAGAAGAAGCAGAGTGGTGGTGGTGCAGAGAAGAGAAAGACCTTGATCTCAGTCTTCGTCTCTTTTATTCCCTCAACCCCACCTACCACTAGCAGTGCACATGTCCAGTACCATCGCTGGTGTGGGAAGGTCTGACTCTGGAGTTTTAGGTGTTTTCCATCCCTGGAGTTTTAGGTGGTTTCCCACCCTGGGTCTGGGTGCATGTGCGGGGGTGAGGTAGCTTCCCTGCCATGGCAGTGGTGGTGTTGGGGGTCCTGCTTCAGCAGTGTTGAGGAAAATAAACACACAGTCTCTGACATGCTGGAACAGAGATCACACTATGTCCTGTGGTGAGATGACAGGGTAGCCCTCCAATTCCACACATGGAGGTCTGCAGTGGAGTAGACACTGATATATGGTCTTTTGGGGGCCCCACCCAGCAATTTAAGGTGGCTGTGCCTGAAGGCAGCCAGGATCCCATGGGAAGAAGCAGCCCCCACTGTTGCAGTTCAGCACTGAGAGGACTGCAGCATGTGTGGGTGTCCCATGCTGGAGCAGCTCGAGAAGGGCTGCACCCTATGAGATGGACTCCAGTTGGAGGAAGTTTGTGTCCCACACTGGAGCAGCGAGGGAAACACTGCAGCCCATGGGAGAGACTCAAATTGGAGAGAAGTTGTGGAGGACTGTCTCCTGTGAGAGCAGAATAACGCTGGAGCAGGGGGAACAAGTTCCAGAAGTTCCCCTCACCAAAGGTGGAAGAAACAGTAACACTGACTGCACCCCCCATTCCCTGCCCCCCACGCTGCTGGCAGGTAGGAGGTAGAGATACTGGGAGCAGAGCTGAGCCCAGGAAGAAGGCAGGGGTAGGGAGAAGGTGTTTTCAAGATATCATAATGCTTCTCACTGTCCTACTCCATCTGTTAAGTGTTGTTGTTGTTAGTGTCTGTATTAAATTGTTTTGATTTTTTTCCCCTAACAAGTCTGTCTTTTGCCTGTGACCCTAATGGATGAGACATCCCTCCCTGTTCTGTCTCAAATCCCAAGCCTTTATTTATTTGCTCCTTCTCAGCGCTGGGGAGGGGGAAGAGGGAGTCAGCAGCTGTGTGGTGCTCAGTTGCCCTCTGAGCGCAAATCATGACGATTTCATTTGGACTTTGGACCATCTAAGTAACAACGGCAACCAGGAAAACCTTCATGCTTTGGTTTATGTTTGTTAGTGTCCCTTGATTGTGCCTTGTATCAGTATAATTCATGACATTTGAGTAGATGGAGACTGAGCTGTATGCTTAGATGTTTAAAAAGTGCTTTTTCTGACCTCTGGACATATTAGATCATGTTTCCTATGAAATATTTCAAACTATAAATATTTTTTTAAGATCTTAATGTTCTGGACAGTTAGATAAACTGAGAAGGCTTATATATTTCTCAATATCAGATTGACCCTTCCAGCCTCTAAGCTTGTTCATCGTACTCTAATAAGTGTTTTTCTACTATTTATTTTTCTTCTGGTATATTTATTTTTTGCTAATAATAAACTATATATTTAGTGTAACTACCACGTTCATAAGTCAGATACCATAGTGAGAAAGATGTGTTTAGTACAAATTTCCTTTAAAAAATTAGTGTAGAATCTTTTCAAGTTATTATCTTTGTACTGGCTTTACTTTTATGAAACAGTCAGTAACAGGAAAATAGCCACATTTCCATAGAATATTACTGCTTTGAAAGTAGCTATCATCTTCCTCTGTGCTTTATTCTGTAGACTAATGTCTGCTTAGCTCCTAGAACATGTCACTATCGTACCAAAACCCAGCTGTTACATATCTCTCCTTACAGTGGATTTTAGAGGTTTTTTATTTTATTTTATTTTCTCTAGAAAGATTTAGGGATGAAAAGATATCTGGCCAAATTATAATTGCTATGTAATTTTCTCTCTCTTACACTCTCAGATCTTCATTGGACAGATGCCCAAATGCAAACAAACAAACAATTTTATTATATTGGCAATAAACATCTTGTAATTTGAATAACAATTCAAAAAGGCAAAGCTGATACAAAAAGATAGAGTGCATTCTGTGAAGACTTTAATAGAGCAGCATGAACAGGCGGTGTTAAATATTAACCTTGACAAACACTGTCTGCAGTTGGAGAACTAACAATAGCTTTTATTCTGGACTTTTTTTCTCAGAAGTGATATCTAAAATTATATTGTAAAAATAGCATGTCATGTCATGTGTGATTAGGCTGTGTCAGCTAAAACTCAAAGGGGAAAGAGTCACTGCATGTACACTTTACTGGTTAAAAAAGAAGTAATGAAAAAGTAACAGATTAGATAGCTGATTTTTAAAGTCATGTGTTGATGCTAAGTTTTTACATTTTGTTTTTCGAAATAAAACATCAGTAGAACCATTAACATAACAAGCAAGAGTTATGCCTTTCACTCACTAAGTAACAAGCAGCCTTTCTCAGTCAGAGCTGGTGGTATTTTGAAAAAAAAAAAAAAAAAAAAAAAACAACACAACTGAATCCATCAAACCAAAGAGAAAGTAGTCTTTTAGAGCCAATGGGAGATACCAACTACTGGCCTTGAAATCCCAGTTTTTCAGAAGATAAACTGTACTAGCAAATCAACCCAGATGCATTGATTGGGATTGGTTCAATGTCTTCTCATCAAAGTCTGCCAAAGAACGGAAATAGCCTCCTCTATAAGGGGGATAGTCTGCATAATACTTTAAATATAACCCAATTTTAAACTACTGTTGTATTCAGCTAGCACTGAAAATTAGTCTGAAAAAAAAAAAAACAAACTCTTATAATGCTGAAATATAGGGTTCTCAAGTTAGATGAAATTTATCTGAGAATCAAAATCTCCTATGTTTTATTTTAGCCTGAGTAGGAAATGAAACAGAGTTGGACCAAAGTGTTTATAGTTACACTTGAGGAATAGGAGTGAGAAAACAGAATGATCAAGCATCAGGCAAGCAGGCCAACATACAGGTAAGTTTCTGGCGAAATATTTCTATAAGCTAGAAGCAAGGGTCAGACATCCTTATTCATAAAGCTGAATCTTCTTTCAGTATCTCATGTAAATATTCAATATTTATTTATGAGAGTAACTATATATGTTTTGTCTGTATAACACTGCACTCCAGGTGTATTCCAAATATAAAATACTCAAAGATTGACAGCCTGTGAGCACTGCTATCTAATGCATTATCTTTTATTCTGCTCTACCTCCTAGAAAAAATACTGCTTTCAACACAGAAATTTCTTACCCTATGCCTTTCATTATAATTTGAAAAAGGCTTCTTCAGGATGAGTTCATTCTTTGTGCTATAGCACCCAGTTACATGTAGGTCTCTGATTGTCCCTGCAGTGATTCAGGAGTTTCTCAAAGACAACCCTCCCACCTCTTCAGATCAGTGAAGCTCAGCTCCACAAAAAGAAAACAAAAAACAAACAAAAAAAATCCACCATTTTTTAAAACACCTTGGGTTTTTTTTTAATAAAATTTTAAACATTGAGTTAAGGGCTAAGTATGATACACAGAGAATGAGGAACTCTGTGTGCCTCAGAAGGGAATCCATAAATGCCAGTACACTGAGAAAGATGCCCTCTCTTCAGGCATAAAATGTTCATCAGGGAGCGCTCAGCAAAATTTTGTTGCTTTCACAGAGTATGTACATAGCTGCAACCTTGAAACGTGTGAATGGGGATTCTCAACTTTAAAATACCTGACTGCGTGTACTCAGCAGACTGTAATACCACACCTACCAGCTGGATCAGTTTGTTATATTAAAGTAACAGAACCAGAGAGAGAAAAAACAAGAAAGAAGCTGACATTGTTGAACTGTGGAGCAGTCCTGTGGGAGGAAAGTCTTTGATTCTGGTCTCTACTTCATGGATTTCTTATACATTTTGCATTAAAGGTGGGACTGGATAAAATTAATAAATAAAGCTGGGGATGGAGGGGACCTAGAAAGCTGATTGTCTAGTCCCTGTACTGTCCTGTAACCCCTGGGTTACTAGATCAAAAGTAGGTATGACTGGGTGTCCTGGTTGGGGCTGGCCTAGAGTTCCCATTGGTCTGGCAGCGGGAGGAGCTGCAGCACCCTGAGACCCCAGGGGCTCCCGCAGGTCCCAGTGCCCTCACCTGTGTGCGGGGGCGGGGGGAGCACAGCTGGAGGGCTGGGCCCCGATTGGCCGATAGTCCATGTCACGTGACATCGTGGTCACTATATAAAGGCAGGAGTGGGCAGGGAGTGTTGCTGTGTTGCCTTTGTGTTTGGGATAGCCAGCTGGGAGTAGGTGGGTGTTGGTCAGTGGGTGGTGAGCAGCTGTATTGTACATTACCTGTTGATCCTGCTGTCAGTGTGTTATTCTGTTACTGTTATTAAACTGTTTTTATCTCAACCCGCGAGCCTCCCTTTGCCCCTCTGATTCCTTCCCCATTCCCAAGTGGGGGGAGGGTGGGTGAGCAACTGTGTGGCGTTTAGCTGCTGAGTAGGCTCAAACCACAACACTGGACTCGATGATTTTCAATGATAAGTGTGATTGTTCAGTGTTCTCCTCAGAGCAGTACAGCTAGGCTGGTTTGCAGGCATTACAGCTGCATCATACTCCAGGAGATGGAAGTGAGGGAAAATGAAAAACATTGTTGTCCTAGGCATCAAATAAACTAATAGCAATTCTGAATACCTATGATTGAACAAATTTAGGTGACAAGAAAACTCTATAGGCAGTATTTTAAATATATGTGTCCTCTCAGATCAGTAAACAGGCAAGTGAAAAGGAAGAAGGGGAAAGTGTGTGTGCAAAAGTTTAAACAGTATTATTAGTCTCAGACTATTAAAATATAATGCGAGTTGTACTTTAGTCACTATTGTGGCTATATATGACTTGTTCAACATCTTTAAAACAGTGATGTAAGTGTAAAGTATGATAACATTATCCTGATGTAGTAGGATAGAAATATCCAGCTGCAATAATTCCCAGTTGTGTCTAAGAAATGTCTGGAATTTCAGAGGAGTGGTAGCATATTTATTGCATCAAAGACCTTAAAAAAGGTAAATTCACAGTTTCACAACTATATAATAAAATAATTATTGCAAAAAATTGAATATTATGTGTTTTCTTATTCTGGAGCTCAGATATAATTCCATAAGATGGAACTGTGTACATCAAAATGGAATATATTATCAATAGCTAAAGTATTACTCAATATGATCAGCATTTTGGCATGAAATTTGTGCAGAGCATTTGGAATTTGATTCCCTAGTCTTTCTGCCTGCAAAATATGCATTAATTTCAAAGGTGATTTTGCTTGAGTAAGGATTGCTAAAAATTAAACTCTTGAGAAGGAAATATAAATGGGGCATATAATTCAATATGTAATGAAGCTTTTTTCTTTTAAAGATTCAGAAAAGAGAAATGGTAAGGGTGTTAACAACACTATAGGCTAGGTCCCATTTCCATTACTATAGAAAGTATGGGAGGGCAGAGGAAATAGTGTTTTTACTGAATTCTGGTATAGTATCTGCAATAATAATCTGTAATATAAGTTTAATTTCCATCGTATTAAGATTTATGCATATGCTTTCGGGAGCAACAAATAAAGTAAGTATATACTTGCAGTTTAACAAATTGAAGTCCTACACTTTGTTCATCACACTTATTATTTCTGCAGAGAACTGCATGTGCAGATGTCTTTGGTATGTTTGAATCAGTGTGAAGGAATATATACAAGTTATACTGTGAATAAGTATTGGTGGTAAAAAAACAAACAAACAAAAAAAAAAACCCAAACGCAAACTAAAAAATTCTTCCCTTAGTTGGTCTTCTACAGAATCCAGTGAGTTGTGTTTTTTCCCACAATAGTGATGGAAAACAGAGGGAAAGAACAAAATATTATTTGTAAACATTGTATGATCATGTCTCCAAAACACTTCATTAAAACTGCAGGAACATTATTATAAATGCAATTATTGAAGAGGCAGATATTGGCAAACAGTCAGTTATTGTTTGGCTGCTTGTATGAGAACAGCTCTTGAAGGATTACATTAAATTTCCATGGCTTCTGACTACAGGTTATAAGATCTACTCATGCTTGCAGATAGTCAGTGCTCTAAATGGAACAGGGCAAGTCAAGCCTAATCTTATTCCTTATTTAATTTGAGGCAGGAGCTGACAGTAGCCTTTTGCATATATCCTTGTGAGAAGCAAGCACTGAAGCCCAAAGTTCTTTTAGCTTCTGGTTACAGCTTTTTTGGTATGTGTTCACAATGCCCCTCATACTACGTTAAGATACAGTTTGACAAAGGGTCTACAGCTTAAATGTGATGGTTTCAGTCCTGTTGGTACAGCTTTTTATTCATCAGCAGGATAGTGGAGAGTTTGCTAAAATTTATTCTCCTATTGTCTGGAACTGCTACAGACTAGTTCAGATGCTGGGATTTCCTTCAAGATGCTAGCAGATTGGTAACGGTTTTCATTAGTGTCCCAAAGGAAAACACAAGTATTACAGACATGTAAATTCATTAAGATTTTCTTTTTTATTTCTTGTAATTATAAGCTGCAAACTTTGCTGTGTTGCTAAGATAAGAACTCTAAATGTTCTTGAGGAGTCATGAAAAGAACTGGAAACAGACAAAATTAAGTTGCACTATTACACCCAAAATAGTATTTTCTGGCATTAGGTAACAAAAGAAAAAAAAATATTATATTAATTCCCTGTACTTCTTTTTGTATGTGAGATTAACCACCACCATTAGACAGAATATAGGTCTCAAATCTTTATTTAGAAATAATACCGGTATAAGACTTCTATGTTCTATCCAATTCTTTTACCTTTCTAACAGTTTTGGTAATTTTTCCACTGTTTCTCTTAAAGAAAATATTTGAACCCAACACTTTTCATGCTATTATATTGTTCTGGGATCTTCATTGCCTAATCTTATAACAACAGGAAATAAACAGATTATTGTGAACCATTATGAAAATATAGAAACATCTTTAATACAGTACAAGAGCACATAGGTTTAGAAATTGTGCCAGTGTATGATATAGTCCGAATAATCTGCTCCAAGATTTCACTATTATTTTATATTGGTTTTGTTTTAACTATATGCCCTGTGCCAAAACCAACAAAAAAAAACATCTGAGAACTTTATTTACCACCTTCAGCAGTGCTGTGAACAACAAGATGGAAAGCACTCTCCCCACATTTGAAGATGAGATCAAATTGGTGTGAATGTCTGATACACTGGAAGGGGGTTAACATCTATAGGTACCTAGAAAATCTGGAGAAATAGAGCAACAAGAGCTTAATACAGTTCAGTAAAGACAAATATGAAGTCTTACACCATGGGCCCTGTGCAATAGCATAGGCTGGAAACAGACTGATTAGGCATCAACTCTGTAGAAAGGGTCCTGGTGGAGAATAAGCTGAACATCAGTTTTAATGTACCCTTGACTTAAAGGGTAGCAACATCCTGGCTGCATTAACAAAAGCATAGCCAAGGTAAGTGCTATTCCCCTGTGCTGCACTCATTAGGCTGGATGTGTAATACTTTGTCTAATCTGAAAACTCTCAGTACAAGAAAGACTAATAGACTGGAGTCAAACCAGTGGAGAGCCACCAGGATGGTCAGGGTCCTGGAGCACCTGACACGTGGACAGGCTGAGGGAAATGGACTTGATCAGCCTGGAGAAAGCTAAAGAGAAATCTAATTACAGTCTTCGACTATGTAACTGATAATAGCGGAGAAGATGGAGCCAGACTCTTCTCAGCGAGGTGGAGCAAAATAAGAAGATATAACAGCCACAAGTTTCAGCAAAGGAAATTCCTTTCTAATGTGTGAGGTCAAGCACTGGAACAGACTGTCAAGAGATGTTGTGCCATCTCTATTCCTGAAGATTTTCAAAACTTGACTAGGCATGTCCCTGAGCAGCCAAATTCAGCTTTGAAGGTAACCCTGCTTTGAGTGAGGAGTTGGACCAGATGGCCTCCAGAGATTCCTTCCAAATTGAACTTTTCTATGATTCTGTTATTTAGCAAACTGTTCAGTTCTAGATATGTTGTAAAAGAATGAAGTGGGAAAAGAAAGTTCATAGATTTATTAAGACTGGAAGAATCATTCAATCAGCTTGTCTGACTGCCTACTTATATATATCATAGTGAAATATATTTCACTCGGTTACAATCACAGTACCAATAACTTGTCTTTACCTAAAACATATTTTGTACTTTGCAGTAACATATCTTTGTAGTAAATACAACAGAGTTATTTGGGGGAAAAACCTGGTGAGTGGAAGCAATAGAAACATTTGGTAAATTATACAGCATTGCAAAACAAAACTGGAGGGAATATTTAACATATTATTTTGTTTTCCACTTTGGTCTTTTCAAATAATTTTTCCATTTCACCTTTTACATCTGATTGAAAAAAAAAAAAAAAAAACAAAAAAAAAACAGTTGTATTGTAGGCAAACAAAAAGAGTAAAACATTGGAAATAGGGATAATTCAGACATCCAGACTACAGCATAGTATCTGTTTTATGTAATTCATTATATCTGCTCTAATAATTCTATTTTCTCATGTATGTTGTGATGACCTCAGTTCTGTAAGACAGCATGTATCTATTCCCTACATATCTTCATAATTACTGCACAGTTTTCTTCATATTTTATGTCAAGGTGAAGGAGTTGTGTTACATCAAAGTACATACTAAATTTTTAAAGGAAAACATTACTTTCTAACCTCTTACATTCTTTCCTACTATTTATTTGCAGAAATCAATACCAATAATACCAATAAAATTCTTGTTTCTATGTTTCTTGGATAAGAATCTAAGGCATAAACAGGACTGCCATCACTACCTTATTAAAAAGTTTGAGAAACATGTGATAAGTGAGTTGTAATATGTAAGAAAGATCAAATCAATTTTGTTATATCATAAAATGTACTCAGGGGCAAAAATAAATTTGAAAGGATAAGATGAAGGAAAAGGCAGAAAATAAAGCAAATCAGAAAAGAAATTTAATTTCTGAATTTCCTGACACTGGGCAGTTTATATGTAAAAATCTATATTCCATTAACTATTGTTTACATTGTAATGACTTATGCTGTGTTATGGTAATGGAAGTGAGACAAGACAATGACAGAATCAGCATAGCCAAGTTTGGCCTATATGACAGTATTTCTTCTTTGACAGTATTACTTTTCTCCATTAATTCTAGTAAATTAAGCTGTGTTTGAACTCTTGAGGGTGGACAAGTAAGGAAATGGGTTGTTAAATTTAGGATTTACATCATAAGCTACAAAATATATACATTTAAAATTAAATAATGATGTAAGTGCAATTAATCAAATGAAATCCCCTGAGCTAGTTTGTGAAGTCTAAATCAAAGGGAGTATTTGAACTGAATGATTTATACTGGAGGTATGATTGTCCTTGTCTGACTTACTGTTGGTGTTTAGTCATTAATGACTGGAAAAGACAAAAGGTTTTTATGGTATCTGGTAGGAATATTTCCTGCCTATTTTGTTTTCATCTCTCCATCTTGAATTAGTTTTTATGGTCATGGTCTATTTTTAATTATAAAATCATAGTAAATTACTAGAAATTACTGCTCAACAAGTGGAAGGGAGACTCTCACTCTATTGCCACAGTGGCATACAGATGCCTTTATTCACATCAAGTTTAGGTCCTACTTTGATGAATTTCCACTGCATTAAAGCATTAAAATATTAATTAAATGCAGAGTAGGAAGTCTTGGATTGACTTTAAGCATGAGTAAGCATAATTCCTGATAGCTAACTCCCAGTATTTATCAGTTATGATAAATTAAATCCACAGTGATAAGCCAGAAAAAAGTAATCCAATGCATAAACTACAGGACAAATTTACATTCCTCTTTTCTGTAGCTCAGGAGAGATGTAGGTTGCCGAGAGGAGGAGATTCTTGGCAATTATCAGAGTTGTTAAAGAACAGGTTACAAAGGCAAAGGATCTGTAACCCACACTTAAATTTCCAGAGTGAGATATCAAGAAAAATACACTATCAATATCCAATATAGCATTTACATTTAATGAACGTGAGACATTTGTGGCACAATATTCTGTTCATACTTGATTGGATCCAGGTTTGTGTGTTCATCAACAAAAATATTAGTTACATAATTTATTTCAATTATTCATTACGTATCTGTCCTATTGTCACAACTGTATTTTTGACCACTATTAATGAGAAAGACAGAGGAAGCTGAAAGCTTTCCTGCTGTTATCAGCAGCTGGCAGCCATCTAACAGAAATACCCATTTTGCAAGGGGCTGATTTAAGATGAATTAATATTGGAAAATCTTCCTCACAGAAAATCTAGGGGAAAATCTTGAAACTAATACAGGGAAGAGGATACCCTCTTTTACTTCCTCCCTCATGTAGGGTTAGAGAACTGTGACTTTCCAGTAGAGGCTGGGACCAGTTGTGTCAGAAGGGACTGACAGAAGCCATTGAGTCTTGAGGGGCAAAAATTAATAGCTGATTTAGCAGAAAAAAAAACAGATTTCTAATAAGATTTTACATGACAGCTGTTCAGAAGCTATCCAGGAACCTTACAACCCAAGGAAGACATAATTTTTGAAGAAGAAACATGACAATTAGATGAAATGCAGACATGTTACATGGAGGTTTCAGATAAGTATGTGCTCATACAGATGATGTCATGATGGACATAGGCCTTAACGAATGTAATTGATTAAAGAAATAATTGGGAACTGCTGTTGGAGCATTCATTGAGTTAATAAAGCTGTTAATAAAACCTAATTAAACTACTTTCCTGAATCTTGTCTCTCTTTACACCCAAAAAGTTTCATACTGTGGAGTGAGACTGTCAATTAAACTGTATTTATATAGTGTCTTTATATTTGTCTGTTTATACTTACCAGAATAATACACAGCTTTTTTCAGTGAGATTATATACATACATATATGTACTTAAATATATAAGCACATTTACCTGTCTATATCAGATTAGGCATGACTGTTTTCAACAGGAATTTAGGTGTTACTATTTTCTGTTCTGATCACATTGCACAAAAGTATTCTTATAAACTGTTCACAGTGGTCACAGCTTGGAGATTAAAGAGCAATAACAATTTCATATATATCTTTGAAATTTTCTTATTCCTAATAGAAAAGCATACATACAAGTCATGACTTTGTGGAGGAAATCACACAAGAATCTATGAACTCCACATAAAGTACTGCTCTTCTGTTCTTTGCTCTGATTGCTTCTGACATACAACTTTCATAAATTGTTTCTCAACAAAGAGAGGATAAAAATTATCTTTCTGAAAGCTTTAGTATGCTTTTCTCTTTGAATAACAACCTACAGAATATAGGGTGTTAAGAATCATCAGATTCATTTTTCCTTGTCTTCCCAGGCCCTCTCATCAGTATAGCTTCCAAGAATTTTACTTGCTTAGCTTGTTCAGTCATTCAGTTAAACCTTCCCTGTGAAGATGTAATTTTTTCTTCCAGTAAAGACTGAGATGTTAGTCATAGTTTGGATTTCCCCTTTAGGTCACTTGTTAATTTAACTATTGGTCAACTATGGCCTTCAGCTCTTTCTAGTCTCCAACCTCACTAATACTAGAACTTGCTCTTGTCACTGTTCCTGCATGTGACTGATACCCTGTTGTAACTAACACCTTGACTTGGTATAGAACAGCAACTTCTGTCTTATGCACTCCTATTCTGTTTATTTAATTTCATTATTATTATTATTCCTCTGAACATACATTTTAACTTCAAAAGTTTCTACCCATCTGTTAGGCAGAATCCCACTGCTAACTCCTGAATTTTTCTTTACCTATATATGTTTACTGCCAGAGCATGCTTTGTTCTTTCATTATCTAATTCAATCCTGCCTTGCGATTTGGCATGTTCTGTGATTAATATAAGCCCAGGTCTGAGTTCTAATTACTCATCAATGACTATGGGTACCATTAGACCAGCTAGGTGGATGACTGTTGATTCAACATAGCTAAAAATATGAGATATTTCATATACTGCTCCCACTATGTGGGAATCAACTGTTGATTTGGCAGGCGAAGGAGATATCTAGTAATACAATTTTACTTGACAGCTGTTCGGAAGCTATCAAGGAATCTTATACCACAGGATGAAGAAATATTTTCTGAAGCAGAAACATGACAACTAGATGAAATGCAGCTATGCTACACAGGGTTTTCAGATGAGTTTGTCTTCACTGTCAACAAAAATTTATTTACAGAATGACATCAGGGGCCCAAACAGCCCCCTATTTACAAAGGAAGACTGTCTGGCTGTGTGAATGCATGATGTGATATGGAATCCAAGCCACTGAAAAAAGGATTTGTTACTAATCCTGTAGTCCTTCAATAAATTGCAGACATTTCATTTTAAATGTGTTTAAAATACAAGCTAAACCTCCTACCTTTTAATAAGTAATTTTACAGCAGTTACATACTGTGTTACAGCCTCAACAGGATATAATCTCAACAGCAAACCTAACCCAATCTTTATTTTATAGATTAGCACAAACTAAGCTTTGAGACCATATGCAGATACTAGTTTAAAACATGACGTACATATGTTTAAACAATCCATTGCCTTCCTTTCTCCCTCTCTTCCTTCCTCCCTTTCTTTGTACTAGAAAGACACTGCTGACCAAAGCATTTATACACAGTATCCAAGTCTAGAAAACCTGTACAGGTGCTAACCTTCCTTACTGGACATGAATTCCAGTGACCACTGTAGTCCTTTTTAGCCAGATATAGTAGCCTCTTCTCCTTTGTCATGAAGAGCAAGATAATGCTCAAGCATGGGGAAAAGAATGTCTTTGACTGTCTTTGAAGTTTTGCAAAGTAGTAGGCAAAATGTTTTTCAGCTCTAGGCTCATGATCCAAAATTCAGTAAAAACAGTCCTAGATTGGATTGAAATTCTAGTTATTCTAGTGTCTGTTGGGTTGACAAGCTTTGATTATTTTCTTTACTATGGGAAGGAAATAAATCTTATCTTGGGTGTGATTCTGGTGAATTAATTTGTACTCAGATAAAACATGGTGTGGTGTTTTCCAATGGAGTAAGGAAAACTGTATTAGACATAATACAGTAAACAAAGTACTCCCACATACCTTAGAAGCTTCCATTTATTTTTGTGCTTTGATTCATTAAGTTTCCAGCCATGTATTTCTAAGCCAAAATCAGTATCAGTATATTTAAGATCAGCTGTATTGCACTAAACACCATTCAAATGTAATATATAGTATTCATGTTCATACATGGTGATGATGAAAATAACGCTTTGCTAGAATAAGATATATTAGACAGAAAAGATGTAATTTTAACCTCTTAAACATTAGTGCAAATTCCAGATATTTTCATTAATTTGAATAGATACAAATCCACAGAGAGGAATGTTAGAATCTGTTGCTTACTCTGTGTACTGAAACTGTGTGTATTTGTGATATCTGCTTATGCCTACATGTCAAAAGCATATTGAGTAATCCTACAGCCTCTGCAGCCTTCATTTGTTAAAACAGTCTGAAGTTTTCCATGAGGAATTCTGGTAGTATATTTCAAAACTGCAGGTGATTTATAACATAAATGTATGAGCCTTCTCACTTCAGAATCAGTTTCTTTCTGCAGGATTCCTGAGAGACTTTTCAATAGCAGAAATAAAAACTGAATAGGAGTGTATGTCACTGACAAAACCAGATACAAGGTAGTAGTAAGACAAACAACATTTTAATTTTTATCAGGCTGAAATTGAAACTGTGAATTTGTTGCATTTAAAAATTTATAATTGGGACAAACACACCTGAAAACAGGAATTTATATTATGCCTTACAAATTTCAGTTTTGGGGGTTTGTTTTTGTTTTGTTTTGTTTT
Organism: Tyto alba; assembly: GCF_018691265.1. Lineage (NCBI taxonomy): Eukaryota > Metazoa > Chordata > Aves > Strigiformes > Tytonidae > Tyto > Tyto alba. The sequence goes on along the minus strand of NW_024881316.1, from coordinate 27,504,627 downwards.
TTTAAAAAAGCTATCACATTATTATCTCTAGTGACATTTAATTACAAAACAAACTGTTGTGTATTGATCTTTAATAACATAAGCCTTGCATAGCTCAGATACCATTTTGTTGAAGTGTTTGTCTATTTCTAGTATTAATTTATTGCGAAGATAATTACAAGATTTGCTACTAGAAAAATCTTTCTTTTGATCGTTTAGATAAACAGAAGTAATAAATAGTATCATTGATTAATTTGCAAAGGTATGCTATTATTTCCCCTCTATTCCAGTTGCAACCAGGAAGTCCAAAGGGGTCATCTAACCCATTCTCTTTCCATAAGTTTGGTTGAGCCATTACCATTAAGACTCTGTCTAACCTGATCTTACAAACCCACAGTGAGAGCCCACAGCCTAGTGAGAAGACTTTTCTCCTTCATAACTCACTTTCCCTTTAGGAAGGTTTTCTTAACATCTAACCTAAATCTTTTTTTTCACAGTGTAAATCCATTACCTTTCCCCACCTCACCCATGGGGACATTGCAAGCTTTAATTGGGAGCAATTTCTTGCTTCTCCTCCACTGATCAATGACTTTGCCATGTTCTGCTTAAAATATTGACAGAAACTTAGGACTCAGTTCAGTAGTTTACATATATATATTTCATGCTAAGTGCCCTTGATTATCCTAACTGGCCTCCAGCTACAGCTCCAGAAATGTTCATGGCCTGTGTAACATCTGCCAGACCTTGTGCATGGCGTTTGGCTACTGCAAAGCATTCAAATGGCATTAGTTGTCCATGCATGAGTAACTGAACTGGACCCGTTACATATCCCAGCAATGTGTCTTTCCTTGATTTTGACCTTTTTGTTAACAAAACTAATGAAGCACTGCCTTGTGCTTTTACCTCACATTGATCGTATGCCGTGGGACATTGAATTGACAGAAGAGACCATTCTAGCTCATTTTATTTGCGAGATGGGTTTAAGATACTTTCTCATCAATAGCAACATTGCATCCTTTTTGAAGATTCCAGCATCAGGCAACAACACAACATGAAAGAATTCTGTTTCCTTATGTGATACCTGGTTGCATTAAACAAACTTTTTCAGAAGGCTGAAAAGCACAAGGTTCATTTAAGTTTGGCTAAAAGAGATGGAGAAAGGAAAAGGGTCTGAGTTATTTGTAACTTCTGTGTTCAGTTCTAATAATCAGAGGATTTTTGTCCTATCATTCTGTCAGAAATTACTCCACACTTACAAGTACACAATATCATACCTGTTCCTTGGTCACAAAGAAGCAAATCATGTTGTGAATTTCCAATGTGATCATTTCTTTAAAGTGAGAAAAGATTAGAAGGCTAATAAAGCTGACACTTTTGAAGCTGGCTTTTAGATCACACCATTTTGATTCAGGAGGTAGTTTCTGATTCACTAGTAAACAGAGAAAAGATTAAAAGTAATTTTAAAGGGATGATAAATCTATGAAAAAAAAATATTATTTCTCAAATCTTAAATTCAAGTTATTATTGGAATTATTTTTTTTCACTCAAATATACAGAAATAATCTACATTTATTTTTTTCCTTTAAAGCATTTATTAAAATTCTTAGTAATGATTCTTTAGCTCTATAATATTAAAAAAATTATACAGGATTTTTTTTGTTTTAAACTGAAAGGAAAGGATCTAATTAAAAAGGTGTTGCAGAAGATGGCCCAATAACAAACATCTTTAGTTCAAAGACATATATGTATATATGCACAAATATATATTTTGCCTTATCTTAATAAAGTTAATTTGTGTTTCTATAACATATTAACTACCAAGGTTTTCCTCATTTATGACTTCTGAGGTTAATGCATTTAGTTAAAGCTAAGAACTCATTTTCATATCAGAATGTGACTAGTCACATTTTTTGTTCATTTAACATTTGTTTTAGTGTATCTGAATTTAGTGTAACTTCTGAAAATTAATATGTCTGATCTCCATTACAGAATGGAGAGTGATTGATTATTAAAAGGCAAGGCAAAATAAAGTATAAAGCAATTCTTTATTTGACTATCTGAATTTTGTTAAACTCAATGCCACCATTCAGGTGGAATAGTATAAACTAGATCTTAATGGCTGATGTTGGGGGTGAAATGGATTTCATACACTGTATGAAGAGCTACTGAAGTTTTTCTGCCACAAAACTCAGTAGCTCAAACTTTGTTTCGAAATGAGTAAAACGGAGACTGAACACACACATTTCTGAAACCGTGGTAAAGTTTCTGCCTGGAATAAACGGAAGGGAATAGTTGGAAATGTTTGTTTTTCTGCTAATGAATTATCATATTTGATGTTTGCACCATGTTTTGAAGAGGAAACACACAACACAAGCTATTAAGATTGCCTTTTCCCAAAATGTTCTTTGGCAAAATTTGTGTTATACCATCTTTCTTTATTACTGAGATCATAACTTAGCTGATGAGAATTTTGGCCAGATCACTGGATTCTGACCTCTGCTAGGTCTGAGATGCAGGCACCCTCTTAAGAGCAACCAATAATGAGACTTATACATATCATGATAAGAAGCAACACACATCCCTGTTTATCCTACAATGACCTAAAGCCTTTCATTGTTAGGCATGTGCTACATGCACAATTTTAAAGGTAGCATTACTGGGATGAATTAGATTCACTGGCCAGTCAGAAAGTGTTGTCAGTTCAATAATAATGCAAAATGAACAGCAAATAAGCACACTCTAATCTCATTTTATAAATCCTGCTAATTTTCTCTCTAAGGCCTACGGGTTTTATTGACAAAATAAAATGAGGAAGTCACACATGGATAATTTTTGAACGAGAAATTGAAGAAAACCTTCTAATTCTTCCAGTTCTAACACACTTATTCATGTTGAATACTTCCTTAAACTGTAAATAATCTCAGTAGGAGATTTAAGCCCCCATTTAATTTTAAAGTCAATACTTATGTACATTTTAAAAGCAAGTAGTGAGCAGCAGTTTGTGATTGATTATTAAAAGGTAAGGGAAAATAAAGTAGAAAGTAATTCTTTAAATTACTATCTCAATCTTGTTAAACTCCAGGCTTCACTCATCATAAGATTTTCTTCCTGTAACAGAGGAAAAGATAAAAATTAAATTGCTGTTACTTTGCTGTCTTAGAGAATTAGAAATCTAGGGAAACAGGGAAATTACAATAAACAAGAAAAAAAAAACAAAGAGGATAAGGAAGAAAGAGATAGGAAGGAATTTAGTTTTAAATAATGTTTAGTTCGTTATCTGTACAAATAAAAAAAGAATTACTAATATATATTTATAACATGTGAGCTGCTGATTTGAGTGCAGGATTAAGACTAACAAGTCATGAGTTTCTGAGCTATAGCACCATTTACAGAACTGATTTATATCTTCAGATTAAGCATACTTCTTTGGTGAAATTAATTCTCTTTGCAGTAAGCCTGAACATTTGATCTGAATGTGAATAGGCTATGTAGGCTTTTGGGCATATAAATTTCTCTAAATCTCTACTTGCTTGTTACTTCAGTTTATAACTGAAATAGTAATGTTCAATACAGCTACTGTGTTCCTAAACTCCTTCCATGTTACCCTTTCCTTCTAATCAATGTAAGGTTATCACTATTATCTTTCTTGTGCTTAACTGGAGTATTTATACAACATCACACAACTACTACACCACTTTTCTCACTTAGCGTATAGGTAAACTCTAATTTATATGGGAGCCTGCTTTATTAGTTTTTTCTCAACCTCTAAAGCAGGACTGACAGCTGTCTAAAATTCATCTCACATCAGTTATGTAAGCAGACAAGACAGGATCTAACAGATCTAAAAATAAAATAAAAAAAAAAATAGCTTGCCTTTTTTCATACCTTTACAGTTGAAGTTCAGCTTTTACTACTACTTTACTGTCAGTTCAACTCCTCCACCTTTGAAATAACACTAACCAATACAATTACCTTACTATGCCTTGACTTCTTGTCACACACTACCTTCCTCTCACATCCCATTATTTGTCTCCAAAACCATGAAACTTTGGCTGCTAGGGCTCTAAATGCAGCAACTGTCCTTGCCACCTCTTTCCTATCTTTCCAGAAGTTTCTTCTGTGTTTACGGTCAGCTCAATATGACACATCTATGTAACCTGGGATCAGACTGTGGTGGAAAGAGCTGTGTGAGAGAGCTGTGATACGTCTTGTCTAAGGCTTCCTCACCTCCCTTGAGAGGTTCAGTTAAGCTCAGACTGTCACCCTTATGCTTTCTCTGAGCTACATTCTGTATGTTCTTATGCCTGGCCAAGTACCTTGCTGGTTTTGTAATTCTGACTTGCTGATCTGACTTCTCAGCTTGATCTCAGACCTACCTTACCACTATGGACTTGCCTGGCTATTATTGGGCTGTGTCTAGACATCCTATCTTTGCTCAGGTGCTGTGGGACTGCATCCTTCGGCGGTGAGGACGCCGCTCCTGCCTGCCTTGTTGTGACATTTTGTTCCCAGTTGGCCTTTCTTCAAGAGCTGTCTGCCCTTGCTACTCCCTGACACTACTGTGACTACATTTCTGCAGTGTGATGCCTTAATTATCTGTTACAACAATCTCTGTTGTAAATTCCAACAGCACCTTGCTCCTTCACTTCTTGCACTTTCCTCCCACCCTAATGCTGCCTGTATTTTGTTGCCCAGTTTCAGATTTACCTGTGAAAAATATGACATAGACATATTTCATCACTTCCATCTGTAGGGCAGGACTCACAAAACTAATTCCAAATCTGAGGATGTGTTTAAACAGAGAAAAAAAATCTGTTGGTGCATAAATTTATTCATTTGTAACTTCTTAATGTAAAGTTTTCAAAATCTACATGAATCTGACTGTGACGAGATTCTTGATGATAACAGAGCAATACTATGATACCTTCTAGTAGGTAACTCTGGTAATCTGAATTTCAAACACTGGGAATAAATCTGCAAAGTACTAAATAGCAGAAAATGTGTACAGAAAACTTAGGTTCCTAACTTTGTGAAAGATTACTTTGTAATGTATTTGACTTCAAAAAATGCTTCTAGAGTTAAGAAAAAGTAGAAATCAGCTGCAATGAATACTTTCAAGGGTGTTTTCTTCTTTTATTCCTTTTAAAGATATTTCCTGCAAAATTTTGAAGATTCACGTATTTTTACAGGAAATACAAGTATGGAAGAAGAAGAAGAAAAAAGCTTGTAAGAGAGCAGATCTTTTTCTATAGCTAATAAAAATTCTGAGTTAGTGTATAACTAGGTACTGTCAAGTATCTCAGGCAGATACTTAGCCACATATTTGCTCAAATTCTTAGTGCTTTCTGCATGCATCCAAAAATCAAACATTGCAGTGATGAATGCTGAAAAGACTAATTTTTAGGTAGCAGACCACCTATAGCAGAAATCAAGACCTTAATTAAATGTCTAAACTGCATGGGAGATACTGGCTGCCTCAGAACTGTGTTTACAGTGCTGGGAGCCTGTACAAGCAACAGTGTGCATCTTGCCCCTTGAATATTGATTTCTGTAATATGATTTTAGGAGACACTGAGATTCAAATTGAAGAAAACTCTTTAAGATGGTACTGAAGGTCTGTTTTGTATATCTAATGTGCTAAGTTATCTTTATTTATTTTTTTTTTTTTTATATGGAGATAGTCTTAAAGTTTTAAATGATTAATTAATAGATAGAGCACTTAGCTACAATGTAGAAGATCTGCTGATAATTCTACCTTCTGGTGGCATTGAAAAACTAGTTTCATTTTCTTGAAAGTTTTTTCATCAATAGGTTACATATTATAGAAAGAATATAGATTTTGACTGAATTTGTTCTACTTTTTGTAAAAGAACTGAAAGCTAACTTGACCAGAGAAGGAGAACAAAGCTGAACATGACAGTGTCTTGTAGCTAATCCTCTGAAAGATGGGGACAAGATGATCCAATTTTTGTTCCACAGCCTGATTACAAATTTTGTGTGAATAAGTCTTTTGCAAAACACATGTCCAGTTTTTGGTGTAGGGGTCAGAATCCATTATGCAGTCCCTTTTCTCCTCTGGCTACAATCAATCCAGTTTTAGTCATGAATTCCCGTGGAGTTGTTCAGCCAAAAAAATATGTGGATGCACCTTGATGTTTTGGAAAATTCAGCAGCCAAAGTGCCTGATCGTGGGCAGGCATTCACACCTGTAATGCAACATACAATTTTCTCAGTCATACCAACATGATACTGAACCCACACTGGAAATCACCTCAGGGAACTTGTATTATTTTCCTGGAGAAACTGGCTGCTAATAGCTTGAACAGGTGTACTCTTTGCTGGGTTAAAAGCTGGCTGGATGTCCAGGCCCAAAGAGTTGTGGTGAATGGAGTTAAATTCAGTTGTTGGCTGGTCAGAAATGGTGTTCCTCAGGGCTCAGTACTGGGACCAGTACTGTTTAATACCTTTATCAATGATCTGGATGAGGGGATTGAGTGCACCCTCAATAAATTTATAGATGACACCAAGTTGGGTGGGAGTGTTTATCTGCTTGAGGTTAGAAAGGCACTACAGAGGGATCTGGACAGGCTGGCTTAATGGGCTGAGGTCAGTTGTATGAGGTTAAACAAGGTTCAGTTCTGGATCCTGCACTTGGGTCACAAAAACCCCACCCAATGCTACAGGCTTGGGGAAGAGTGACTGGAAAAGGACCTGGGGATGTTGGTCAACAACTGGCTGAGTATGAGCCATCAGTGTGCCCAGGTGGCCAAGAAGGCCAACAGCATCCTGGCTTGTATCATATATAGTGTGGTCAGCAGGATGGGAGAAGTCATTGTGTGCCTGTACTCGGCACTGGTGAGTCCACACCTCAAATACTGTGTTCAGATAAGGGCCCCTCACTACAAGAAAGACATTGAGGTGCGGAAGCATGTCCAAAGAAGGGCAACAAAGCTAGTGAAAGGTCTAGAGAAGGAGTCCTATAAGGAGCAGCTGGGGAAAATGGTTAGTTAGTTGCTTAGTCTGGAGAAAAGGCAGCTCAGGACAGACCTTATCGCTCTACAACTACCTGAAAGGAGGTTGTAGTCAGGTGTGCATCAGTCTCTTTTCCCAAGAAGAAGTGATAGGATGAGAGGCAAAGACCTCAAGTTGAGCCAGGGGAGGTTTAGACTGGATATTAGGAAAAATTTCTTCACTAAAAGGGTTGTCAACATTGGAACCGGCTTCCCAGGGGAGTGGTTGAGTCACCATCCCTGGAGGTATTTAAAAGATGTGTAGATGGGGCACTTAGGGACATGGTTTAGTGGTAGATGTGACAGTGTTAGGTTTGTGGTTGTACTTGATGATCTTAAAGGTCTTTTCCAACCTAAATGATCTTATGATCAAACAGTGACATATGGAGCTGTCCTCATGAATTTATTTAATCCCCCTTGAATCCATCTATAGTATTCATTTAATTAGGTTGCCAATTTGAATGGGACATAGGGAGAGAACTTATTACTTGGTTTTAAACTCGCCACCCACTCATTTCACTGGATAACCAATAGCTTTTGTAAACAGATGTCATATTTCCCCTTGTTTACATCCTTACCACGCTAGGCTGAGTAACTGTAGTTCTGCACCATATTGACATTTCTAATCATTCTTAGTACTCAAATTTAATTATTCTTTCCTTTTTGCAGAGTGAGAACTGAGCTACACAAAATATTTAATGAGTGAGTGCATTAAGGTTTGATGAACTGGTTTAATGATGTTTTCTGTTTTATATCTCACCTTTGACCAGGTCAAGAGAGTAATTTGGTCTCTGTGCCAGTTTTACAACAGCTATGTTTTAAGGCAATCAACAGAGGAATCTGATACATGTTTCCTGGTGGTAGCACGAATAATTGAACTGACAATCACAAATTTATTTCATATGTCATAAATCAGTTTGATAAAGTTCACAGTTGCTTACTTACAGTTATGTGTGGGTATATTAGACTGCTTGAACTCTTTTGTTGATAAGTATTATGAATAGCAGGAGACTCAATGATAACTGACAGCACTGCAAAATATCTAGGAGAAAATGGTTCAGCTTCTCCTGAACTTGTGTCTCTATTGGTGTAGTGGACAGATCTTCAAAATAAATATTTTTATATATTTTGTATTTTTATCCTTTATTCTTTATTCTTCATTATATGGCATATTTATAACAATATTCTGCATACAGTTAATATTTTTAAATATTTATATATTGTATCATATTAACATACAGCTATAATTATATGTATTAATGTATATACAAGTATAAATTTTGTAGCATTTTGATGTTGACACATCTGACCATAAAATTTATTATAAAAAGATACATTTTTAATAATAAAAAAATAATCCAGATGTGTCAGTTTTTCAGACCTACAGTGGCTTTGTTTAATCAGTTGACAAGGGTCTGACTAAGCAGCAGTTACTATGGAAACCTGAAAAGATTGGAACTCAAATAAATATGTTCCTTAATAGTGTGATGCTGAAGACTGATATTCAGAGTGACAAACCTGGTGTCTAGTGATCAAGAGAACCATCTAAATTAAAGAAAAAGCAAACATAAAAAAAAAAAAAATCTTCTCTTCTTCTTCTCTTCCTCCCCCTGAGAAAAACAGGACTAAAGGAATAAATGCCAAGCAGAGTCTTAGAGGGAGGAATAATGTTGTGCTCTCAGTAAATAAAAGCAAATTGCTAACAATATCCTGTAGGGTATTAGGTAGATGTAAGAAAGTAAATGTTCAGAGTGAAAAATGTGGGCAGAGTTCTTAGAGAAGAGTTGCAGTGACAGTACAGTATGAAGGGTGAAAGACTTCTTATGTATGCGCCTATATGTTCACTATCAGAGATACTAAAATAGCTTGTCTTTTAGTGCCAGATGTTCACTAATGACACTTGACTCTATGGGTCTATTTCGGTTGACATCGAGTATGCAGCTGCTTGATTTCTTCCATCATTAGCTAAGGCTGAGGTTTAAAGAGAGCTATCTGTCTGAAAGACCATCCAGATAGAAAGAAATAGTGATGGCAGGTCGCAGTGAATACACAAGACAATTTAAAGAAGTGACACAGGCTCACTTGACTGAAGGAACAAAATTGCATTTTTACCTTCATGTGTCATCTAGGACTCTTTTATGCCTTTCATTACTTCTCTGTGTGCCTGAACAGCTCTGTTGCAATACGTAAAAATGTGTACTTTTAAAATAAAACAAAACAAAACTTAAGCAACCTGTTATTTTATTCCTTTATCTATTAAAATCCTGGAGTGTTCTGCTTCATAAATATTTTAATTTTCTATTATTCTTGGTTATATAAAAATAAATAAATAATATTTCCCAATTTCCCCTATGTAGGACAAATTCTTGTTGAACAGAAAAGAAAAATGAAACTACTTTAATTCTTCTACTTCTAAGGGAAAATGTTGGGGATTCTGCTTTCTTAAGCCATAAATGTCAGAAATCCCCTAGGAAAATTTGAGAGAATTATTTAGCATGTATAAAAACTTTCCAAAGCTACACAAATTTGATAACAATTTCATAAAGAGATTTAACCTTTAGGATCCCAGGTACAAGATGCTTTTTCAGGATTATTTAATTTGTAACTAGGTTGGTTCAGATCTTCAGCATCCTTTGGCACCTGAATTCTTTTTTTCTGTTGGTACTCTTGCAGCTATTCAATGAGATATCCTTTTTGCCTTATACTAATGGATTTACATCTGGGGCATTGTTTTAATTATTTACAGTCTAATCATTAAGACATAATTGCTTTATTCTGATCATTCACCAGAAATGATCTCTCTTTTTCTTCACTTTTTTATTATATAAAATCATTACATATAGGAATGCAAACAGTTTTCTAAAGTTAAAAAGAAAACATACTCAGATAAGCAAACAGGAAAATAATTTTTTATAGCTTATAACTTTGATGTTAGTTCATAGTTTCATTGCAAATAACCATTGGGTTTTTGGTATAATAGAGTGAGGAAGGCTAGAAAGAGGAATCTCACTCGCTGATCTTAACATGACATTTCAAATCTATAAAGATGACTCCTTAAAGACTGTCTTGTTTTACAGATGAGGGATACAGTTTAGGAAAACTTTGCCTCTCAATTGTGTATGAAATTAAATTTACATTCAAATTAATTGGCACAGGTACTGTATCCATTATCTGTCATCATTATCCATTTAGCCTTCTTGTAACTTTGACATAAGAAACAGTCCTACTTTGTAATTCATCATTGTTGGGACAAAATCTGCAGCTTTCTTCTCTATCTCTATTGAACTTGAAAGCTGAAGGTCTAATCCCTTAGGGTTCCATTTTACAGTATTTTCTATTTTCTTTATCTTTAACTGTCCATTTCCATATCATTTTACCTAAATAGGATAGGATTTAAGGTGGTATTCTGCCAAAAAGTCACAGCAGGAACTGATTTATACACACTGTAAACCTCATCCAGTATATTTAAGATGTTTATTATTCTGTCCTGTTGTGATAAAAAAACACACGTTTTATTGTATCTTGTAATACACCTTCAATGGCTCACCATTCATCCACTATTAAAACTTTCTGTGTCATCTATTACAAGTAATAAGTAGGAGGGAAAATGTACGAGTGCAAAAAGAAAAAAAAAATATTATTTAACACTAACCCCTTATCACCTCACAGGACATTTTCAATTATAAGCTTGGTTTGTGACAACGTAGGTCAAATAATTGCAAAAACAACAGCAAGATAATTCCCATTTATTACAATTTATTAACTCAGATAAACATAGCAACTTTTTTTGCTTCTACATATCTTATTCTGACCGACTGGCTCTTATTCTTGGTTATACTTTGTTTTGGTTATTGGACCAAGCTTCCTATCAACACTGGTAAATACTTCTAGCAATAAATCTAAGCAGAAGGAAGGATTCTTTTCCTCTCCTGTTGCAAATATTCCTTTCTAAAACATGTGAACTGAAGACACTGTATATGTTACCGAAACAAGTCAAACATGTCACATTATTAGATTGTTAATGACATAATGTTTCTTATTAGAGTGAGGTAACATTTCTTAAATAATATTTTTGTGATTAATTTTGTTCTTGTACAGTAGTGACTTTTACCAAACTTGCGGCATATGTGTCATCAAAGTAATGTTCTTAGACATCAACTAACACAGAAATTGAAACTTTTACTTCTGAGATGATGAGATGAAGAATGATCCTCTTGATACTCCCAGCCTATTACTTGAATAAACTCATAAAATCCTTTTACCTAAATCGGTAGAAACAATATAAAATTACAAGAATTCATAAGAAATCAGAATTTCTCATAAGAAAACAGAAAAAAGGATATTGATATTTATTAAATTTCTTTTAATAAAAAATTACGTATTTGTCAGTAAAAGGACTGTGAGGACACTTAAATGTCTGACAACAGAGCATTGTCACTATAATCATTTTACATAAAATAACAATGTGATCCAATGGAATGGTTAATGTGATTATAGAAACCATATATTTTTTAGGATGGACTACAATAAGTAGGACATAATAAACCAAAAATCAAAATTATGGAGGAATAAAATGATATTTACATTTCATATAGTTTGAAACCACAAAAGGATCTTAGTGAAATGAGGGAAGGAAGAGTGGCCTCAGTTTTAGGAAGAAAAATCAATGAAAATTTGGAATAATTATGTAAGCCTGCCATGAGTATCTTGATATCAAATTTAACAGAAAGTGTAATTTTAAAGTCTAACCCAAAACTTATTTACAGAAACTATTTCAAAACCACTAAAAGCAAGGAAGAAATTTTACAAGTAGTTGATGTAAAAGACAGAAGTATCTTCTGTAGAATACAGATTAATTTTCAAATATCCTAACCAGCATGAAGGAGAGTTGATTAAAAAAAAATAAAGAAAAAAAAAGAGATAGTACTTCAAGAGCCCAAACCTAATAATTAAACTAAAATAACTTTTCAAAGCAAAAGGAAACAAAAAAAAATTTGAGAAGAAATGTCTGTGTGTGGCATAACAAGAAAAACAGCACCAAACCACAAAATTTCGGTAAAGTTAGAAAATAAATATACAAATGTTTTAAGGAGGAAAACACAGTATAAAAGCTGGAGTTCAACTGAGACTTTTTCATGTAAGACAGTTTTATTTTTTCATACCTTTAAAATGATAAATGGAAAGTTCATTTCATAAACTTTCATGAGTATCCATTCATACAGAAGCTTTCTGGACATGCTATTGTCAAAGCAGAATGTAAAATCTTTTGATGGAAGATATTACAAATTCTAATCCAAGATCACAGGCTGTACATAACACCAAGGATCTCTTGGAAAAGATCTGTTTCTGTGGTATAGGTTCACAGATCGAATAATACAACTGCAGGTCTCCAGGTTTAATCTTTTATTTGGCCTCTTGATCTTGTGTCATTATGGATGAGAAATCATTTCTTACAAAAAAAAGAGTTACGTTGTTCAGTGTGTGAATGAGCAAAACAAGATTGAAGTCCAGTCATCTGTATAAAGAAAAATTAGAAAATAAGTATTAGAAATTTTGTTATACCAAACAAATTATCTAACATTACACTGTACATGTAGCACTCAAAATTCTGCCACTTACAGTAGCCTGTACTCAGTGAGATACCAAAGTCAGTTTTAAGTTATAGTTGGACATTTCCAGATTTCCACATTCATGTGTGTGCCAAGAATTAAAAGATTATACATTTTATAAAACAGATATGACAGAAAATTTTATATGGGTAGTAAACAGATTTTAAATAATATTATATACTACATATATTATTAAATATATAATCAAACTATTGTCCTGAGAATAAACAACAGGAACATTTTAATACTGAGAATTTGCATTCCTGTTCATGCTGTCACCAGTTTCAGCAGTGCTTACCTAGAGCTGGTTTTAACAATTCATTTTTACTGAAAATAAGTTTTATACTTACCAATTAAGCTTTTAATATAATAATTAAAATGCAAACGTACTGCAGATAAGCCATAATTAAGCATTCTCTCTATATGCAGATTTTTCAATACAATTATGTTTAATTTCAAGTTTCTTTTTTAAAAGTTCATGGTAGTTATTTTGTAGGTATGAAATATGATGTCCCAGTCACACCAACCATAAGAACTGCTAAATGCTTTTTTAATATAACAGTAAGAACTGCTAGAAGCTCAATCGTATACATTCAGTTGCAATGGTATAGTCCAGACATTTACTCCCCAACACCCCTCTGTTGCGTATTTTCTCCATAAATAGACTCAGCAATCACTCCCTATGCCAAGGACATTTGCACAGAAATTTCAACACAGCAATGACCTAATGAGTCTCTGTATTGTACAGATAAGAAATATGAAAATATTATGTCCAATTTCATTTGAGACATTTTGATTGATTTATTCGCACACAGTTGCTAGAGTAATTTTTTGTTGTTGTTGTTGTAGGCTTTGATACTGGAGGAATAAGCTACTATCTTTATTCTGTTATCTGCTTAACATTCCTAACAACACTTCTTTCTGTTCTGTCTCATTTATTTTAACACTCGATTAATGCCTAAATTTTAATAAGTCATTGTTTAATTTAATGACTGTCTGACATGCATGTAAAATATGTAAGCTTGGGATTTATGTTCTTCCCACTGTCTCTTCTCACTAAAGCTAGATTTTCTCAGAAATAACCAAATGGACTAAACTAGTTTATCTGAAGAAAAATTTGGTTCAGAATAAAGATAACTAAAATATCAATCATAAAATTAAGGAATCCAATTATCAAAAAAGTTAAAATACCACTAAAAAATACAAGTATCAGCAATCTCACATCTAGTCTGAGTCTCAAAATAAATTGAAATTCTGAAAATGGTGCTTCTCATTCTGGCTCTTTAATAATGAAGTTCAGATACATTTTCTACTTAAATATGGAAAAATCACTGAGAAACCAAATGAATATTATTTATAATTTTATTTTAATGCTTTTAAATAGATATTGGTCACCACTTCTTTGGACAACAGTAACTCTCCAACAGTAATTTAAGTAGAATTGCAATTTAGAGTTAATCGTATTTCTAGTTGTAGAAAAAGTCTCAATCACAATTTAGTCTAGACAATGGAACTTAGATGTCCTTAACCCTGAACAGTGAAAGCACTATCTTCAAAAGATTAAAGGGTCATAGGAGAAACACACTGTATTTTATTTTGATCTTACTAAAACAAAATAAACTGATTTTAGTGCTGAGTACATTGATTTTGTACAATATAGCAAATTGATCAGTAATATGACATAGAAGTGGGTCTAGACCCTATGGATACTGCAGGCACTTTCGGGGTAATAGCTATGAGACAATGAGTGCCTCTGAGCTATGTATGATTCATTTGTGGTGTAGAAAGAACAATGTGACCTAGCACAGCTCAGCCCTTAAGTAAAAATTCTGGTTGAAGACTGCTCAGAAGAAGAGATCTTTGAGGATTTATGTCCTAGGAGCAGTCAGCTTGCCTATAATCCTTAAGCAAAAGCTATAAATAGTATTATTATTATACAAATAGATAATGGAAATAAACTTCAAGGGAAAAGAGTGTTAGTGTTGCTAGAAGAATAAAGGAGACCACAGAAAAATTAATATAAACTGAAATGGAAGGTGTAAAATGAAAAGTTTTGAATCATATGTTTGAAAGCAATGAACCCTGCCAGGAACCATAGGATTAAAAAATCAAACAAAACCAAGAAAACCACAGAAAAATCTAAAAATCTTAAATAACATATATAGAGAGCTTCATCATCCTTTGAAAGGGACCAATCTAGTTTTCTGACATCAAAGGACCAGAGTTGATGACTATGGAGAATTTCTGTAATTCTTTGTCTTTTTGAAATACAGTGTAAATCCCAGTGCAAAGTGGGAGAGTGACCAAACACTAAAAGCCTCACAAACATGGGACTTCACTCCTCTAGAAGATATCTTCAATAGCTATGTACCTCTATACAATGTGTCTAAATCACATACTTTGAGTCTGTTCAATTACTCGAAAGAGGAAAAGTTAGTGAGAATGAAATATGAGATGTACTGTGGGAAGATCCAGAAGGGATGACTTGCTGATTCATCTGTCCTTTACAGTGCAGATGAAAATTTAAGTGCCTATGTACACTACAGTGACAGGTAAGCCATTGGAATGATCATTCTCTAATATCTCTTTAAGGATAATGAAGAAAAACAATAGAAAAACGCTGAAGACAAAGACATACTTTCAATCACACTAATTTCTAGTACTTTTATGCTTCTGCTGAGAGAGGATTCACATCTCTGTATCCCCTGAAGTAGGCATCTGTGCTGTTCCTTTGATGAACTAAGTTATCTCTCCACTTTTGTAAAGGGAATAGATTAGAGCCTCTGACCTGAAAGTGAGAGACATATCCTGGGATTCAGTTGCTTAAACATAAGCATCTTTTGCTTTTGGAGGTATTTCACCAGCTCCTCAGCTACTTCTTCAAAAGGGTATACATCTCTTATAAAGACTGCCACATAACTGACAGAGGTATGTGAATAGCTGATAGCCTGGATCATCTCCAAGGGTTCTAGGTGTCTACTTTAGGCACCTGAAATCACATACATAGAATTTCCTGTCCTCTCCATAGAAATTTAAGCCAGCAATTTCAGTAACATGCCCTTGAAATCACTTTAGAAGTTTCATGAACAACAATAGCAGTGATGTTTCCACTGGGAAAATGAGACAGAATGGAGAATGACCACATCATGGGAAGGGCAATGACTGCCCAGAGGACATGAAATGGGCTTTGTTGGTGACAGTAGCAGGATCCAGTGACAGCCCAGTAACTATCAAACAAGGCAAGGTAGTGAGCCACATCTGGATCTCTACAAGTCCAACCAGGAACAGCAGGAGATGGGACCAGACACACACACACACACACAACATAGTTCAGACGGGGACTGAGGGCCACAGGCTCCAGAAATTAGGATTCAGACCCCATGGGCAAGGGGTAAGGAGGAGGCCCCAGGGGAGCTTGGTGAGGCACATTACAGTTGATTAGTGCCCTCAACAGGCACTAATTGAGGTCCTCTGCATACACGTGCACAGACAGACTCTCCACTATCTTTGCAGTAACTGTGCCTGTGTACATGAAGAAATTAGGTTTGGTTAGACCACCAATGGAGGCATGGCTCTGCAGTTTTAAGGCATTCAGGGGAATAAGAGAGAATTAAATTCTATTATTAGTGGTTCAGAAAGAAAAAAAAAAAAAAAAAAAAAAAAACAACCACATTCATGTAAGGATAAGATTAATTGTTTTAGAATGGACAGAAACTTTTCCAAGCCAGTGATTCTCCTTTCACTGTAAGTTGATGGATCTGGTTCTAATGCACCCAGCTGAAAAGAGCATCTTCATTTTCACACAGTTAAAGGGAATGACAAAGGCGCAGCAACTATGAAGAGATTCAAGTGTTTCACCTGTGAATAGCAAGGTATTCTCAACATTATTTTGTGAAGTATCATTATTTTTATTTTAAAGATAGGAATGCAGCACTGCATAAATATTAATGTCAACTTTTCAGATTTAGTGGATTGCTATCCATTTGGGACACAAGATCACATAAGTCACTGACAGAACTGAAAGTGATGTCTGGGTTTCCTAAGTTCCAGTTGTGTCCTCCAGCCACTTGTTCACCTTTAATTTTTTTGTAGTATTTAAATAATCATGTAAGCTATAGTTTGCCAATAATGCTCTCTCTCTTTCCTTTTTTATTTCCTCTCTCACACAGACACACAGAATTTAAAAAGCATACAGTATTTATACATTTATATATACATTTGAACATATACATTTAATCAGAAATAATCTTGTACTGCAAGCAATATTTAAGTATTAGAGAGATGCATCTTACCTCCCACTGGGAAGAAAAATTCCCTGAACTTAAGGAATCTACCTAGTAGGATGATCATTTAACACAAAACATAAAGCCTTTTAGATATAGATATTGTCATAGTCACTATGAAAACTACTCATTCTGGTAGAACTGCAAAAACAGTAGTGGTAACAAGATAATTTCAACAATTTTTAAAATATAACAATAAACATAATTGTAGTGTTGAAAATAATGTATAAAGTGATTACAGTTTTAGCCTGCACCAGCACTTCTGTGTTTGCGAAAATATTTGGGATAAGCGCAAGTTCAAATGGCAAGGAAGGAACATAGAAGGATTAAATATAGTTGGCTTTTATTTCTCTCTCTTAAACATGAACGGATAGTGAAGAAGAAATGTGTTCAAAAATAGCTCAAAAGAAATATGTCATGAATATTTTCTTACTGAATGAGGCATGACAAGAAATTGGAGCTAGAATGCCATCAAGAAAGGATTCATTGTCAACTAGAGCTCATTGTAACATATAAAATTTCACTTTGCTGTGACTATAAGGAATAAGTTTGCCTGATCTTATGAGAACACAGAGAAATTTGCACACAGTATGGTACAAAACCACCCCTGTCTTACTGTCAATATATGAAAATATAGGTGGGGACTAAATAAACTGAATTTTGGTTAATTTATTATTCACCTGGGTATAGTTTTTCAAAGGAAAATGGTATTTATAGATATATATATATATTTATATATACTGGGATTTGGTTTTGATTTCCACAACAACTGCACATATTAATGTTAAACTGCCTTTAAAATTCTGAGGTAATTGGAAGTTTCTCAATTTTGATCATTTAGTGTTGGATTTGTACTGTTCTGGATTGTTTCTTAATACCACTGAGAACCATTTCACACATGGGTAGGCAAACACATTTGGGAAGAGCACCAGAAAATTAAGAAAAGACCACTAGAACTGACTTTCTGATGATTGTATCATAAACACATTGTTTTATATCCCAGATTGCATGACTCTCAGGCCATTGCTTGCTAAGACTGTGTACTGGGAAATAACAGGTTTGTAAAAGTACTGTTATATTTTTCATATTTTCATGCTTCTGTGCAGACCAGCCTCTGTTCTTGAGATTAACCACTGCCCCAGGGAACAGCCTTATAAGCACTGCTATGGGACACCATGGTCTATGTCACTATTTATATCTCAGAACTATAAGAACAATTTATTATTCTCATTTTCCTTCTGTGTATCAACAGTGACAGTAGTATCAAGTACTAGTGTCACAGCTATACTAGGTCTATATTTGACAGAAGAAAACATTTTTGTTCATTATGGACTATAGTGGAAAATACACACAGATACAGAGCCAAAAAAGGCTTAGCTGGTGCATTAAGAATTCTCATAATGATTATAGTGAATAGCCACGCATGGTATGCAGCAATAAGTTCCTGAAAAGTCTGATGCCTTGCTGGAGAATTTAATCTTCCATCAATATGTAGAGAACAGAATAGAGAACTGGGGAGGCAATACTGATGGAGACACTATAGAATTGTCAAAGAGCAAAACAAGAGTCCCAAGTAACACTGAGATCATAGAATCATAGAATGGTTTGTGTTGGAAAGGACCTTAAAGATCATCCAGTTCCAAACCCCCTGCCATGGGCAGGGACATCTTCCACTGCACCAGGTTGCTCAAAGACCCATCCAAACGGGCCTTGAACACTTCCAGGGAGGGGGCAGCCACAGCTTCTCTGGGCAACTTGTTCCAGTGTCTCACCATGCCCACAGTAAAGAATTTCTTCCTTATATCTAATCTAAATCTACCTTCTTACAGTTTAACACCATTATGCCTTGTCCTATCACTACAGTCCCTGAGAAAGGGTCCTTCACCATCTTTTCTGTAGCCCCCTTTATGTACTAGAAGGCTGCTATAAGGTGTCCCTGGAGCCTTCTATTCTCCAGGCTGAACCACAACTCTCTCATCCTGTCCTCACAGGGGAGGTGCTCCAGCCCCTCGATCATCTTTGTGGCCTTCCTCTGGACCCACTCGAGCAGGTCTGTGTCCTTCTTATGTTGGGGGCCCCAGAGCTGGATGCAGTACTCTAGGTATGGTCTCATGAAAGCAAAGTAGAGGGGGAGAATCACCTCCTTTGACCTGCTGGCCACACTCCTCTTGGTGCAGACCAGGGTATGTTGGCATTTAGGGCTGCAAATGCGCATTGCAGGGTCATATTCAGTTTTCCATTCACTAATATCCCCAAGTCCTTCTCTGCAGGGCTGCTCTCAATCCACTTACCACCCAGAATGTATTTGTGCTTGGGATTGCCTTGAACCACGTGCAGGACCTTGTACTTGGCCTTGTTGAATGTCATGAGGTTCAAATGGACCCACCTTTCAAGTCTGTCCAGGTTCCTCAGAGTGGCATCCCTTCCCTCCAGGGTGTCCACCATACCACACAGATTGGAGTCATTGGCAAACTTGCTGAAGGTGTACTCAATTCCACTCTCTATGCCACCAACAAAGATGTTAAACAGCGCTGGTCCCAATACCGACTCCTGAGGAATGCCACTAGTCACTGTTCTTGGACATTGAGCCATTGACTGAAACTCTTTGAGTGGGACCATCCAGCCAATTCCTTATCCACTGAGTGGTCCATCTATCAAATGTCTCTCCAATTTAGATGTAGGTACATGGAAGAGCCAATACTTCTACTACAGAGCTGCTGATTAGTTCACTGAAAAGATCCAAATTACCTTGAAAATTATACTCAACATCAGTAAGCTACCCAGCCTGTGCTTTACTCCTGATGGTGGAATATTATGTGGTAAAAATGGGATTTATTCATGTAGACTATATCTACATTAATAAAATAAGACATTTGAGGATGATTGTCTTACCCTGAGACCCAGTGGCATGTCATGGCTTGTGTGCATACAGCTGAACACTCTCACTCTGCAGAACAGGAAGTCTGCATCCACACAGACAATTTGAGGTGATCCCTGGCACATGCTTCCTCCTGAGTCATGCTTGGACTATGTCCAGAAAAGTTATCTAGCCCAATCCAAAAAAGAACAAGGAGTGTGTTAACAACTTTACAGTATAAATGGCCATAGGTCACCTCTCCGATGCATGTTCTGATCTGTTTCATTAGCTAGTATAGCCATAGGAATTAAAACAGAATGTAGTTTAGGATTAGCTTTCAGGGGAGATTTGATCTGACAGAATCAAACATATGTGGAGATTATAGTCCATTGAAAATGGATACAAGCTCCAAACTTGGTTTGCTGATACTGGAGAGCCTATTTCTTTAAGAAGAACACTGTGTTCCTTTCTGATAGTTATCAAAGGCAATGCAGTTTCCGGTTCTCTCCAATGCCTGTTAACAAATATAGTATTAATTTATAGTGATATATTTCTGTCTATTTGGTGAATATAATCCACAACTCTCACAATGGTCAGGCAAATTCTGATTTTTCTCTCTGACCAAAGAGAACTATGGCTCACTCTGCAGTATTAAACAAGTTTTCAGTACAATATATGGCATAGCTTAGGAAATCACTATGCTAAGCATTATAAATGTCCTGGTCACAGGGCAAGATTTCATTTTATTTTCTCTTCCATGTCCTTCCTGTGACTGCTAATACTCAGACAAATGGCTCATCCAACGCAGACATACTGCTGAATTAGAACCAGATGGAGACCACAATCACTCAGTACAGTGCAAAACCTCTTATTGTTTTGCTTCCTTTCTAAAACGGCCTCATCTGTACAAACCTGGCCAATTCCATGTATCCCCAGTGGGAGTAATTAAGACATTTCATCATCAAAGTTTGACTTCTTTGGAGCTGGGTTTAGTAGAATGATACTAAGCTCCCAAATCTTCTTGAAAGAGTTTTGTGGCATACAGAACATTGATTTGTTACATTTGGCTGTTTGCTACTAGGCAGCTGCAGCTGTTTGCTATGGTGTTCATTAGTGTCAGTTCTGATTCCTCTTTTCGTGTTCATCACATTGTCTATGAGTGTCTACCAAATTTGGCACAGTGTAATGAATATCAGTATTCTGGTGGTCTAAGCTATCCAGGTGACGAATAGTAAAAGACTAATTCTGTAGATTTGACAAGCCTTTTTCAATGTTACCCTCTAAACTACAAGATTGACAGAACAGCATGACTTAGAACAGTGAACTCTTGTATACAAATATTGTACAAATGATGAAAAGCATGGATTATGACCATGCCTTAGGTGATGCAGCATCTTCTTTCACATAGTTACTGCTTGTTGTAAATATCAGTAATAGATTATTTGCCGTTTACATCCAAACTTACACTGCATTGTTATTATAAATGAGGGAAAATCTATTAACTCCAGGTCACAAAATCTGCCTTGGATATGAAACACTAAAGCAACTTTAATAACCACCACATTATAATAATACACAGGCAGGATGTAAGCTTTTTATATGGTGTTAGTATTGTGCTAAAGGAAAAGCATTCAAAATAATCTGTCTCTGGAGAAGTCATTATCAGGTATCAAAAAAAAAATCCAAATGTAACAGTGACAATCCCATAGCTACAATTGCTGCTTTTTAAAAATTCTTGAAGAATTAAGTAAATGTTTAAAGTGAAAGATTTTGTCCAATTCCTTTGCAGGCATGAAAGTAGGAGCATCATTCAACAAGTAATCTTTCTCTAAAGGTTATGAAGACATACAGTGTTGGTTCATATCAAAGGAAAATTAGTGATCTGACACAGGGTCAGGTGAGAGTCATGGTGCAAGTTGATCAGAACATTAAAAAATTTTCCAAATTATTTATATTTTACTGACAGTTGTGATCTCTGTTATCCACTTGAAACAGCTCAAGATGTTGTAAATAAAATGAGAGTAAACCTCTTTAGCTTGTTAATCATGTTGAAAACAAATAAGACCTGTGACAGTGGCTGTGAACCTAATATGGGAGAAGGAAGGTTGATTTCCAAGGGTAGATGTGAGATGAAGAGCCAGTGTAAAATAGCAGTGGTTTCAAAACTTAACATTTCATTGTAAATATGAGCAGAGATATTTTAAAGAATATCCTCAAATGACAATTAAGGATGACTTGCTATGATGCTTAAGAAACACTAATTTAAAGGAAACTCTGAATGTTAACAGGTGTGAGTTTAATTGTGCCTGCAGAACTTCTTATAACAGAATTTCTTACAGCAGAAGTTATAAGAACATAGATATGACCAACACAAAAAATAACAAAAGTATATTTTGAAAGGATCCTGCCACCAAAAGTGGCCAATAGCAGACACTTATTGATACTAAGTATTTAATATACTAACAATATGCAGATTTCTCTTCTGTGGACTCATCCAGTTTCACTGAACCTCATGCGAATTTTTGCCATCCACTACACCTTCAGTCAAGAAGCACCATGGTTTCTTAGTATAGCAAGGACCATTTCTCTTTGACTCTTTTGGATCTTGATGCTTACTAACTTTATCTGATGGCTCCTAGGTCTCATATGAAAAGAGTGAGCAATCAATCCCAAACCATCTTCATGTCATTCATGATTTTATAGATTTCTGGCATATCTCTCATATTTTCACTAGTATATCATAAATATGTTTTCTATCACATCTCCACTTAAAGTATCCCTTTTCCTAAGTGTCAAGAAAGAACACTACCCTGTGTGGTCATACTCTTTGTAGGAGTAATTCCATGCTTTTGATCCTCTTCATTACTTGGCCATGAACCTATTTTGATTCTTTCCCCATTTAAGCCACATGTTTTATTATTCAGTAATAGGATTATTGGAATAGGTAGACCTTATGTCTAAAATTGTGGTCTCAGTGCAAGTGAAATTCTCAGTACAGTTCCTTCCATAATGCTTTTCACCTGAATGAACAGAGCAGAATTCAATTTTGAAGTGTTTGGAGGAGGAAATTAATACCTATTTAGTAAAATAAAAAAACATGGAAAATAGAACCATGATTTATTTCTTCTACACTAATAACATCTGCTTGATTGTGTTGTAAATATCATTAAGGAATAAAAAGGTTAATAAAAAATTAATTGGTCTTATCTAAAAATAAAGGAAATGTGTTTATTTCATTGATGCTTACTAGGCTAAAGCTTTAAAATTTATCATCTTTCTTTCATAGTAAAAAATTTTATCCAGTGCATGCTATTTGAAGTCAAATACAAATCTTATATGATATTTTTAATATGAAATTCAGCATTTTATATATAAAAATTAGAGTCAAACTAGTGCAAGAGTTCATCTTGAGATGAATACTAGACATATTTGCCTTTTGAGGATGACCATTTTCCTCTCCTTCCCTCTGTTTTAAGAAACATCCCATATTTCACATGTGTAACATGAATAAAGGAAAGGTTGAAACATATAACATGTATAGAAAGATTTTTTTTAGGGGATGAAATCTTGCTGAAAACACCTAACCTTTGGCTCTTCTGAGAATGCTCTCAGGACCAAATCTCTTATTTCCCATTGTATACCAAAAACAAGGGTTGTAGTCAACTCAAATCAGTTCATCACTCTGGCTCACTGTGGGACAAATAATTTTACCAACACGGAGAAGATGGTGTAGAGGTATGAATGGGGAGTCAGGGTTCCTAGAATGAGGGGAAAGAAAACCATTGTAAGCCAGCTTTCTAGATGAGATAAATATATGTGAAATCAGAGCTCTAGAAATTAACCTCAAAAGGCTCAAAAAAGAGAAAATTGTCTCCATTTCATGTTGTCTTGAGACTGGAGTGAATTCCACAGCTGAAATAAACATTTTGAATATTTGAGACTTTTTAAGTAAAACTGGGAAGAAAACCAAAGCTTCTGGGTTTTGCATTTGCAAGCTGGGTAAGTGAGTGTTAAACATAGGAAGAAACTAAACATACTTCACAGGGTAATAAATGATTGCCATATATTGTCACTAATAAGTTTTACTTCAAAGGACCTCTGAGTACTATCTAGAGGATACAGTTTTGAAACAAGGTGGTCATCAGTATCTTGAATTTCTCCCAAGAAACCTTATTAAAGCTTTCTGAAAATTTTTCATCAGGCTTAACACTCAGCAAATAGATGACTGTAGTCCTTAGGAACTTTGTTGTGTTTTCATTTTGTAGTGTTTTGAGAAGATTGCAGAAGGACTGCTGGCTGGTTGAAATGGGACTTTGAAGTTTAGAGGAGAACTAAGTGTGAGTTTCAGAGAAGAACTGTGGTGAGAATTGAGGCTTGATCAGAATTTATCTTGAATCCTACAATGAGACTTCTGCTCGAATACTGAGAAATCTGGTCAGTGAGAAAGGAGTTGGAAATCAATAAAAGAAGATATAAGAGCATTCTTTTCCAAGGGGGACTTCTGAATGATAAACTCTTGTCTATCTTAAGTAAAGTCTGTTTTAGTTCTCCATACTGACTTTGTACCAGACCTGATGTCAGACATCAGTAACATATATATAGAAGCTTTAAACCAAGAGTTTGTTGGGTTTTGTTTGTTTGGTTTTGGTTTTGGTTTGTTGGTTGTTTTTTTGTTTTGTTTTGTTTTGTTTTGTTTTGTTTTGTTTTGTTTTGTTTTGTTTTGTTGTTTTTTAACAAACTTTGTACAGAAATAACTACAACAATCCTGGAATGCCAAAAGGCAAGTTTGGAAAGTAATTACTGGTAGTCTATCTGCAAAAACTGCAGAATGTATTACTGCATATAGTCAAATCTGTCATGCCTAAAAGTTATTTATTTTACAATATGGACACTTTGAGGCCCAGACATCAACAGATAAGTATGCAGTACAGACACAGTGATAGCTATTTAACATTGAGTTTAACAAATGCTGATGTTAATATGAGTGTATTTTGTTACTTTGTTTGTATCTGTTACATCTTTTATCTGAAAATGACAGTGGCTGTGGTGATTGTGGAAACATTCCAGTTAAATCAATGAAAATCCAGCAAAGACTGAGCAGATGCATGTTTTTATATGGATGAGTAAAGATAGTAATGGCTATCCAAACATGCTGCAATTTACAAAGAAGTTTCTCATTATTCCTGATAGACTGTCAGCTGCAAGACAGCATGCAACTAGGGTAAAACAAAATAAAAAATATTTTAACATAAGGTCTAGGAATGTAAGGCTTGAGAATGTTTTGTAGATAAGAAATGCAGAAACAGGAAAAAGAAAAACCAGACTGCAGTGGATGCAACAAATGAGTATCATTGCATTACCCAGTCAAACAGATCATTTGATTATAATAGCAAATTAAGTAGTGCTGCTTTCCAGAATTCACTGTTAGCTGAAGTGAGACCTCTTGGTAACACTAAAGCTTCATGTGACTCTGACAATTTATTAGACCTTTCAACTGAAGAAACAATTAAATCACAGTTGAAAAGGGGCATATTTTTCTCTATGGTACTCTTACTTCAAAACACAGAAATTCCAAGATCATAGAATCATAGAATGATTGGGTTGTAAGAGACCTTAATGATCATTTTGTTTCAACTTCTCTGCCATGGGCAGGGACACCTTCCACTGGACCCGGTTGCTCAAAGCCCCGTCCAACCTGGCCTTGAACACTTCCAGTCAGTTGATTCAAAATCACTTGTTTCTGCATAGTCATAGGAGACCAATCTATAGTCTGACTGATTGTTACCTCTAGGGTAGTGGCGGAAAGATTATTTTCTTTTTGAAAGGTTAAGAAACTTGTTAACTATTGATTCTGTTAAGACCGAGTTTTAAATTAATCTGGAATCATGCAAATTTATTAAAATTTAGTTATACTGTGATGCATTCAAACTGATAATAAATACAGTTTAAAACAATTTATTCATGTGTATAACTGATTTTAAGTTTAACATCAGAAATGTACAGGAGAAGAAAATAGTACATGACAAATTATAAAGGTTTCTTCTTAAAAAGCACATAAATTACAGTATTTTTCTTGTTTTACCAGTTTTATCTTATGTAAGTTTGCCCTTAGATAAGGGAAATCAAAACAATAGATAAATATAATAAAATCTTGTAAAATGGGAGATAAAAACAGTGTTATGGACTCAAAGACTGACTGAAAAATGAACTAAGTTGCATCATTTATAAGGACTTCTCAAACCTGTGATTCTTGAGTTAAAGAAGAGTGCAGTCACTACAGAAGTTGCCCACCAGTACAGTGCTTTTTCTAGTATAATGTGTTTGTGGAAGTCAAAGAACTGACTGAAAAATAAGAATATGCTAGCTTCTTAAAATGCTAAATATAACAAGGTTTTGGGATATTTTTTCCTTCAGTTTTTGAGAACAAGGAGCAAGGGGAAACTTGGCCCTGATAGTAGGAGCTACTTGATATAAGTTAATGAACTGTGAGTGTTGTTTATACAAGAAATTTAGCATAATGTCCATAATATTGTAATATTTTATTATGGTGTCTGTTAAGAATTGACTAAGGTAGAATTCTTCATGCTATTTGCTAGAATTGTTTTGAGTGAGTAACAAAGTACAAGGTTAAACTGCAACAACAATAACCACAATAATAAAATTATAAGTAGTGTTATAGAACTGGTATATATGTAAATGAGTATTTCAGGTATTCTGTAAGAAAAAGATAGTGTTTAATTTGTTAGCGTTCCAGTCTTTGCAGGAGACAGCTGCAGGACTGCTGTTAGTTTATTTTTCCATTTCTATTTAGTAGACCTGTGACTGTGGTAATAATTTTAGACTAACTATTTAGAGAGGAACCTACCAAAGTCACAAATGTTCAGTTAAGTCTCCTTCAGCCTACAGTCAACTAGGGAAATAACCCAGCATTCCAAGAATCCTGAATTTAATGCTGTGCTACTGCTAAACTACTTCTGTTACTCATGCCAAAGAGATCAGAGGCACTCTATTAACTTGAAAGGAGAGCTACACAGTAAAATTTGAAGTCTGCACCAGCAAGAAGACATCAGAAAGAGACTTTTTATAGAATCACAGAATTATGATTCAGGTTGGAAGGGACCTCTGGAGGTCATCTGGTCCAAATGCCCTACTCAAGCAGGGTAACCTAGAATAGGTTGCCCAGGACTCTGTCCACTCAGGTTTTGAATCTCTCCAGCGATGGAAACTCAACAACTTCTCTATGCAATTTGTTTACAGTGTTTTTCTACCTTTACAGTAAAAAAAATATATATTTTTTTTGTGTTCAGATTGAATTTCATGTGCTTTAGTTTGTATTCATTGTCTCTTGTCCCATCAGTGGTCACTGCTGAGAAGAGTCTGACTCCCTTTTCCTCATTCCCCGCGATCAGGTATTTATACACATTGATAAAATCCCACCTGACCCTTCTTTTCTTCAGGCTAAACAGTCCCAGCTCTCTCAGTCTCTCCTCATATGATGAATGTTCTGGTCTTTTAGTCTTCATGGTCTTTTGCTGGACTTGTTTCAGTATGTCCATATCTTTCTTATATTTCCTTTCCCCACTTATTTCTTACTTTATTTCCCGTAACAAAGCTTCGCTCCCTGTTTCTCCTACAGAACGATTCTAGGAAGGATTAATTTCTAATTCCAGGCAGCAGAGGCACAGTGGAGAGTGGAAAGTCAGGAAAACTGTCCGAATATCCATGGCCAGCTCTTTGCTTGAGGCCTGAAATCAGTAGTTAAGCTTCCTGAAACCTACAAGGTCACTTAGAGGTGACAAGGCCATTGCAGAGAATGTAAATGAATTATCCAAGTTGTTCATTGTAGAATAAGCTGTTGAGGTTCTCGGGCATGATATTTTTGGGAGGTAGTGGGAGGTTAGGGTGTGACTTAACAAAGGATCTGTCTGAAATCAAAGTTATTGTGGAAGTGTTGTAGTACAAAATACTGAACAAACAATAAGAATCCACTAGGGCTGAGGATAGTTTTGAACATCTCATTTAAAATTCCCTTTACCTCTGAAAAATGGAGGATGACAAATGTGAAACTGGTATTTAGAAAAGCCTGAGGTGTACAGCAAAATAACTAGAGGCTGTAGAGATTAGTGAACACCTGGATAAATTTTACTTGGGAAAAGCCAACATGACCTGTAAAGGGAAAAAAATTCTTGAAGCTCTTTAAAGAGGTCAATAAACGTGTGGATATGGATGATCTGGCTAATAGTAATGGTGTCTCACCAAGTGCTTTAAGAAAACTAAACATCCATAGGAAAGGATAATCCAGAAAAAAATGAATATCATCTCTGTGATAACACTGATTCTGCATCCACTTTCATGCTTATGACACCACTGCTTATCTTCCTATCTTTTTTAGATGTTACTGCCCTTTCATGTATCTTCAATTCACATTTCAGAGGTACTGAAGCTTCTATAATTTAAAAAGGACTTTCAAGAGACAGAAAAATTCCATGCAGAAATCAGTGAAACCCAAAATATATGAGACATATTCTGTGACATTATTTTTTTTTTTATTATTTATAAGAAGAGAAAAAATGTCAAGTAAGTGGGGAAAAGTGCGTGGGGCAGGAATCATATAAAAGGTTTTAGGTTTCTGATAATTTCCATCTGAAAAGTACTTTTTAATCTTCTCTTTCAGACACACAGTGAGATATCTATTCCAGACAAAGGGGTTCTAGGTGAAGATAACAACTATTGACAAATGTTCTGGGCACATGGGCTATTCAAAGCACAGAGGTGATCAAAAAGTGATCAAAATTGATAGAGACTGCATAGCTTTTTAAAAAATAATTGTGTCATTACCATGCAAATCCTTGCAATTTTGTCACTTAGTTGAACTACTCAACCAATTAGACTGGGAGGAAATATATCAGTATTTAGAAATAGCTACACAGGGATTTTGTAAAAAACAATGATACTGCATAGAAGTTAACATGCTTGGGAAAGCCAGTGATGCTAAGAATCTGTATCCAAACAATAACAGAAAGACTGATGCATCTCATTTCTAGAACATTTAAAAACAATAATTAGTATGATATCTGCACAGTTAATAATTAGGTGGTGCAATAAAGTCCTCCCTTTTCTACTGTTTTTTGACTTCTTCTTTTTGGATTTTTTTTTTTGGGGGGGGGTGGGTGTTTGGTTTGGTTTTGTTTTGGGTTGTTTGGTTTGGTTTGGTTTGTTTTTTTTTTTTTTTTTGTTGTTTTTTTTTTTTTGTTTGTTTTTGTTTTTTTTTTTTTGTTTTGTTTTGTTTTGTTTTGCTTTGTTTTGTTTTGTTTTGTTTTGTTTTGTTTTTCTCCCCCAAATGGAAATATTGTCTGGATAGTGAATGGTAGTTTAAAGAATTATCCCTAACAGATAACTTTAATTCTTGTGCATTTCTAAGTTGGCTTGGGCAAATTCTTCCATCAGTAGTGAATTATTTGAAGAGGTGTAGCTAAACATTAATAATATCAGAAACATTTCTACATTCAATTAATTTATTTTTTATATATATATATATACAGTGATGGTTAGCAGGGCTGAGACTCTATGCTTTCTGCAGAAAAAGATGGGTAGTATTCTTGAAACTATTACATTATTTTATACAAGTTAAAGAAGTCAAGTTTAATAAAAGTAGTTTCTAAAAAGTCTCTTTCCAAACTCTATTGCTTTTGGCAATTCAAAATTTATATTCTCTGGTTGACATTGTTAAAATTGCAAGATAGAAATTACAGATATCTACAGAATATATTTGATCATTCATATGTGTGAAATGCCCTCTGTGTCTGATCCTACTGATGCAAAAGTTGTGAATTACATGAGTACAGTACAGTAATAGATACATACAGTGCAGTATTAAAGTTCTCAGTGATAATATGTGTTTAGACAAAATTAGATTAAAATATTCAAACATTTGATAGAAATATATATTCTGCATTAAATCTTCCCATTTTTCTTGTAACATTTGAACTCTGTGAGGTGTATGTGACAGAAGAATTCAAAATATTTGTTTTCTTTAGGTTCTCAGGCTGTTTGTATCCAAGTCAGCAAGTTACCATGGTTTAGGCACTTGTATTTTTCAGGATGTTAGAAGTGTATGTTTGAGTAGAGTGTTTAAACATCATGTACATGGAGCTCAATACTGCAAGGTATCCATGATGAAATTAATCTCATATAACTCTAGATGTCTGCAGTGTAGACAGCTACACCTGAACTGCTTGGATTCTCCTTACAGTCAATAAAGTGAAATAAGCCCTTTTAAGGTGCAGTTTTATCTGACCTAGTTTAGACATTAAGGTAAGATGAATTGACTCCCAGAGGTGATTTCACAGATTATAAAGTCTTTTCTAGTGAATACACACTACACCCCCATGCACACCCAGTTTGGGGATGATACAGACACTTGTCCCCCCTTAACATCCAGCACCAGATACACAGGCTAGTTGACAAAGTTAGCTGAGATATAGACGGCTATATTGTAAATATTAAAGTGAGGTGGTTAATTAACCTCCTCATTTGTTTTGTAACTATTAAGGGATGTTATGTACGTGGCCACCACCTTCAGAAAACCTGACACAGAACTTCCTCCTGCCTGCCCACTGGACTCCAGTCCAGGTGCCCTGAGGTCTCTGCCCAGGCTGACAGACACAGCTTTCCCATTTGCAGGTCTATCCAGTAGGGAAGCTGAGCATGTATCACAGAGACACATACACAAGGGACAGTGGCATGTCTGGTCACACAGGTGGTCACAGAGAAGGCAATGCATCAACAGCACCTACGCATAGGGCTCACAGCAGACATAAGCACAGACAGCCAAGTCCCTTCCTCCTCTTGGTCTGTCAGAGACTGAAGGTCACTATTGCAGGCACACATATGACACTCTCCAGGTCCACAAGCACGCACTGTTGTGGAAACCCCAACTGCTGGCACAGCCCCTCTGTCCACCTGGCACCCTTGTCTAGATCCCAGACCCTCTTACGCACCCCACAGATCCCCTACTCACTGGCTGGTCCAGCTCTGCTCACTGCAGACACATGCACTCACACACTTATCCCATGGGCACCCCACATCCACAGGTCCCCCTGAACACCACTGGCACAGAACCAGTGTCCATTTGATACTTCTGTCTAGACCCAGTGCCTCCTACTTGCTAGTGAGCCCAGCTAGAGTTTGCTGGTGAATGCACACCACACCCCGATGCATGCCCAGTTTGGGAGTAATACAGCCACTTGTCTACCCAGCAGATGACATCAGGTATATGAGCTGTGGACCATGGTGCCACTCCACCGGTTCTGAGTCCCTCACTCACCTCACTCACGTCGTTCCTTACCAGGCACTGGTTTTTGGGACACACACCATTCGCCCACAGTGGCTGGAGGTTAAAGGCTCCCACACACCCCAGCCACTGGCACTGGCACCCCACTTACTCCTGTAGCTGACACCACAGGCCAGGGGCACCTACACACCTGGTCTGACTCCAGTAGCTGGCACACAGTCCACACACGTTAGTCCCCCCAGTAGCTGCCACTCAGTCCTTGCAACACTTGCACACACAGGATAGAGGACAAGATTGCACAGAGAGATAACTAAAGAAGAATTTAATAAGACAGGACAGATTGCAGTGCTCAAGCACAGAGCTTACTTAGAAAGTGTACAGTCCAGCTCCATTTTACATGCAACCAGTCCCTTTTATACTCTATTCTGTCCGTTCTCTTTGTTCCTTGACCAACACATTGTCTTTCCTTTGGCATAGTGCCACTGACCCTGTCTTCAATATCCTGCACCTTCAGGTTTACATCCTTACCAATTGCAAGTCCAAGTTTGCCTGCAGTTTCTTTATTGCCCATCAATTACTGTGCTCGAAGAGGTTTATTTCTTGTCTTTGTTTCTGCTATGATTGTATGTTAGGTTTATGTCTATATGCATATTTTGTTTATGGCTTCCACCTCTTCCTCAGTATCCCATTTGACAGGGTCATTCATCAGACAATCTTAATGCAATAAACATTCCCATATTCCACATACTCTTACCTATTAGTGTGAGTGACCAGGTTTGTTTCTTGTTACTGCCTCCCTTGTTTGTCCATCAAGTTTGTGTTTCTATATGTTTATGTTTATGGCTTTCCTCTTTTCTTATTATCCCTTTTCATATTGAAAAGCTCCTTGACCAGATACCCTTAAAGGAGCAGACACAATCTCCTTCCACATACTCTTACAGTAACTTTATGATTAGTTACATCATTTGATTCCAATGTCTTGCATGATGTCATTCTATAAAACTAGGAAAAAACAAACACCTTACTAGCATATTACTACACAGTGATAAAATTTGGAAAACACTGGAATTCACAGCATGATCATTGCTTCAAATTTGATTTTCTATCATTAGGCTGAAGTAGAGCTTGAAGTTTTGAGAGCCACGCTTACTAAGAAACTCCTTTTGCAGTATCTGCTTCTCCATGGCAAGAAGGAATCAGAGATTTTGACATTTTATGGTACATGGTTTAGACAAATAGAGTTATGCTTTGCTTGGGATTACACATCATTCAGCATTAGCCAAAAAATTGACAGGAGCAGCTAGAAATGTGACCTGCAAAAATATGACCATATCCATTCAATGACCCATTTGAACTGTGCTGTTATCAGGAATTGTGAGCCATATGCAATCCTATACATATTTTCCCTGGTGAGAAGGGGATCTCTTCAACAGCAGTGCATCTCATTTTACCACAGAGGGTATGGTTCAGCTCCTAAAATACATACTGTCAAGAAAAAAGTGGCATATAGGGAAATCTTCAAGTGTAGAGTATAGTAATCTGTAGATTTTTATGTCTGGAAAACTTAATGATAGGAGTAAAATTAATACCTTTCTTATGGAAAGATGAGTATACAACATTTCATAGAGATTTGTTCAAGAGTATTTTAAAGAAACTATCAGGTCCACAAAACATTTTTTTTCCCCTTGTTAACATTGCTGTTCTTGTCTTTTTATGTCTAATCCTTCCTTTGTTTTAAAATAATACTTTATGGTTATTACATACTGAAGGCTGATTAAACCTGTTCATAATAAACAAGGGGCAGAGCCAATGACCTGTAATACATTTCAATTCCCTCAGCTGTAATCCTTCAGTTCTTATTAGCAGTATTTGGATATCTTCTGCATGAGTATGTGGATGCATGTAATTACAGGTTGATAGTGAAGAATATTTTCAAAGGCAATGTATGAAATGCCAGCCAAATATTCTAGAATACTAAAATAATATTCATTTATTTTCAGGAACTTTTGTGCTAGTTCACATTGGGCTAGCAGATTTTTCACAAAAATCTCTAGTGAAAGGGATCCTTAAAAATTCCTTTGAGATAGTTCATAGCTTGAGGATACCTTCTAGATACAGGAAAGTATCTTAAAAGAAGGCAATAAAGTGAAAACTCAGTACTTGTGTTTTGTAAGGGAAAAATGCTGCTGGAAAATCATAGAAGTGTTAAAATGTGAAAACACTGTGGGAGGAAAACAAGGCAAAGCAAACAAAACAAAACAAAAAATAAATAAAAGGAAATACACACATAATGTTTTATTGTTAAAACAAGTATTTTGTTTAAGAGAAAACTAAATGTTTCTGTAATGCCTGGATTCCAAAATCGGTAGGCAACTTACTTTATATGAACCTGATTAAAACTTGTAAAGATCTGAAAGAACATAAGAATTTTAGAAAAGCAGACCTAGTTGTTTATTCTCTTACTAATGCTAAAGAATGAGTCCAGAATATTGTATTAGTACAAAGGTCACTAATATATATGGAGTAAGATTTCGGGAGAGCTGACTTTTTATCACATTAATGAGTCACATTTATCATTGTCCTATAGTTATCAGTTCTATGAAAATACATTATTTAAATCATGAAAATCTTGATCAGACTTTGAGCCCAGTCAGCTTCTGAGACATTTGTTACTTTGTTTCACTGAAACTGGTATAAACAATATGAGAGTCAGTTGCTTTGCCTCTAAAGGTACACTCACATTTTGTGTTATTCTTGAATTCAATTCTATGCTTTAAGCTTCCATCTGACATTTTGTGAAATTTAAGATTTCCTAGTCTGGGACTCTCCACTGGGTTCCAAAATTCCCAGCTGTCCTAAGGTCAGATAATATAATGAAGCAAGTTGTATTGTGCTTGTTAGATAATTTCTAGTCTAAAGAAATTCCATTTTAAGCAGTTTCCTTTTCATGCAGTAACAGGTGTGTTTCATGTTATTTTTATTTTAATTGGCTAAAAAAATTACTAGCTTGCCTTCCTATTCTTTTCATTTAGTCTTTGTGGCTACCACTGTCAACATAATTGTTAGCCCTCTGAATTCAGTCTGTGAAGACAGCAACTAATTAAAGAAAAAGGAGCAAAGTTGGAATTACATAAATGGTATTTAGTAGATACCACTGGATGTTGAAGATCATCAGAAATTATTTAGCTACGTGCTTTATTTCATTATTTTGTACTCAGGAAAAGGAAACTGCAAAATACACATAAGGGGATTTTTAGCTTGTC
This sequence comes from Tyto alba, assembly GCF_018691265.1. Taxonomy (NCBI): domain Eukaryota; kingdom Metazoa; phylum Chordata; class Aves; order Strigiformes; family Tytonidae; genus Tyto; species Tyto alba. The sequence goes on along the minus strand of NW_024881316.1, from coordinate 27,470,333 downwards.
TAGTTTAGCCATCTTAAAATATAAACTCATAGGGAGTCTAGGTACTTTATAGAAGCAATGAATAATAAAAAAAAAATCTCTAGATGATGATTCACCTTATCCTAAAATGACATGTCTAAGGTAAGTAAACTGTGTCACCAAAAATGAAATGTCTGCTATTAGCTGTGCGTTTCATGGTCAACATAAGTTGCATAAGGCAACATGAGTTGAGGGAAGACCTGGGACCTTTCTTCATCTGTCTTTGGCTGTATCTTTCCACTTTCTCCCTTGTAGTTGCACTAACAGTTCCATGGTTCTTTGCTGAATCAGATCAGTTTGTTAATCTTTCTGAAAATGAAATCCACAGAAGTGTTTGTTCTTCAGCTAAATCAGTGGGCTATTACTGTACAGCCCCTGCCCACTGAGCTTAAGGAGGCCAGGATCACTTCTTGCAGCAAGATGGTTGTACACTGTGGGCAGGGAGAAGTGGGACTTCCTTTTTCAACAGCAGCAGCTGAAACCCAGTTTTGAACCTGATCCATTTCACAGCACTCTTCATATGCAGTGGTGCTTGAAAAAATGATGGAGCTGTGGGGAGAGAGGCCAGAAGCAGATGGAAATGAGGTGCCAGTGCCTAGGAGGAGCAGGTGTCCAAGATCTGATACAGATCATATAATTACAGGGGTATATGTTGAGGCAACAAAATTCATTCTACCCTAAATGTCCTGCTTGCTATCAATAATGTGTAATAAGAACTAAATGGTATTCCTGCTCAAAATGAAATGTCAAGAGCTGAACATAACATAAAAAGAGATTACAATTCCTTGTTAGAAAATTATCCAGTTAATACAATTAAACAATAATATTAAATGTACAAGTTATCACAGAGTTTTCACAGCTTTTGATTTGACAGATGAGTTCTATAGATGATTCTCTTGTCAGTTTTGTCCAGAAAACCATGCTTGCTACGAAAGAAGTATATAAAATAATCAAAATTGGATTTTATTTTATGTTGTAGATTCAGAATAAACTACAGAGCCAAAAATGCATAGTTTTATTTGTTATAGTTAACCTACACTTTAAAAACACTGATATAAAAATTCTTATTAGAAGCTACTATTAATAATATATTATTTGAAAACAAACAAACAATTTGTTTATTTTTATACATTTTGGATAATAAAATACTAAAAACTATTAAAATAATTTCCTCATATTTATTTTGTAATGTATATTTAGAGGCAGGAGTAGTGTTGAGAGATTGACAACACACTTCACCTTATACTGGAAGAAGTAGTTATCCCTTGTTGATTAGACACTAAATCACTGAGCTACAAGCAGCTGGTGATGCATAACCATCATTATAATTTCAGACTGTTGTAAAATTTCTCCTAGTTTTATTTAGCAGTTTTAAAGTCAGGATAAGATACTTTTATGGCAGGAAATTTAGTGAACATGTGGAAATATATAAAAAAAAAAAAAGTAGAAGAAAGGATACTATAATTTTAAACTGGGATGGTGGTTATGCACCACCAGCTGTTTATAGTTCCGAGATTGAGAATCTAATTGACAAAGAATAATTACTGCCTCTCTAAACAGGGTGAACAGTGCTTTTGCTGTGATAAGGTTGGAGAATGACCATATGAGGAAGGACCCAAATGTTTGACAGAAATAATTTTGTCTTTTCCTTCTGTTTAATAGCTTTAACATTTGAGGATAGATTCTATTCTGGATTGTATCTGTATATCTCCACTGATGTCAGTGGGTTTGTTTTTGAGTAATGGAATTTGGAAAAGCAAACTGACTTTGCATGCATATTTGAAGCAGAATACTACACTCATGATGTATCGGCACAGTGGTCTAACATCCCAATCAAATATAGACCTTATTCTGTAAGTCTGTTTAAATCAGAGAAATTCTGCATAAATCAATACAAAGACAGAATGATCTATTACATTATGCGACAAACTTTTTTCCATTTCTTTAAGTGAAGACTTTCTGGTTGCTATTTGACAACAAATCACTCAAAGTCAGGCTGCCATGAAAGCAAAATACCACTGAATGATCTGACAGCACAATTTGAATAGTCATTAAACTAAGGTCCTAGGAGCATTTAAATATTTGGCTAGATATGTAATTTGAGAATGACATGAAAACCAAAGTGAATAAATTAACCTGATACGAGAAAAAATGCTTAAGAGTAATTTGGGATGCTTGTAGAAAAATGACTTATTTCATAATGGCCACTACCCAGTCCATAACTGTATTTCATACCGTCTTTGTGTCTATCTGCCTTCCCTTTGAAAAATTTTACAGTGGGAGAAAGGTATAAAAATATTAAATTCCTACAAGTTTCATAAAAGTATTTGGTCAGGTGAGGAAAAACACCTCTACAGTGATGTTTTTATAGTTTATCAGAGATTTCACTTGAAAGGCATCACTGTATGATGGAGGGCCTAATTTCATTTTGGCTTATTTTCTAATTATTATTTCCTATGATGTAATTCTATCACAAAATAATAATCCTCCCATTGTCTGGTATATACAGCAGTCAAATAGGCGGGCACATTATATATGATATGCTACTATTCTTTCATTGATAATTTCATTAATGTTCATCAGTCAACCCTTAGTCCTTGTTTTGTAAACCTTTTCTTCCATAACTGAATAACTGCACTTGCCCTTCAATAGGCAAGTTTTCTTAGCCTACAATCTTTTTTGCCCATTTCTTCTTGCTGCATTCACAACTATGCCATGTAGAGCATTATTCCTGGTCTTTAATATTCAGCATGTAGCTTCTTATTCTTTCACATGGTACTGGAATCATAGACCAATTTACCATCGGTCAGCTAGATATCTTTTTCTGACGTCATTGCATTTCAGTTATTTGCTTCTCATTGATTAAGTGTCCCAGATTTTTTTCTCTCTCTTTGGTTTATTACACTTCTCAAGCAACCAGATTTTTATTAAACTCAGAATATGTTCTTACCTTTAAAACCAGTGTGCAGAATAGTTAAACATACCTGAAACTCTGGAAAAAAAGCTATAATGAACAACTCACATAACAGAGTTTTCTATAATAAAAGTAAGTCTATCTTTACCTTTGCAAGGAAAGGCGCTTCCTTGAAGATTAAATGAAATAAGAGAATCAATTTCTTCAGGAAGCCACATGGTTTTCAGATCCAAGTGTAGCATACATACCATTGAGCTTGCTTTCATTAATATATACAGCACAATTTGTGTTTATGCACTAAATGCAACAACCTTAAACCATATGTAAACATATCTATAACAATATATAAGAAAAAAAAAAAAATCCCTAATAAAATAAAACCTGTTGTGAAGTCCTCTTTCTGCAGAAAAGATGAAAGAACAACTAACACAGACAAGATGATAGTCATGCTATTTTATTCACTAATAACAAGCTTTTAGGTTGCAGTGTAAGAACCTATACAGACTCTTAATAATTATTGTAAGTATTCCTTATAATTTTCATAATTATCTCACTGTTTCCAGCTTCAGGCCACAAGATACATTCTAAATAAGAGAGTTCAGTGATCTAATGGTCACTTGTTTGAATTCTCTGATGAAGTAACAATTGCTTATCTCATCACAGTTTCAACACTAAGGGATTATTAAGAAAAAGAACTATGTGATGAAAAGTAATAAAATGAAGCCATTGACCTTCTTAGTTATCTAAACAATTGTATCATCAGGTACAAAACTATTTAAAATTTTCAGCCAAGATCTAGATCCATAGCCTGAATCTCTGAGGTTATTGATACATCTGAGGAAAGATGATGAATGTAACTCTGGGGTGAGATTCAAAGTTATGTTCCACAGACTACTTGGTTTATGAACTGTAAAGAATAGTGCAGATTGTAAGTGTTGTCTTCAATGCAAACTGCTAGATTAACAAGATGAAGAAGATCTGGTCTTCTTCATAATATCTGGTATTTAATCAAGAAGTAGAGATAAATATGGTTCAAGTCCATTTTCAAGCTGTAGTAATTAAAATTCAATTATCTTCCCAGAAAAGTGTTCTAATCACTCAGTTACTAGCTAAAAGAAGAACAACAGTCCTTTCAACATCAGTCTTAAAATATTGAACTCTTCTCAACAAAATATTTCAGACTTTTCTATGCCGTGTATCTCAGGTGACTTGAAGAATCAGACATTTTTTTCTCATCCAGGAAACCTAAGTTCAAAGAAAGGCAAGAGTTCAAATACTTTTCTGTGTGCTTAGTGGTTTTATTCACATACTCCTGCTTACTAAAAGAGACTTTGGACAGATACTACAGATTGAGGTAGATTTTTGGTCCTCTTTCAAAGACATTATTTCAAATAATGGCTTAAGTCTATTATTGCTGAGTTCTACAACTGTTACTGTAATATTCTACAGTTAAGTTCCTAATTCATTACATACTTTTTGTAAAATGAGGCTGCAGGTAGGATATTGTACAGATACATATAAATAATATTTCTAAAACATTTTTTGTAAAAGAAACCAATCACATGGAAGCTTGGAGCAATTCTACTTTCATCCTCATAAGACATTTCTATTCTTCTTAAAGTGTGATTTGATCTTAATCTGCATTTTTGGATTAATTGATATAATTTATGATTTTAAAATGTTGATTTTCCTTCCAGAATACATTTATAACTTTTCTGGCTATCTTTTGTCTTCTAGCTGACAAGACTGCAATGTCATACATTGATACAGGATGTTAGCTGTCACATCTTTACTTTGTTACCCTAATGAAAAATCTGGTTGATGGTGATTCTGAGACAGTTGCAATATGTTGATGTTCCTTTAAAACATTTTCTACATTATTCTTCTTCTGTAAAATAATTTCTTTTATGTTTGGACAGTATATGGTTCACTGCAAAATGTCTGCATAAAATCAAAGGACCTATCAAAATGAAGATGACCTACTGAGATAAATTTATTAAATATATTTTTTTCACAAGACATGTCTTTGAGGTTTTGTCATCCTTTCCCATTTGCATTACAAAAAACATCAAGCACACAGCATTATAAGTAAAACCTTTAAAAGGTAATCAGACAGGTATCTCAGAAATCATCATTTTAATTCCTATTCAGAAAACGTAATAAATTTCATTTGGGAGGAACAGTGAAGCTGAAGAAAATAAAAGGGAGAAGAAAATTCAGAAAACATAATAATTTTGTTGTCTCATAAACCAGAATAAATTTCATAAAAAAATGTACTCTGACTTATACTGTTTTGAATGCAAATGCAGAACTCTCTGAACCCTGCTGAGGGAACACAGAAAGGTATCAGCTGACTAACATACTTTGCCACCCATGAGAAAAACATCAGACAGAAGAGGTGCAAAACTGGCTGTCATTGCTGCCTCTCTACATTCCCTCAAAAACATTTCACACTTCACACTAAGATCCTCATACTCCATACCCGAGAGAGTTTCACTGAACAACGGTGGTGGTCTCAATCAAGCTCTGTTGTTTCCAACTTCATAGCTTATTAACCTCCCAAAGGACCCAATCATCTTTCTCAGATTTACTATCCCTCACATCCCACCCTTTCTGAATGGAAGTTATTTTACAGGTCAGTAAAAGATTAGTCATATAAAATAAATTCTGCATCTAATATGGGGAACAACTCTCAATCAATTATTCTGCTGATGCATGCTTTATGTAACTGTGGATTTCCTGAAATTCTATTAAAGCTGTTCAGCATCTCTAAATTTGCCTAAAATTGCAAGTCTGTGTTGACAGGGCTGGGCCAGTAGGCTAGTTCACACTTGAGCTGAAGTGACTTCAGAAACATGGTGTTGTTTCCTGCAGAGCTTCTGAGGGCCTTAGGTAGTAGCAGCCTAATGTGTGCAGCACTGAGCTTCATACAGAGGCAGCAGATTGGCCACTGGCATTGTTCTTTAAAACTACAGAGAGAAGATGACAATGATGCTGTTCACACAGTCACAGAAGGACAGATTAGTTGAGGTTTTATGGGCGGTCTGGAGATCATCTAGTCCAAACTCCTTGCTCATGGCACAGGTTCAGTTATATCAGATTTTCCAGGATAATATCCAGTCAGGTTTTGAATATCTCCAATTATGGAGACTCCACAACCTCTCTGAGAAACTCATTCCAGTGTTTGACCATCCTCATGGTAGAAGAGGTGTTTCTTATGATTAAGTGGATTTTTCTGTATTTCAGTTTGTGCCTGTTGCCTCTTGTCTGTTTACTGGATACCACTGAGGAAAGTATGGCTCTATTTTCTTAAATCCTCTTACCCTCTCCATCATGTATTTATGCACTTTGAAAAGATGACCCTGGGTCTTTACAGCTTTCCCTTTAATAGGAAGTGAGCAACAATCCCAGCTCCCTCAAAATCTCCCTCTGTGATAGATACTCCAGGCACTTAATCATCTTTGTGGCCTTTAACTGGACTTGCTCCAGTAAGACAGTATCTTTCTTGTATTGGGGAACCCAGAGCTGGACACAGAACTTCAGACGTATCTCGACAGTGTTGAGTTGAGAGGAAAGACCATCTCCCTCCACTTACAGGCCATGGTCTTCCTAATGCAACCTACCATGCCATTGGCCTTTGCTGCAAGGACACTTTGCTGGCTCATGTCTGACTCATCCTTCATCTCAGGGTATTCTCTGCAAAGCTACTTTCCAGCCAACTGGACTGCAGCCTGTATTGGTGTGCCAGTTTATTCCTCCTCAGGTTCAGGAATTGGCATTTCCCTTTGCAGAACTTTATGAGATTTCTCTTTGACCATTTCTCCAGCCTGGCAAGTCCCTCTGATAGCACACCTCTCTGATGTATTGATGACTCCTACCGTTTTTTTCTGGTCTGCAAACTTTCTGAGGGTGCACTCTGCCCCATTGTTAAAGTCATTAATGAAGATGTAAAACGAGAATTGGCCCCCATACAGACTCCTAGGGTACACCACTAGCAACTAGCCTCCAGATGGATGTCATGCTGCTGATCAGCACCCTCTAAATCAGGCAGTTCAGACAGTTTTCATTCCATCTCACCTCCTCAGTCCCAGTCTTTGCACTGTGATATGATACGATGAGATTCACACTTTGACACAGCCTGTTCTCTGTTTTACCAATTCTAGTTTGTATCTCTTCACAGAGATGAGCTAAAGCCTAATCTTGTGACTGCTGACAGCCTGCAAGAGGTAAATGTTTTGTTCCAGGCAATCAGCAAAACCACTCCAATATATTCAATGGCATTCAGCACTGGTTCTATACTTGCCTGCAGAGACCAGGAAAGAGGCAGAGAGGCCTAGAGAACAGATTGGTTCATGGTGAAAATTAATGGTAAATATATTTGAATGCCATATTCTTATTAAGCTGAAAGGAATAATCAGGAAAAGCAAAAGAGACGACAGCTCAAGTTTTGAGGAAAGAGCATAATCAGATGTCAGGCAAAATTCAGAATGTCATAAGGTCCATAATGTTCAGCTCACAGATCTGAGTAGAAGAGGAATCTGTGAATCAGAGACAATTTGGAACAGAGGACAGGCAAGATCTGGAGTCAGAGTGGCAAACAGAAAAGAACCATCATGACTCAGGATAAAACTTTAGTCTCTATGAGCTCTCCAAGCTCATGTGCTTTTCGAGGGTGGCACAGGTAGCTGTGTATGAAATGTTGGTATGGAATTAGGGGTACTTCTTTTGTCTCTAGAGGCAAATGAATGGATGATTAAGAATGGTCATTCTACTTTCCCAGGGCAACAGCCATATATTTTCAGTGAAAGCCATCTACAAATTAAGATACACCCTTATGTGTACTGAAGGAACTAGCTAAAGTTGAGTCTGCTGTTGTCTTTACTGTAATGTGAAATTCGGCCTGAACAGATTACAAGAGATCTCAGGATTTTCTCTGCTATGGTATTTGTATCTGTGTATCCTGATGACAGGATGCACAGCAGAAGCTGTTGTGCTCTCTCTAAACAAGATCATCAGCCTTCACCATATACTTCCACTACCTTTCTGAAGATACAGATAGCATGTCTCACATATGTCTTTCATACAGGACTCAATAATTTTGTAAGTATCATAGTTCATCTGTCTGTTGCCTTTTAGTATGAGTAGATTTCTTAATTTTATAACTCAGAAGCTGTGCTGGATATCATTTATGAAAACATAACAAAAGGTTTTATTCAGTCATCTCAATCATCTATATCACTTGCTAGTGAGACTATTCTTTTGCTAAGAAAGACGGTTGATTGCATCTCTGGTTAGATAAGTATATATTTAATAAAATAGCAAGCAGTACTGCCTGCTGGAAGGAAGGTGCTAAACCCTATATCAGCAGTGGACTCTCCTAGATAATATATATGAGGATGAATAATAGAAAGTTTGTGTATCTGTATGACCACTTTGAATACTTGCTAATTCTTTCAGGGTTTATAATGTTAGTATATGTTCAGCTTTTCATAAATAACCCCTCAAGTTGCGAAGTAGATCAGTTACAATCTGAGTATATATAGCTTTGTTCAAAGTGCCAAAGGACTTGCAATGTGTGCAAGTGGATCTGGATAAGATAATGATACTGAACTCAACTGCCAAACTAGAGAAGTGAAAACTTGTATCTGTCACCGGTAAAACTTCTGGCACATGGATCTCCCTTCAGATGCTGCACAAACTGTTACAGCAGACTATGACATGTCAAGGTATGCCAGGAAATGTGTGAGAACACCTGAAATGCTCCTGCTCTCAGTATCCTGAATCAAGCAAATTTTGCCCTTGATATCTTAGACTTTTCACTGAATCATCTTACATATGAAGGCAATGCAGCCATTCAGTTCATAAACGATCAGACTAACCTCCCAATACAGATCAGTCTTTTTCATCTTAGGAGGATCTTTGAAGAAAAGGAACTAATCAAAACATAGCTTAATATTCAGGACAATTATAAAAGAAATCAGGAGTTTGTGTCTCATTTCAAAGTGATTTTTCTTTCTTTTAAAGTCTGAGCTTCTAAATTACTCTGTGCATCAGAGGAAGCCAGTGAAAAGTTGAAAAAGTGTCTGAGGCTAGTCACTAAGGGTGGTATTTACTTTATTTCATTTTAGCTCTCTGAAATCTAGATGAGTAGGCCTTTACTCAGCATTTTATTATAGACAGCAGAGAGAGGAAAAAAAAAAGAGAGTAATCTAGATAGCTAGTCATTCCATTATCTTAGACACTTAATGATGGATGGTTTGAGGAGGGGATCCCTGTTAGATGTGACTATATTCCTCTGTTGGCTATAGAAAAATTCTAGATAACTAGTTTTGCCTAGATTCACAACTTGTAGATACAAACCATCATCCATGTGAATCCCATTCCGAATATTTGTGCAACACAGTAATTCTTACTTTCTTACTTTCAGCCTGTCCAGACTAGCTGCTATTCATATCTCTATGAGCTCTATTAATTCCTGTTTATTCTTCCCATATTATATCTTGTTTACAGACAACATTTATTGCCCTTTTGAAGCCTTATCACGCTATTAGAAAAAAAGATTTTCCTGAAAGGTTATTTAATGTCAAATATAGAAAAATCCTTAAAGCAATCACATTCCTTGCACGATTCACTAGTGACATTTGATCGCTTTGCCACTACTCTCAAAGTTTCATTTGTTTAAAACCACAAGTATTTTCATGTATTATGAGAGTCTTTCATGTTTTGTTGATGGATATACAGTATCTAAAATACACTATAAAATGCCAAAAGTCTGGTTGATTACTTCTGTCTAGGATGGTACAAATATGTGAACAGTGAATGAAAATTGACAAATTATATCATAAGATCAGGACTGTAAATGAAAGAAGTAACTGCATCTGACATTTAGAAAGAAAAAGAAAAAAAAAAAAAAAAAAAAAAGAGACAAATTCTGTGATTAGAGGCTGAGAGCCTGATAAAAAGATCAAGAAGTACACCATCAAAGTTAAGACTTAAAAATTATAGAACCTGGTAAAGAATACTAAGTCATCTCTATTGCCCAGACTCAAAACTGACAGTCATCATGAATTTATAAAAATCAAGCCATTTTGTATTTTTTTCAAGTCTGCCATTATTTCCAGGAACTGAACATATTAAGAAATATTGCAAAATTTCACTTCCAAATAGATGGAATGAAGGATGTCTACCAGATGTCAACAAAATAGCCATAGTAATAGATTGAAAAGGACAATGTTATAAATTTGCCTTCTAGAATGGCTTCCAAGAAACAGGAAAAAAGTAAAAATCAAACAACAGAAATGTTTTATTTTACAAAGGAAAAATATCACATAGTAAAATGTAATAATTAACTAGACTTGTCTGTCTGAGGTCTGAAAGTAAATCAGCTTTGTTGTACACACACAATGTAATAGCTAAGGGTTTATGGTACTGACTTGGTACTTTCTCATAAATAACAACGTCCATTCATTATCCCTCTATAAAGCTGTCATAAAAATGTGTATGCCATTCATGTTTTGCAGCTTCCTTACAAAACCATTAAGGTTACAGTTGAGAAACAGTGCTAACAATGTCTAAGATGCAATATGTTGACAAATGTTTTACATTTAAATATGTTAGTTAAAATTAGCTATTTTATTATGAAAGACATTTTATTAAGTTTGAAAGGTTGCTAGAATAATGAGATGCATGCAGAAAATAATTTTGTAAACAATTAAATCAGAAGTATTCAAGATTTAGGGTTAATTCTTTCTCTATATACAACCAGTATTCAAGATTAAGTCAATGGGGCAGCAAGGAAGGCTATTAAATTGTTATGATACATTGGCACCAAACTTGACTTAAGAGATTTTGTTTTTTAATTTACGGATAATACACAAAATATAAACATCAAATAAAAGGATTTAGCCCTAAATTGTTAATATAACAAAGCAACTCAAAGGTATTGTCTTCATTTTTATAGTATTTTAAAACTGTGTGGAAAAAAAATCCTAAGATTTATCTGTAGTTTCCAGTATCAGGAATGCTGAGCAGTCAGGTCTTTCTCATAATTTAATCAGTTTCAGCTTAGCACAACTGTAGTCAATATCACTATATACACTTGATGTTTTATTAAACAATAAGACAAAAACAATCCATACAGCTATTATACTGCCTTATTTTAAACATAGACATATAAGTTCAAGTGGAAAGACATTAACTTTTAAACAAATATTTTCTCAACTTTTATAGAAGTATATTTGGATCACTCATGAATCAACTTTCTTCAGTTTTTCTTTCATTAGTCCATAGTGATTTTATAACCATAATGGAAGTAATCCTGGTTTTGTTTCTTTTTAATAGCATGCTGTCACCTGTGTAAATAATACGTCCCGTAAATCCTCTCTATGCATTATATATTAGGCACAGATACAACAAAAGACCTAATACTTTTTTTACTGTAAAAACATAAAATGAGACTTGTATGGCTTGTATTCTCAGAAAAACAAAGCAAACACCAAGACATAGTCTTGGATAAAATAAGCATTTAGTGCAAAAAAGGATACTTAGCATAATGCCAGAATGTAGCTTCCTGACTTGAAACTGGACAAGTTCGGAATTTGCCATAACTTTTGGAAAATTTAGACATAAAATGAGACTTGGTCTATGGCTTGTATTCTCAGAAAAACAAAGCAAACACCAAGACACAGTCTTGGATAAAATAAGCATTTAGCTCAAAAAAAGGATACTTAGCATAATGCCAGAATGTAGCTTCCTGACTTGAAACTGGACAAGTTCGGAATTTGCCATAACATTTGGAAAATTTAGACTATTTTTAAAGATTTTTACAACTCCAGTAATGGAGTCACAGCAATGGAGTCATAAACATCTATGATTTTTGCCCTGTTAAGCTACTTATGAAGTTAATAGTCATGAAAGCAAAGAAGAATACCCAACAAATACATCACCAGTTTTACATAACAATGTGAGGTTAAAAGAATTAAAATTAGATTAAGAATCCAACCTAATATTCAGCACACTTCACCTCTTCCTAATTTCTGATTGAAATAGAAAATCAGAAATTTAATTAGAAATAATTTCTGATTAGAAATATCTCCATTTCCAAAATAAATGTTTGGATGAGAAAAATATGCATAGTGCCATTTGATACCACTTGGAAGTATAAAAGTGTCTTGGAAGTGTACAAACTGAAAATTAGATCTATTAGTCTCGCTTTTAAATAATTTGTTTTACAAGGGTATCACAAATTAACACAGATAACATCTATTCCTCTTCCCCAGTCTGTAAAGGTAATGAAAAGAGAACAATTTGCTTCTTAATGCATGATCCTACATGTAGATTTTTTAATGTGACCATTAAATTCAGTAACTGAGTACTACAGTCAAAGTAAAAGAGAGAGAGAAACACACCTTTGTTTCCTCCACAGTAGTACAGAACTTGGCTTCAGTTTCCATGGTTTAAGCAAACACGGTTTAGATACTTTAATTTAATAGTTGTTTGAGTTACTAAGCATTCTTTTTAGTTTCATATTTGAACTGATCCTCAAGTGATACAGCCAACACCTCTTTGTTGAGTTAGGTCTGCTTTTTAAATGGCATCACAAGATGATGAAAAATGGCTCAGATCAAATGACACGTAATCTTATAATTTGCTGGGGGAAAATTTTAAGAAAGCCTCTGACCTTCAATGAAATCTGAAATTAGGAAAGATGGTATTCAAAATACTTGGAAAAAAACCACTACAGAACTCTTATTTCTACCCACAGCATTCTAAAATACCAATTAAAGTAAAAAATGAGTAAATGAACGTATTCAATTTTTTGTTTGTTTGTTGACTTCAAAACACTTATTCACATACATTCAAGTTTTTGGGGACTTCACTGTTACTGTGATTGACGTGGTAGAAAGAAAACCAAAAGATTTATGATTTTTCTTTATACAGTGGGGTTTCTGGCCAGACATCATTTTTTTTTTCCAAAAACCATATTTATCTTTGTCTCTGTGTCTTTCTATTTCTTCTGTCAGTGTTAGAATAATCAAACTATAGCACAGATAGCAGCCTAGAAATCTCAGAGTGCCTGTCACTAGCCTGAAATCTTACAGTAACCCTACAGTTCATCCAATTAGGAATTTTTTTCAGAGCATGTTCTTGAGACTCTGATTCCTAATATACAAGCTCAATTTCCAATAAATGCCTGGAAAACCTGGAAATTATTTGTTAATTGAACAACTCCATAAAAATTACTTTGCCTTAGCAATTAGTTGTCTGACCCTCTTTCTAGTGTGTCATATTTATTTTACATGTCAGAACCAAATCTAAGTCAGACATTTTTTGTCATAGGCTTCATTGTCATGGCCTGGAAAAATATCTGCTTAGAATTTTTCTATCATTTATGTTCTCTGTATTTAAAAGTGTATATATTTGCCACAGAGTACTTTATTAATTTTCAATATTTATTCAAGCAACAGTAAAACAAGATTTAAAGTGAATTGAAATCCATCACAGTTTCTCCTGAGATGCTAAGTAAGCTGTATTCTTTATGAAAATGCTTGTCCAAGCCAGCTATGGAATGCTACAGAAATAAGTAGTAAAACAGGAAGTTTTTGTTTCATAGAAAATACCATGATACCAGTAAACAACTGTAATTTCCAACTATGATTTAAAAAAAAAAAAAAAATATTTGTACTGATCAAAATTAATTCTGAATTAGACTTTTGCCTACTTTATATTCTGCAGTATTGAATACATAGTTCTTAACGGAAAAATAAAGCTCTCTCATCACTTTTTAAAGTTTCTTTGAGATCAGTACATTTCCACAAAACACTTCCAATCATTTGACATTTTTAGACAGGAAAATCATCTCTTAAAGTCTCTGGTGAACTGTGGAATACAGTGATTTATTGTCTGTCTAGACTAGACAAACTTCCTAAAGGAGGGATTAAAACTAGCCTCAGACTTGATGAATGTTTAACAAAGATCTAGCCTGTGTAGAAAGAGGTTTTTTTCCTGCTTAGGCATCTAAATTCTCTGTGGTATTCTTAGAGTATCAGGATTTTTATTTCTCATCATGATATTTCGACATACATTTCATTCCTGAAATATACAAGAATGTACTGTAAATCAGGTCATGAAATTACAGGGAAATAATTGTTTAGTTCACTGAGACACCCATTCCCCAAAGACAGTTATTTTAAAATGAGTTTTAATTATTCATTCTAAAGCAGCCATCCAGTTCCTGAATGTAGCCATAAAATATTGAAAACTTGGTATAAAGAATGACAAATGAAAAGTCTCGTACTGTACTTTTAAAAGTGCATGTTTAACTTTGGAGGTGTAAAAAATGTATTCCAAGATATAAGAAACTATATACGTCAGCTACAATGGAGTTATAAGAAGAGACTTAAGTTGTAATAATTTAAAGAAGTTACTAATTCAATTTCTACCTTAAAGTAATTCTCTGTTATACACAGAAGACAATAAACATGTATGTGCCATTCTGAGCACATATAATTTCATTTCTTTGCCTATTACATTAGTATATCAACCTCCTAAATCCTCTAAGATTTTTGATGATATTTTCCCCATCTGTGGGACTTCCACAAGATTATTGTGCTCTGCTGGTGCCATAGCTCTTGTCAGATGGCACATGGATTGCAATCATGCAGTCCTTTTGTCCAGCAGTAATTGGACATTTCTGAGCATGAAAGGAGATGGGTCCTGAAATGCAAATAAATACCTTATTTTGAACATGACGTGGAATCTGGCTTCAGAGAGATCTTGTTGCTGCTTTCTGTCTAATCACAAATCAGTTAAGATATTTAAATATTTCTGATTTAAACACAGAAACTAAGCATATATTTTCATCTAAATTTTTGTGAAATCGTAAAATGGGAAGAACCAATATGTCAAGACAGTGTTTGCCACTGGTATTAAGAATAATTTGACTAAAAGCTACAGGATACTTGATTTTCTCTGATTTTCTATGTGTTAATGTGAAAATGGATGTCTTTAATCTAGGCTGATGCTGATACAGGGGGAAGAACAGAGAAACGACACTGTTACAAGTTTAGCCATTCCTCTTTTTCTTTACTTCCAGAGATCCATAGACCACTAAGCTACATTGATCACTATAATTCATAGGTTCCAATAAAATATAAAATAAACTCAAATATATATCGTATGTTTTTATACAACATTATATATATATATACACACAAGTATTTTATATATAAAATGTGGGAAGCAAAGACTTGATGAGCCACAATCAGCTGCCTCTGCATGTGTTGATTAGTGCATGGAATAAGAACAGAAAATGTGACAATTCTTTCACTGACCTTTACTGCAGTTTGAAAAAAGATTAATGAGTGTACCCAGGAAAACTCAAGTATTACTACTGGTATGGGCATCTGAGGACACAATATTTTAGGAAAGGATATTCTTACTAATACATGTCATTAAATGGAAGAGATGCAGGAAAAGTACGACTGCATCCCAGTAGTGACTTTCAAGCATATTTTAAAGGAAATTAATAAATGCGAAAATGCATGTCTAAAACCATAAATAATGGATGTTTGTTGTGTCTCATAAATCTATTAATCAGTTAAATTGCAAAAGTAGACAAGGAAAGCTGGGTAACAGTTTTCCATCTAATACTGATAATGTGAGAGGAGTAGGTATGTAGAAATATATCATCATGTCGATTTCCTGATATCACGGTATAGAGCTGAATTTTTAATAAATTGTTGCCAAAATAAATTTTGGTATTAGGGTTTACTATTGTTTCATTTGATGTGGACAATAATTTTTAGGAAAATATTCAACGGAATGCAAACTTATACATAGCTATCACTAATATATCAACATTTATTTGAAATGAGATAAACTCCATGTAGAAATGTCCTCTCGCTTCTGGAACCATATGTTGGCACAGCATTTTCTAAGGATTGATTCTTAGTTCACATGACTCCATATTGCTTTTGTAATAGATATCTACATAGCTTTAACTTTTCACTACTTGGAAGTATCTTCTTTTACCCAGAGAAAGAAAGACTCCTCTTTGTGAAGAGTTCATCAGCTTTACCCTGATATTACCAAGAGTCTTTTTTATTTTTCAGTTTTACCTTTCCCCCCAAGACATCTGCTTCCTGTTTCTCACTGTTCCATTGATTTTAGGGCAAACATACAATTCTGATGCAATACTCCTTTTTTTCTTTTTCTTCACTAATGTTTCTGATAGAGATAAAATTGTGGATACCAATATCCCATTATTCTAGTTTATTCTACAAAAATAATAGTAACAAAAATTATGTCAGATTGGTTATGTATTAAACTTTCAAATTATTTTTGCTTTTTTCCCCTCTATTCCAGTGTTTAATTTTTCTTTTATTTTTATTTTTTAAATATATGAACACAACAAATATTTAGTAGATTGGGCCGTTATTTTTCTTCTTTCTTCATTTATGATTTCTGTTTCTGTGGTCCAGGGCTCATAGAGGTCATCCCTTTGACCACATTAGTTTATTGCATTCATTGTAAACTTCTTCCCTTCATACCTAAGCAAAATGTTGAGAGGTGATGTTCTAACACCTCTTCCTCTTTGTGAATCACATGGATTCATTGTTGTTTCAGCATGTAACACTTGATAGACTTTTGTTGATTCTTGCAAAAAATTACATCTTTTCTGTTTTTGTAGGGAGATATTATAAGGCAGTATGGCTGTGCATCAGTATATTGTGTCATCTATGTCTTTAGACCAGATATTTTGTCTGTGACCTTATCAATTGATATTTCATATCTCAGCAAGCAGTACAATTCTGAGAGTATTGTAAAACCAGCCCATCCTTTTTTCCTGGTTTGTATCAGAGAAAAAGATGTTAATTATGTTTGTGAGTTAGAGCACCATCATAAGCAGTTTGATCAATATAATAGAAAATAATCTTGGAAATAAAAATTATTTTTAGTTATAACAATAAAACAGACTAATTCAGTTAAAAATCTTCACAGCTTTACTTATACCCAGGATCCTCTTAACTTTCAAATCTTCAGCTTTTTCTGGTGCTCTGCAAAAAGTACACTACAAACATTCAGGAAATGTTTTATTCAAGTCCTTTTCTTCTGCTCATTTGATATAACTGCAATATTTCTTGGGTATGCAGAGTAGATAAACTCATGTGACTTTATGCATATGCATATGTCTGTTCTGGACTGCTCAAACTCATGCAATGGCAAATTAATCCATGTGTCAGCCATTCATTCTATAATTGCATCTTATCTTGAGATGCCTCTCTTTCTCTAGACAGTAGAGAGAATTTACACAATTGTCATAGACTAAACATTTAATTTTAGTTACCTAAATTTGGTAAAATGAATCTAATACTTGCTGCCTTGAGGAAAGCTAACTTACATTCAAACCCCAATGGAAAAATTGTCATTGACAAAGCTTCAACTATTTGTTCCTGTTTACCTTATGTCTAAATCAATTTCTTGAATAAAATCTATACTTTTGGTTATCAGACCAAATCCATATACATTCAAAGCCCCCGGGCTTTATGAGATTCTGACTGTCTCTAACTCTGGGCCTTTACAGAATATTGATATGTGAAAATCACTGTCTGAAACTCTTTCATCAACATTAATCTTCCTTAAGATTAAGATCTTCCCTCTGAGGAACTTTTGGCCCAGGATCAATGCAGTAAGACATTTCCATATTTTCCACAGAGCTGTAGAAAAACCTCAGCTGGAAGGGACCTCTGGAGGTCAGCTAGTCAACCCTCCACTGAAAACAAGCCTAACTTTAAATCAATCATAGCATACATAGGCATCCATATTCTCAATTTACTGTGGTTGCTCTGGCTCACAGTGTAATACTTTCAAGAGAAATCAAAGCTAAACCCAAGCTTTTGGAATATATATATTTTATATTTATTATAAAGTAGTTAGGTTGCTATGCATAATGATCAATGCCTACCACATGTGAGAAATAATAAATTTCAGTAAATTTCAGTTCTTCTAGTAAGACAAAATCCCTTCAGACTCTCTTTCTCCATCTAAGCTGTCTTTTTCTCATGGCCTTCTTTGTTGACAATGGCTATCACTGAAGGCAGTCTATCACGTCCTACATCCTTACTACCTGTTCTTGCACTGAGGTTGTTTAATCTCCTTCTATACCCAATCCTGGAGGCAATCAGCAACTGCTTGTTACAGAGTCATTAAGAGTCAGAGCCTTTCCTAATATTAGCTACATTTTCTGAACAGGACTGTTCTGTTTTTATGACTCCTGGATTACTTTATTCATTTTACCAGTCATCGTCTACTCTTATTGCAAAATGGAGATTATAATCTGTACTGAAATTACTTTCATGAAGGATAGTTCATAATATAAAAAGGAATCCATGGCCTGATATGTATCTCCCTGACCATCATGATTTTATTTTCTTCTTGGTAATCTAAATCGAATATTGGAAAGTTTTCAGCAGTTATGTAAATCAGACCTTTTGAACAGAACCTATGGATTTACAATAGTATTTCAAAACAGAAGAAAACAGCCTCTAAGAAATGTGATTTTTTAACTTTGTTTTGAAGATTCATTTTTTTCAATAATTTGTGACATAGCACCTTTTAGAACCCGGAAATACACTACCATTTGAAGCTCACTTTCTGCAGAAGGTTTCTGGAATAAATTGTTTAAAAAATATGGAATTTCTCATTTTACAGATGGTAAAAGTCACTGGCAAGTTAGAAAACTTAAGCAATAATACAGAATGAAGAGAATTCCTAAGTGAATGAAATATGCTAGGAATACTGATACATTACATACTAGACATCACTAAAATATATTTACTTAATCCAGGAACTAACTGGTTTTATTGTAACTGAATTCAGAGAGATCATCTGAGCTAATAAATTAACACTTTTATACCTCTATCTACTGATATTATCTGTGATATTATAGTTTTTGAAGTCATTTTATATAGCAGTAGCTCCTGCTAGAGAAGTAGTTTTCAATAATAGAGAATATTCAGTATACTAACTTTTGATGACTGTCGTATTTCTGGCACACATTTTTTTTATTTTATTTTCTCACAGTCTATTCATATAGACTTTTTTTAATATCAACAGCTATTCCCACAATGGACTGTTTAGGTGGTAGAAATCAACATAGTTGCCAATTATTGTGGAAGTGCAATAGTTTCTAACAAATCAGAATCTGGTGACTTTTGTCTAAAGGCAAGATTCTAAGAAAGAGAAATCAGAAACATATCAGAAAGAATCAGACACTATTGATTTTAAATGTCTTATACTCTTTGCTTAAAGATAATTTTTTTTTTAATTCCCTACCTGCAAAATACTATAACGCTCCCACAAGTATATAAACATGTGGAAAAGTTATGTTTTCTACTTAAATACCTAGTCAGCCTTTGGGTAAGTATCCCAGACACTGTTGTAAGTATAAGAATTTTGATACAGCAATGGAGTTTGCATCAAACAATGGACTTGAATCTGCTGAAGAGCAAGACTGTATAAGTAAAACCCTCTAGAAGGAAACATGAATGATGACTACATTTTTTAAAAAAAATATTCCTACACAAAAGTGATTTCTTTTTTAAAAAATACCTCTACCTTTGTCAGAAGAACACTTAGTTTTATTCTGCATTTTCTGTAATGAAAACTAGTTTTTTAATTTATCTGTATTTCTGATTAGTTTTAATAGACTTTTAAGGTTTTAAAACTTATTTTAAAATTATTATAATTTTGTTTTGCCATTAACATTGGAAAGATTTGCAAGGATAAATAATATCCCTGAAATAAAGTTAGTCATGGATAGAGACTTGCTGTTGACTACAATAGGAGAGGGATAGAGATCAATGTTCTGATTCATAGCATTTTATAAACGCTGTTAAATTTACTACTGAGACTCTAGAAAACCTGATCAGCCTTTACTGAAACAGTTTTTCCCAAAAAGTGCTCACCCATCCATTAATCACCATTTATGTGGATATGGGTAAGTCATGCATGGACATACGGAGAGTAAGTTTTTGATCAAGCGTGTTATTGATTTCACCACCACATTATAACTATATAAAACTCAAATCTAATTATATTATTTCAGGGGTTTTTATGTCATTATGTTGTCAAAACATTCAGTCATCTCAGCAGAATTCAGATGTTCAGATATTTTATATAAAAAAGGGAATATTAAATAGAAACAAGCTTGTGTATTTCCAATCTAATTTTTTTCTAATTCCACAGAAACATGTTTGTCTAAGAAAGAAAGGATTATGGTAGGGAAATTAAAAAGTGAAAAAGTATTTTAGTATGATTAAATCCTCTTGATACATATAATTATAATTTGTATATTACAATGTAAATAATGACATTCTCCTGATATACTGACATATGTCTGTATTTAAAGGAGTCACTCTAAATCTTTCTTGAAATTTATATTTTACACTATGCATTTTATATTTGTTGGGGTGTCAATATTTCTTCACTTTGTTCCTGTGTGGTCTCTTAGAATAGTCTTCTTCTGACTTAGAGTTCAATTTCACATCAGGACATTTTTCACAAAAGCAGAGTTTTGTGCCATCTTTTGAGACTTCACATTTAATTTCTTTGGCAATACATTGAATTGTCCAAACTGTCATTCTGTGGCAATGACAAAAGGAAAAAAATCTTTTCCTTTCCATCTCTTTCTGTGATGAATCTTCCGTTGCCTAAGCTCTTTGTGAGATGCAGTATTTGATACATTCATGATTTACCACTCTTAATTGTTCTTTTCATAGAGAAACCATTGTCCTTGTTAAACATTTGCTTCTTTTGGAACATCTTTTTCATGAAAGTATGATTAAAATAAAACAAAAACCCTCTTTTGTGCCTGTCAGTTTGGTGGAGTGTCTAATGAACTGTATCCCAATTCTGCCTGTACAAAATTGCACAGTAATAGTGAAAAGAAGTCTTATCTGTATTACAGATGTGTTGATTGCTAACTCTTTTACTTCTACTACTCTCAGTATTGCTGATGTTGAAGAGTAACTGAAGTATTAAGCCTATTTAATAAACAAAGATAAATCTAAACTCTATTTGTAAATATATGACCATTTTTCTGTATCTGAATAGATTCCTCCCATCATTAAAGTACAGATTTTATTTCATCATTGATTTATAGTTTTATCTAGATCTGAGCTAATGTCACTGTTTGTCTTCATAAACTGTAAAGTTTAGGGTTTTTTAACAAGGTGCAAATGTTTATTCTGATTCCTGGATAAAAGATCACTGGCAAAATCACCCAACATTCAGTTATTTTTCTTCAGGCTCTAACAATGACTATTTTTAAGCTCAGTTAAAGCTTTGCAGAGTGGAAATAGAACTTCCAGGCAGTCTTATTTCCTTGCTGATGCCACAGACATTTACACAGGAAGTGTAAGTGGGGCACTCAGCAAATCATCTAGTGAGTATTTAAACTAATTAAAATGTGATGAAGACTGTTTTGAAGATCTCAATTTATAATTTATATTGCAGTGGAAGAGAAAAAGCTCAAAGCTGTTTATTATAAGAGTAGCTCACAGGTCTGACGTGGTAAATTTCATCTTTATCCAACAACTACATTTAAAAAAAAAATGTTATCTTGGCAGAAATTGAAAAGAAATGTTATATCTTTTTCAATGCAGAATACAAATTAAAAGTATGCTTGGAAAATTTGGATATTTGTAAACCTTGGAATATTTTCTTAAGTGAGGAGAAAATGGTCAGAGATTGATTGGAAAAACTGCTTACTTTTATCCCTGAAAAACCACAAACAGTCTTTCTGTATGAGGACTCTAGGATACAGTATTGGGTAGAACATGATCAACATGGAAACACATCCAGAGAAGAATGAAAGATTTTCCAAATTTGCTTGTTCTTGGGTTCTCCATTCTTCCATTTCCAACCTCTGTAAATCTTTATTTCTATTTTTTAAGAGAATACATACTGCTTCCTGGAAAAAAAATTATATTGATGATAAATTCATTTAGGTCAGGGTTCTGAAAGCGTCCTCTGGTCTGGAAACACAGGGCAATATGTCTATGAGCATCCACAGGTGTCATACCCTCTCAGTAACCCACTTCAAGAAACATGACACTATGTAGCAACACAAAATGTAAATGGCTTCCAGGTAAAACCCACAAGTTTGGTTTTGTTTTTTATTTGTTTGTTTGTTTGTTTGTTTTTTTAAGATAGCTCTGTTGTTTATTTTGCAGAGGAAAGGAAGGGAGGAAGCGAGGGAGGGAGGAAGGGAGGAAGGCAGGGAGGAAAAAGAAAAAAAAAATAAACTGGATGATCCTCATGGGTCTCTTCCAATTCACA
Organism: Tyto alba; assembly: GCF_018691265.1. Taxonomy (NCBI): domain Eukaryota; kingdom Metazoa; phylum Chordata; class Aves; order Strigiformes; family Tytonidae; genus Tyto; species Tyto alba. The sequence continues at coordinate 27,448,060 of NW_024881316.1, read as the reverse complement.
ATATTACATAATTCTATGATGTTTAGCTTGACCCTACCATTGTCATGAAGTGGCTTATTCACTTAAATTTGGATTCTCTTACATGTGTCTGATGCTAGTTACTTTTTATACCTGGCAAGTGGTATGCATGGTTGGCTTAGTCTTGTGAACTGTTTTTTTAAGATCTAGATTTTTTTTTTTCCATGGGGAATATTACATCTTTACTTTCATTATATTGCAATTCCAATTATTTCTTTTACAGACACAGAAAGTGGAATAAACTCAGTGTGGGGAACTTCCCTTTCATCCATTTTTTACATGTAGGGATCTGAACACAAAATAATTCACTATAAAAATACAAACAGCCAAAATTAGATGTTGCTTTATCTTTTTGTGTCTGTAAGCATATCTGAACTTTTACATTTGGTTGAATCGTACATTGAACTTTCAAATGACAACTGCAAAGTTCCTAGAAGATTCTAATATCATTCTTCCTAGACTATTTCATTTATAGACAATATATCTTCACTTATTCTGAGGAAAAAGCTGTTTAGACTATAGATTCAAGTAAACTCCTAAAATTTCTGCACTGAAAACCAATAGAAGTCACTCAGGAAGTCTGTATATCTTGAGTATGTAACGTTTGACTTACCTGAAAAATAAGTCTACTCTGTGCTTTAGTACAGCCGGCGTTGCTGAGAATCAGAGCTGAGATGCCCAGACCAGGAGGGTATTTAACTCCATCTTTTGATGGATGCTTTGGATATTTTTTCCTGTTGTAATATGTTTACCTGTTCATATTTCATCAGAGATATGTATCACAATGAAATAAAACTGCAGGTTTTCCCAACTAAGTCAACAGTCTGACGGAAAACAATGTATGTGGATATGCTTTCATTTCCATCACTTTCCTGACTTTTCATTCCTTTGTTTACCTTTTAAACTCTCTTACTTTAACTGAATTACCTCCCTCCAAAGTTATTTGCTCTCATTCACAGTGTTAAATCATATTAATTCTTTTGCGTAGTCCTTCATATCATACTATTCCAGACACCGCTTTTGTCAGATTATTCAAGACTTCTAATTCTCCTATTTTCTGAATGTTGTGCCATCAATCTCAAATGGCAGTGAATGTATTCGGAGCATGGCTGCTCCTTAGCTTCTAAGGCATTCATTTCTGTAGAGAACTAGACTAGACAAGCATGCAATTTTAAATACTTTTCTATTGTGAGACCATTATAAAAAACTTTATATATTTAAAGAATTTAAGAAATGTTGCTTTTCTGCTTGTTGCAAATACCTGTCTCTGATAAATTTAAACAGATTTATTGGTACTTTTTTTGTAAGTCAAAAAATTATTTTAAAAAAAATCTGTTTATGACTCTTGGACTAATGCTACACTTTGATTTTCTATGCTCCAGTAATTTTTACTGTTATCTAAAACATTACTTTTATCTTAACAAAAAAACAAAAAAACAAAAAAACAAAAAAAAAACAGACAAAAAAACCCCAAACAAACAAACAAAAAAACAAACCAAAACAAACCCCCACCAGTCTGTACCTAACTAAACGGAAAAATTTAAAGTGCTCTGTCTTAATTATTGTCTCCTAAATCATAGGTTAGGAAAATGAAGCTCTGGAGATCTAGTGGACCTACCCCAACCTCTGCTCAGAGTAAGTAAAAACTTTGAAGTTACACCCAATTTCAAAGTCAGATAATATTGTTCAGAGTCATATCAAGCCAACTCCTAATGTCTCCATGGATAGAGATTCTACACATTCACTGAGCAACTTTTTCAAGCGATTTATCACCCTCATGGTGAAAAAAATATTTCTAACACCTAATTGGAATTTGCCTTTTTCCAACTTGTAGTCATTGTTTCATGACCTCTCACTGTGAACTTCCAAGAAGCAGCTGGATCCAACTTGTCTATATCTTCTCATTAGGCAGTCAGAAAGTACTTTTTCATAATTCTTGTATTCGCAGTCACTCTTGATGTGCTCAGGGTCTCCCTTGACAGTATCATTGATGCCACATAGATGATAAAGAGTAACCAGTTGAAAGACAGATAAATCTTGGCAATGCCTCTGCAAACATTATGGATCTGAACTCCTGGCAGGCAATAAACTTCCTAAGACAGAAAATATGGTTGACAGATGGATGTCTCTATCCACTATCTTCCATTGTTTCCTGTTGCTGCTGACAGGTGGATCAGGCTCAAGTAGCTCTGATGCTACCCTGAGGAGATTTGTTCTTCTTCAGCTGTTGCCAGTACCTTATACCTATTCTGTTAATGCATATCTGCAAGTGGAGAAGAAGCTCTCCTCCTCTTGTTCATTCTGGACGAGTATTTGAGTTCAGACTCTAGTTGTTTCTTACTGTATGCAATATGGTTTTCATTTTTTTTTTTTCTCTCTAAGGCTCACTTCAAAGAATCTTTCCACTTTCTATTTGCTCTCTCTTATATTACAGCGTCTGCTTGCTCACCTCATTGCTCCTTCTCCTGATGGCTCAGTGCCTGAGAAGACGCATTTCCCTCCTGGCACTCCATCTGGGTTAGGTCTCCAACATTACTCCAGCTGGTACCTGGGAGTGTGCTCTGTGACTCATCATCATTTTGCCATGGTGACAAGGCAGACCAGATGTCCCATGAACTCTCAGACAGAGCTTTTGGTCCCCTTCACATCCCCTCACACACTTAGTGCCAAATCCCTGTACCATTCTCATTGCTGCTGCTGCTCAATGACAGGTGTTCAGGCACCCACCATCACTGCTGCTGGGGATTCCATCTCCCTCCAGTTGGAAAACAGCTGAAATCAATCAAAGGTATACACACTTCTTAATGAGGAAACAGCAGAGGCACATCTTCCTTTTCTGTCTTCAACAAATACAAATGACTATTTCTCAGTCGCTGTTACAGAAACACACTAGTCAGCTCAGTCTTCTTGTTTTTAAAGCCTTTTAAAGTAATAAACTTATCTTTGCTCCCATACCAGCTCATGAAAGCTTCATGACTGTAAAATAAATGTGTAAAGGTCAACCAGACAATGTGGTTGAAGTCTCATCTTGACTCCCCTCATTCCTCCAGAATTAACTCAATATTAGGTATTCACAGTTCCCAATAAATTTTTATACTAATCCATAATACAAATGACAAAAAAAAAAAAAAAAAAAAATTTATTTCTTGATGCCACAGTGTGGCACAATCCTTTCTGCACTTATCTTTTATATTTCATTTACACATCAGGCAATTATTTTCTTTCTTATATCCCTGGAAGTATTATGAGTTTGGTAGCAGTTTCCATCAAATAATTGCTTTTTTCACATAGATTTCTAGATCTTTACAATTTTATCTATATAAATATTGCAGTTAAATGAACATAGTCATCCTGTCTTAGTTGGGATGAGGGTCTCTCCTGCACTGAGATCCACACAGCAGCAAGAGAGAAATAGTATGTCATAGATCAGTTCTTATCTCTTTGAACATTTTCCTTGGTTAGTCACACTCTTAATTGACAGCTCTCAGTGATGGGATGATCCTACAGCAAGCAACTGCTATGTGGTTCCATTGTGAAGCGGTACTTGCCTCACTCAGAGTACACAGTGGCAAAGATATTTTACCAAGTAAGAACTCCTATGGAGTATGTGAGCAGCAAAATCAATAATCACATTATATTCTTCTACCTAAATTCATTAATTTTAACAATCACCTGTTCAGTACATGGGTCATAGGCAGGATTCCTCATACCTCTCTGCAGTGGTATATTAATTTAAGAATTCTAAAATACATTTTCAAATTCAACTCCAAATTAGAAATAAGCAAAATTGGGTTCATTATTAAATACACACACACACACAAATATATATATATATATGTATACATAAAGCCAGATACAAAGTAGATACTCAGTAAGGTATTCATCACATTGATAAATTTAAGTATGATTTAAGATTCCTTGTGAAAACTTCAATTCACTGTTTAATAAAGCCATTCTTACATAGGAAAGTCATACAACTGCATGTTCTTATGTTGTTTTAGACTTCCTGTTCAAAAACATTTTAATTATATTTTGCATATCTTTAAAAATAATCATTATACTGTATTTATCATTGTCAAAAGGTACATCAGAAATGCTGCAGCTTTTAAATGAGTGTCAATATTTTCTTTATATGTCTTGACTGATCTGTGTTTTTTTGTTTGGATTTTAGCAGTAATTGTGTTGCTGCCTGAAGTATTTAATTTTTAATTGTGTCAGAAGACAATACAATGTATCTGATATGAGTTAAGACATGCTATTTGCATCTCAGAATGCAATATTAAATGTATTTCAATATATTGCAAATTCAATTTCAAACCCAGGACAGCTGGACATGGAAGCAGGCCAATATAAAATAGTACATTGTCATGATTAAGTGCCAAAACCAATTCTAACCTCAACATGAGATTACATTTTCAAAATCAACAGAGCTAATGAGGAACCTCTTGAAACTAGTGGAAAATGAATGACTTTGCATGCATCACTCCAAACTTTTTGACTGGACCAGTGGTTTCCAAAATATCTGAAGAATCTCTTGTAATACTTGCAACGTAAAATATTAATAACAATAATAATAACAATAACAATAGAAAGTAAATGGTGCTGTTATAAGATGCTGCTTCAAATTTCAGAGTTATTTGTCTTACAGCCAAGCACAAAAATCAGTACAAATCAGTTATCCTCAAGACTTTAGAGTATTGTTATCAATTTTCTTTCCCATGTATTTTGTTTGGATGATTCTGGTAGACACGAGTGATTTTTTTAATTCTTGCCTAAATACAACAGCAATTGGTTTCTAACAGCTACTTTTATGGTCTACTGTATTAGTATAATACAGACTTTCATTATATTCAGCAGCTGGAAGAGTGCTACCTGTCTGAATTTTTTTCCCCACTCAAGGTTGACCAAAGGATAAAGAAAGATCACTTTCATCTGGGGTTAGACTAACCATTTAAACTCACAGATTAAACTATCTAATTTGTATTCAGGAAGTAAGAATAAAATATTTCTGAATATTTCACTGCATAGTATTTTCTTAATTGGGTTGTGAATGTGTTATGTATTGTTAATTTCTTTTTATTTTTACAAGAAGTTACATCAATACCTTACCTTGGATATTTGTTGTGCTGGAAGTAGTTCCTACAGGATGGTGGTATTACTGCCTGACATTAGGCAAGATATATTCAGCACCCTGGGATTATCTAGAATACCAATTTTCTTGAACTTCTAAACAGTTAACCTGACACCAATCTGTTATCCAGTGAATATAATTTAATATTTTTAATAAAATAAGAATATGCAACTTTTCTCTACTAGGCATTTTCTAGTTTTAATCTTTCATTTGCTCATTTAGTTTACTAAGTGACACACTATATTATGTCAAGAGAGTCACATCATACTTTGTTACATCATATTACAATAGTGAATAAATTTTGGCAGCTGTAACCCTTTGGGCCCATCAGTCACTGAAATATATTCTTTATAAATTTCTTTATCATTCTGTGCATGGTATGCCTCATCTTGTAATGAATGCAAAATGGTGTGTGACCAAAAAGTAAGCACACTGAAAAGAGGACAAACAGTAAATGACTGAAAAACTTGTGGAATAATTGAAGAGTTTTCTCACTGAAGGAGAATGGATTTCCACAATGAAATTGTTTCTGTTTGTTATTATATTTCAAATACTCATTTGAGTGACCAAATTATATTCGGAATCAATTTAGATTTAACATATTTATCATGAATATTTCAAGTGAAATTTAAAATAAGACCATGGCTTCATACATAAAGAGAATCAAAGTCAGAGCCACTGTATTTGTTCACTTAATGTCAAAGGTGTTACAGGAAAATAAACATACCTTCACACATCTCCTGAGAATATATAGTTCTTTGTAAATGATAGCCATCAAGATTAAAGATTTTAACTGTCACCTGCCACCCAAAGCACCTAATGAAATAAGTCCTCAGAATCTGAATGCTAATGTTCAAAAAGTTTTGTTGTATTCCAGAAGTTTTAAGGAACAAGACGGAAGTTAAAATTATATTAGCACTTTAAAGATGGATGATAGCAATGAGAACCAGATTAGCAGAATGACTGATAGTGGTGGGTTGATGCTAGCCAGCAGCTAAACACTCACCAGCCACTTGTTCACTCTTCCTCCACAGGATGGAGGAGAGAATTGAAAGGGCAAAACGAGAAAAACTTGTTGTTTGAGATATAGTTTAATAAGTGAAGGGTAAAAAAAAATAAAAAAAAATAAAGTGATACAAAGGTAATTCCTCACCATCTCCCTCCAGCAGACTGATACCCAGCCAGTCCCCAAGCACAGGCTACTGTGGAAAAAACTACACCATGCCCAGTTTTATAGCTGAGCACGAAGTCATATGGTATGGAATAAATAATTTTGGATCAGCTATCCTGGCTGAATCCCTTCCCAACCTTTTACCTGCTTCCAGCCTATCCATTTGCAGGGGCAGATTGAGAAATACAAAAGGTCTTGATGCTATGTAAACATTGTTCAGCAATAGTGAAGACACTGGTGTGTCATTAACAGAGATCTAAAAAACAGCATCAAATGGACTGCAATGATGAAAATGAACTCTATCCCAATCAGACCCAATACATTGATGCAGCATTCGATTGATGTGAAATAATGAAATATATGCTGGTCAGTATGGTCCTATCCAACATAGTAACTAATATTTGAAAAAGTGCCTCAGAAAGCAACACACTCCTTTCTCATAAAAACATCAGGTACCCTAAGAATGAAGTAGGGGTAGCTAAAGAAGGACACTGATGGAGACCTATACATAATAAACAAAGAGCATATTTTTATTGTAATCAGATAAATGTAAAAACACAACATAGGGAACAAAAATATTAACGAGTGAACAATCCACGTCAGATTAATTGCCCCAAATTGCCCCAAGTTTTCTCTTTTAACTTTAGATTAAATATTTTTTTTCCACTGAATTACTTAAAAATGCTCTTTAATACTCAGTTGCTCTCTACTTTCCTTGGAGAGTACCTGACCCTACCATTCTCATGAAGAAATAAAATATTGCCACTTTTGATTCATTGTTTTAAGAACACATAAATCACTTAATTGTTCATATCTACATCTGTAATTATTATCTGAAATCAAAAAGAGAAAAAATGTGGTAGCTGAAGAGGTAGGAAAAAAATAAAATCTAGACATGGACTATAGAATTATCATAGATAAATAGTGCAATAAAATGTAATAAACCAGGTTTCATAGTTTAAGTTACACAATAGAGAATCTGGAGATTTCAGTGACTCCTGTGCACTTTCTCTAGCATAACATCAGATTTGAGATTGAAATAATTCTAGGTGAATATTGAAATAACATCTATTATCAAAGTTATATCAGTTATTACCAGTTATATCAGATACAGCCTAATGCAGTTCCTAGAAACTTATAAAAGTGAAAAGAGAAAACAAAGTGTAATTTGAAATGAATGCAAAGACACCTTTTCAAAACACAGTATTACCTTAAGTTTTCTAAATCAAATTATCAACTCAAGCAGTTTTAGTATTTTTTTCCTTACAAGCTACAGGAGTTATTTCATGTAGTTGAAAGAGCAAATGTGAGTAAAATATAAGAATTTCTCATGATATTTCTCCCAGACTGTAAAAGCTTCTCTGAACTGTCATGAAGTTACAAATATCATCACTTAGACTCTCTTGAAAAGTGCTATAAAATTAAAAAAAAAAAAAAAAAGAAAAAAAGATTAAAATTTGCTTATGGTCATAGATATCTCTTTTAGACATCATAATCTCAAAGTGATGATGTAATATAAAACAAAGACCTGCAAATCAAATTTGTTAGCTTATCTTGATCCTAAGTACATAATATTGTGTTTTAAAAATACATTTTTGCCTAGGTAGAACAACCTGAGCATCTAAGCAAATGAAGAAAAAGGAGTGAAAAGAAACTAAAAAGAAATGGGAACTGTGTCTGTACACACTAATTTGAATCTAATGTTACTTCATAAGAAGGTGCTATTTTGATTTTCTGTTTCACTGTAATGTGACATTTGGTTCTTTGATTTCCTTTCTTATTTCTTTTAATGGTCTATCTTCCTTTAGCAGACAAAATAGGCTTTGCTTGCTCTATTTTCTCAACTCTGCCAGAACAAAAATTTACTTCCTTTTCAGGTAGGTTTGGTTGGTTTGGGTTTTGGTTTTGTTTTGTTGTTGTTGTTGTGTAGTTGTTTTTTTTGGGGGGGTGGGAGTGGGTGGGTGTTGGATTGCTTTTGGTTTTGGTTTGGTTTGGTTTGTTTGTTTTGTTTTGTTTTGTTTTGTTTTTTGTTAGGGTTTTGTGTTTTATGCCTGTTTACATTTAATATGTTGTACTGTTCAGACTTAAGCATTCTGTGTTAGCATGAGCTATGACTACCCGACTTCTTACAGCATTTTATATGCCATCAGTTTCTGCCTGCATTACATCTGGTATACTTCATTTACACTAAAAAGGTGTCTCAAGCATACAGTCATTAGAAATGTTAAACTCATAACACCATCTTACTGGTAGTTCCCGTTATCTGAACGGCCATGCAGTTTTCTATACTGACATCATCACTATTTTAGAAGAGATTTGGTAAAAAGAAGACTATGCTAACTTAAATAACCATCAGCACACAATTGCTAAACCTGTTAGCCCCTAGTATATGCAACATCTTGTGAATATAAAGAAATAATAAGGTTATGGAAAGTGAATGAACATTGAAAGCTCTTTGAGGCTATCATATTTTGTCATTTGTAAGCTAAAACTAACACATGGTATCCAGATTTTTTTTCCTGTGTAACATATTTTGGTACATTTAGCTAAGTAAAATAAATCTAGAAATAACTTTCCCAATTAAGAAATGATGAGTCTGCAACAGGTGCACCCACCCTGATGAAGATGAGGCTTCCTGTCTGTGGATACATAGTGGCTGTTGAATCTTTTTTCATGCCCTTGTTCTCAGGTCTTTATAGTAAATGGGCCCCTCAGCCAATAAGAGCTGATACTCTTAGAGTCCCCAGGGGAGCCACTTTCAGCCAGTTCTCTCTGGATCAGTAAGGCACTGGTTGAGGACTCTCTCCATTGAATTCATTGCCACCCAAGGAAAATTCCTCCGTGTTCACAGCCCTCATTCTTAGGTGAGTGACTATGTGTTTTGGATTGTTCTTAAAACTCAGAAATTCCTTGAATTGACTGTGCAGCAATACCTTTCTTCTTATGGACATTTGAATCTGTCATTTATGAATGATTGCTGGAGTGTCAATTGATTTTACTTAAAAAAAAAAATATTTTAAAGTATTTGTCCTGTTTGTTTTGAGAGCCTCCACAACAGTCTAGTTCATAGGCATTTTTTAGATGTAAAAGTGTACTTTAAATTAAGCTATATTAACTTTAAATTAAATTAGATCTTTTTAACATAAAAACTTCAATGGTACTGGGAAGGAAAAAAATTTCTCTGGCAGATACGTGAGCTTCTATGGATTTTTAAATATCCATATGTAGCCACCTTCTTGCCCAGTTTCTGCTGATTTTTTTTTTTATCCTGGCAAAAACTGCACATGGCATTTGTATTTGAGGATCCATATAAAGTGCTGTGAAGCTGATGACTTCACTTATTTTTTACAATGTGGCTCCCACTGAGTGAGCAATAAGAATGACAGGGCAGGAAAGTGAAAGTAACAGACTGAATTTTTCAGAGCAGTTTTGCAGCAGGCCAGAAGTATAAAGGAGAGACTTTCAGAACAGTAACTCCCCATGTACTTTGGGTAAACAAGTGACCAGAACAGCAGCTCTTCTCTCACACTCTGCCTGTCTTCCAGATCTCATTGTTTGTTTTTCTTCTAGAATCTGTGTTATATATTTTAATTTTTTCTCTGCCACTCAATTATTTTTCTTCTAATTTAATAATTTTTAATCTGTAAATTCTTTTCTCAAAATGCATATCTTCTTTGCAGTCTCCTCTTAGATCCTTTGTTTAACCATGCTTTTTTTCTCTTCTACCCTCTCATTTTTACTGTGGCCATAATACTTTCTTATCTTTCTCCACACAATCCTTCCTCTGGTATTGCATGCACTGCATGCGATGATGAACACGCTTTCAGTGTCCTCATCTTGATTTCACCATTTGGTCTCTATCCACCTATGATAAAGGCTCAAAATGTAGAAAAGGCAGAGAAGGCTCCTTGCTGATTACTCAGAAAACAGGGAAGACATTTTCATGCTGGCACACCTCAAAGCATGCAGATGAAAAGCTCTCTGCTGCCACACATCTCACTGAGCTATTAGAGGAAGGATCCACTTCACACCTCTTTCAAGCTTTGGCTGTCTCTCCTCAACCTGTTCCAACAATAAGCTCTTCAACATCTTTTAGAGGTAGCAGCTCAAAAGTACTTTGTCACAGTAGTAGATGATGTATGTTATGAATTGATTAGAAAAGTAGTGTATGTTCTTGTTCAGATCAAAGTGGCCACCTTACTTAACAGGTTGCATTGTCAAAGAAAACTGAAGATTAATAGAAATTAATTTACAGTTATTTTGCACTCATCCTGTATCTGTCATGCTGTATGGACATGTATTGTAAGTATAACATTGGAAAGCATGAAGATTACATTTGGCCAATGGAACCTGACAGACACTAATAAGATTGGCATTCAGTAGCTGTCCTTCATGCTTCAAATTTGAGGACTTTAACTCCAAAAAGAAGACAGGACATTTGTAGAAATTCAGCTATTATCAATATATTGATAATCTCCCTCAAATTACTTGTGCTATTGTCTGCTCCATTAATTACTTTATAATCCAATCAGATAGAAGTGTTTTAGGAAGTGTCTTCTATTGTTAAGAAGATAAAAACTTGTGATGAATAGCTATCACAAGTAGCAAAAACCAGACTATAGGCTACACAGTTATCGCAGCAACAAAGACAACTGAACGATGATGTGGTGGTTGGTTAAAAATATTCCAGAATTTTAAAAACTATCTCTCTGAACACATTCACATTTCACTCCGTATGGTAACAATTGCTGAACTTCCTTCATGCAATATCATTACCTGATATACTTTCTTCCTTTTTTGAACAGATTGAACAAGGGCTGCATAGCAAAGACTAAACATGAAACTTTTTTAATAATCTAAAATATATTAATTGGATTCTTTAAATTAAACATCTTTGTAATCTTACAGATAGTTTCTCCATAATTTTCAAACAGCAGTGGTAAAGCAGTTTACTACAATACACTGTAATACTGATTCAAACTCCTACTGATTGACTCCAGTTCTGGCTAGCAGAAGGCTAACCTTCCTTGCTTTCTGCTCTTCATGGATATGATATGTTGGCTGTAGCCAAGAGACTCAACTGTTTTCCCTTACCTCTGCACCCTTCTACCCAAGAAGAAAAGAAAACAGGAATCCTCCCCATATGCTGTCACTGCATCACTATCAGCTCCCTGTAACTTCTGTTGCTGCAGATATCACTCTCAGTACCAGCCACATGGAAACAGAACTGCCACACAGGCAGGAGCTAGCAGCTCTGGGGACATGGATGCTCCCAAGATCCCACCAGTGAAACATTAACATTCATCACTTGAAGACATGGGGAAAATATGGAAAAACATGGGGAACCTGTGGCCACTCGCTGTTTCTTCATATGAACACTTGTTTAGTAATTACTATTAATTGAGTTGAAAGACATCCCTTCCAAATAACTATTTTTATGGCCCATGATATTTCAAAGTTTATTTTTAAGGCATATCATATTTATTTGTGAAAACATGTGTTGTGACCACAGAACTTAGGAAAGTAATTGTTATATTTGCTTAACAAATGGTAAGACTGCATTCTAAACTGTATTGGCTTTATGTGGCAAGGTTTTGGTAGCAGGGAGTCTGCAGAGGTGGCTTCTGTGTGAAGATACCTGGAGCAGCCCCCATGTTTGACAGAGCCAGTTCCAGCCAGCTCCAAGACTGACAAAAAATGTTGTGCAAAAAGCAGCTGGGAGATAGGAGTGAGAATATGAAAGAGAAAAAACTCTGCAGACACCAAGGGCAGTGAAGAAGAAGGGGAAGGAGGTGCTCCAGGCACCAGAGCAAAGATTCCCATGCAGCACTTGAAGACCATAGTGACTCAGGTTGTTCCCCTGCAGCCCATGGATGTCCATAGTAGAGCAGATATCCACCCTGCAGCCCACAGAGGACCGCATGATGAAGCAAGTGGATGTGCCCTGAAGGATGTTGCAGCCTGTGGAGAACCCACACTGGAGAAGGCTTCTGGCAAGACATGTGGTCCATAGAGAGAAGTCCACTCAGAAGCAAGTTTTCTGGCAGGACATTTAACTCTGTGGGGTACCCACGCTGGAGCCATCTATTCCTCAAGAACTGCACCCTGTAGAAGGGACCCACGCTGGATATTCAGGAGTAAATTTGAAAAAAGTAGATAGTCTTAAATCTTATAAAATAATAAAACAAACAAACAACTACTGCTATAATTGAATAAGGACACAGAAACCAAGTCAACCAGGTATTCCAAGGGGAAAAAAAAAGGAAGGGGGAGTGGGCTGCAAAAAAAAAACCCTAAAAGTACCCACATTCCCCAACCTATCCCTACAGATGCTCCCATTTTCCTTCCAGCTGAGTAATCCAAGTGTTTTCACTAAGTTTTTATTCTCCTTAGAAATTTCACTTACTCCTAATGTAAACAGATAGTGTCAATTAATAAAGATGACCCATCTCATGGGGAATATGAAGTCCTCAAAATCTTATCGATTGAAGTGTTTGAACTGCCATACAATAGTTTAGAGACATAAGCAGATTAGTAACAATTTGCATGGTTTCAAACAGTTCACAATTATAAAACCTGAGAAATGAATTACATTACATGTGGTTGAAATATATTCATTAGTTTCACAAAGTTCACCTGCGTTTACTCATATCTTTGGAGCTGACAAGCATTAAGATACAGACTGTCTGTCTTCTGTATTTCTCTGAGGGAACTGGAATTCAGAAGTTTCTGTTGCATCTGTCCTAGCTTCAATCAATATAGTCTCTCTGTTATTCAGGAAAAGTACTGTAGACTTTCAAGAACTATTTTTTTAGTCAATATGAAAAATACATTATGTTCCATTATGTCCCAGATGAGGATTTGTTCAGACTACTCTGTTCTAGTTCTTAATCAACTAACCTGAAGAAACCAGGAGGAAATCTGTTCTGGGTTAATTAATTTTGGATGCATTTACTCAAAATATATATCAGCACACACTGAAAATCAATTATCTAATAGTCAATCCCCATTGTTATCACATTTAAAACAAAGAGTGTATAACAGTGAGGATTTCATATAAACAAAATTTATCATACCCTCTCAAAAAATGCATCCTTCCCTGCAATTTAAGTCACACTATGGGAATTCCTGCCCCTCTTACTGTCTTGATGAAATGAATACATGATTAACTTGCATGTTGGTTAATATTTCTGTCTTGTTGGAGCTAGTTCTTATTTCCCCTCAATTTGAGATGTCAGAAGTGAGTTTAGTGATGCCTTTGAATATTATCTCAGTTATGGGATTCAAATAACTTAAATGTAAATGCTTTAGACAGAAGTTTTATGACAAGTAGTACAGTGTGCTGGGTTTGTATGTGGTTTGGATTTTTGGTAGCAGGGAGGGGGCTACTGCTGTAGCACCCTGTGAGAAGCTTCTGAAAGCTCCCTCAGCTCCAAGTCAGACACACCTCTGCACCAAGGCTTAGCTAATTAGCAACAGTAGCTGCACCTCTCTGTGATAACATATTTAAGAAGGGGAATCTAGGAGGAGGAGAGGGAGTCATGAGGAGGACACCAATGCAAACACTGAGGTCATTGGAAGAAAGGTGTGCCAGGGCAGAGTCCCCTACAGCCCATGGCAGTCACTGGTAGAGCAGATTCCCACCTGCAGCCTCTGGAGGACCCCACACCAGAGCAGGTGACTATGTCCAAAGGAGGTTGGGACTCTGTGAGAAGACCCTCCTGTTGTAGTTCAACCCTGAAAGGATTGAAACATGTGGGAGGGACACACACCAGAGCAACACAGGAAGGGCTGCAGTCCATGGGAAGGAGTCATGTCAGAGAAAGTTTGTGGAGGACTGCCTCCTGTGAGAGGGACTCTATGCTGGAGCAGTGGAAGAATGTGAAGAATTCTGCTCCTGAGGAGTAGGGAGTGGCAGAACTGACTGCACCCCCCATTCCCTGTCCCACTGCACTTCTGTAGGGGAGGAGGGAGAGAAACTGGGAGCAGAGCTGAGCCCAGAAATAAGGGAGGGGTTAGGGGAGGTGTTTTTTTTGGATGTGGTGGCACTTCTTATTTTTCCACCTTGCCTGTTAAGTGTTGGTTTTGTTAGTGTTTGAATTAAAGTGATGTTCTTTTTCTTCCCCTAAGTCTGTCTTTTGCCTGTGAACATAATGGGTGAGTCCTCCCTCTCTGTTCTTATTTTGATTCCCGAGCCTTTTGTTGTGTTTTCCCCTTCCCATTCCTGAGGGGGAAGGGGTGAGTGAGTGGCTTCATGGTGCATAGTTGCCCTCTGGACTCAAACCAGGACACAGATGTGCTACTAAGACACTGCTTTAATTTCCAATAGTAATTACTTGATATTTTATTCAAATATGTATTTTCTCCAATCATATAATCAGAGTCAGTATTCAATGGCTACTTTTCTGTGTCCCCCTTCTTCCTTCTTTGGAAAATCAAACAAGTATAAAATACATCTAACTAAAGTAGTTAAACTGTTAGGATAATTACACTTAAACAAGCAGAAGTGGTAAGACTATATGTCACAGAAAACATGAATAGAGATTGATTATTCATTTATTTCCATAAGTACATTTTTGATCATTATAAGAAATTATAATTAGTATATGCAAACCTGATCAACCGCCCTCAATATTTTTTTCAAAGTACATTAAAGAGGAGCTCATTGCCACATTGTATTGTGTAAAGTAAAATATTTATATGAGTTACAATCCAACAATTAGTCACAATCGTTCACAGGGCACTGATCTAGATTAAATCAAACTTAAATAATTTTCCTGTTAAATGTTCTTGTGTAGTTCTGTGAATACCCATACTGGTACAAATGTGGCTGGGAGTAAGAAGGCAGAACAAAAAGGAAAGGACACAGAGGGTGGGGCAGATTCTTTCAGTCTTTACTTCGCTGTGATACTCATACCTACTGACTCACTATTGGCTGCTGTCTGATACTGGACAGTAAGGACCTATGTTCTGATCCATTATGGGCCATTCTTGCATTCCAATGTGGTATATACAACTGTGGTTAAAAGGCAACCTGAACTCTCAGATAGACTAGAAAAATATTAAAAGCATACTTCATGACCTTTTAATTTTAATGATTTTTCTTTGAGAATCCTTCTATTTTACTGATACTCACCTGGTACTCTTAGGAATACTAACTTTGATGCAGTTACATTCTATTTACCCACTCTATCTAAAACAAGAATTCTGTCCAATATACTCTTTAAAGTAATCATGATCTCTGAGTTTTACTGGGCCTGTGTTTATAAAGTGACAACTGTTTTCAGAAATAATTCAGTAGCATATGTGGTGACTTTTATCTATGTTTCTTTAACATTAATGGAAGCAGGAAAAAGTAAAATCTCTGTGCTCATTTTTTATGTTGCCTTATGTAGCCTTTATGTCACCACAGCAAAAATACCAGTGTTTAAAGAGAAAATTCTAAAAATTCCTCCTTCATACAGAAGCTTTAATTTTTCCATCTCAGAAAACCCAGCGAGCAAGACCTGCAGGTACTGACACACTGCAGTCATTAAGCACTACTACAGTTCAGGTTTACTGAAATCGAGTGGACTTGATTTATTTATCACTAAAGGTAGTTTTGTATTTTTTATATTCTGTGGGCTTCAGTTGAGTCACTTCCCACTTACATTGCCATGTCCTAAGACAGAATTCAGTCTGCTATGTCTTCAAAAGAAAAGCTGAAAAAGTCTGTTCATAAGATATTTTCTTGCCAAAGTGATTGATAGAACACACTGCAAAATATTTTAGTAGGGGTTGTTTTGTTTTTTTTTTTCCTCCAGCTTAGTTTGTATAGAATATGGCTGTGTAGAGAAAGAGTAACACAGACCATGTCTTTGAACTCAAGAGAAACCAGACCAACATCCTGAGACACTGGAAAAATACACACTTAAGACCAAATGAAAGCAATTCAGGAAAATAGGGGAATGATAAACATAAAATGCTCCTTTAAAGAAAATATGAAAATACCAGTAGAGCAGTATGTTTTTCTGAGTGGTTCTCAAAGGTACCAGATACGTTGTTTTGTTGTTTTTGAAGGAAAGTCTTGTCTTTGATTCTACAGCTTTACAGCTTGAAAAATAATATATAGCTTTGATATTTTTGAAATACTTTGCAGAATCTGCTTAGACTGTGAAGGGTAACTTGGTTTAACAACAAACATTTGCTCTGTACTTTCAGGAAACAAACATTGTCACACAGGCATCTCAGTAATTTTTAACTGTAGGGATGCAAAACTTCTTGTCAGCTTAGTCTAGCCACTTAGGATTTGAAAGTTGCTAAAAAACATCTGTATTCAAAGTGATACAGCTGAAACAGCTGCACCATGATGATCAGCATAAAAAAAATGAACTAAGCACATCTGGTATAGTTGCTGAAATAATTTTCAGCTCCACTGTTGAATTCCTTTTGTCTGATCTATGTATTTCATGCAGTTTTTTGTCTTGGAATCTGACATCACTGTTGACAAACTCCTGTTTGACAAACTTCTACATTTATTAACTGAAAAAATGAAGAAATTATTCATAGCTTCTCTGCTTATTCATAGGATCCACGGCATACAACCTCAAACCAGATCTTAAACCTGAACCAGCAAGCTTTGGGACTGGAAAATATAACTACATTACATACGCCATTGACCCAGCTAATTAGACTACATATGGTGCCACACTAATGTATCAGAGAGTTAAACTGCTATCAGAAACAGAATTAGCTCTCCATGGAGCTCGGCTGTGACAGCTGGTTCAGCATGCTCTGGTGTTGTGAACACCTGACTTTAGAAAAATATGGATAGTAAAATCTTGTCTGTTCTGTAAACAGGAGCAGAAGGTCTAACTGTACAACTGCTCACTTCTGACTGATCGTAGTTCTGGCTGTTAGTCACCAGCCTATATGCAAAGACTTGCTCTATCATTAAAGGAGACATCTGGCTTCATGGTTGATAGGAGCCTGAGATCTCAAGTTGATGAAGGTGTTTTCCTATACCCTTGGGTAAGGTACCTGAGTCTAGGAGTACATGCAATAGTCCTTTGGAAGAGGATCAGCAGTCTTGACAAATTGGGCCTCTGGATCTCATAGTTACTTCCAAGCTACCTTCTGAAGATGATTGGTACCACTGTATTTATTCAGTTTGGTCTATTCGAGTGTCAGGTGTTCTCTGAGAAACCCTCCCAGATGGATTCTTTAGGGGAATTTGTCAGACTGATGTCAAGTTTCTAGATCCCCTCGGATGTGAGAAAACAGACACCTAACCGACAAAACTATTAGAGCACTAAACCTGCAGCCAAGAGCTAAAAAGTCAATTAAATAAATTTCCTGCCAAGCAAAATCTTGTGCATGGGGGATAGAGGTGCAGAGCAGGCTTCTGTCTGGCTTCATACTGAGCTAGCACCTAGGGAGTGCCAGCAGCTTGGAGATGAAAACAAGAACAAGAACTAGGAATTAATATAAAATGTATGGAAAATATCTTGAGTTATTATGCTAGTGTGTTGGGGAATGAATGATTATGGATCCTACACAGTTTTGAGGTAGCAGCAATTTAAGATTTATTAATGCTATTACAGTAAACCACAAGATTAGGTTGAATTATTTTAAACAATACTTAATCATCAGATAATTATAATGGTGATTTAATAAAACTTGTTATAATAAACACTGTAAAATTTCCTAAATTGAATGCACACACAGAGACATACACACAGATATAGAAGTTAACCTATGATAGTGAATTATTGGTACCAAATGATCTTGGAAACCTCGTGAACTTTAATTGTAGTGAATGACTACTTTCCTTCATCAGCACTTGTCAGCAGACGATCTTGGAAGTCTTCATGAACTCTATTCTTCAAAGTCCTCATGAAATCTGCTCTGAGAGGTGTCCCAACTCAGAGGGAGATACTGAGTCACAGCCTGCTGTGATCTCGGAGAGTTCAAAGGGTCTCATTTAAAATTGATATTTATAGAATCACAAGATGATTGACTTTGGTCAGTAATTTTTAATTTTGGCCATAATTATTGTCAGATACTTCTAGTACCTTCCAGAGCTGCCCAGAGAAGTTATAAATATGGTTCCCAGGCAATAGGAGTTCCAGGTACAGTTAGGGAGTGCCTAATTCACTATCAGGCATCGGGAGTTTTGAGTATGGTTAGGGAGTACCTAATCATCCCAATGCACTGCACTTGTATAAAGGACAAGAAAGTGCCAGATCATCCCAGCTCACTGCACTTGTAGCCAAGACAATAGCACAATGTTGGCCGGCCCTGTCATTGTAACATGGCCCAGGGTGTCTGCACCACCACAGCCTGTATACAACTTCCAGTTAGTGCTATCAAGGTGGTGACATGCTGCACTGGTTGGAGTGGCCACCCCTGGAAGGTGTTGTGGTAGGTGTTTGTTACAGACAGCCTAATCAAAATGAGGAATTGAACCGTTCATCTTTAAGAAGGGTGAGAGGGACAGTCCAGGAAACTGCAGGATGTCCAGTCTCATCTTAGTCCTTTGGATAATTATGTAGCAAAATAGAACAATTTCCATGGAAAGTCATTTTCCATCACATGGAGGACAAGAATTTGGAGATAACCAGTACAGATTGACCAATAGAAAATCATGCCGGTCAACCTGTTAGCCTTCTATAAGAGGAAAGAAGTGGATGTCATTAACTTCAGTTTAAGAAGGCTCTCAACACAGTCTAATATTGCATCCTTGTATGATCAAATGTGAAGCAAGAAGCATTTCTTACAGATATAATTAAAAAATAAGAAGTCTTAATGAGAATACCAAGTATTAGATCAGGTTTCACTAAGGTGTTGTAAAATCTCGGCCCTTGGAGATTTTCAAAATTTTTGGATTAAACACTGAGGAACCTGAAGTAACTTAGAAGTTAGACTGCTTTAGGCATCCAGAGTTCCTACCCATCTATTGTTTTTTTCCCAGTGATTCCATGACTATAGTGTAAAATTCAGAAAATGAAAATGAAGTTGTTTATCTATCTTAAAAGGTGAGGCCAGATGAAAGAAGAGATGAACAATTTAAGAGTGAAATAATAGATAGTAGAACTCCAGTTTCAAACTAAAGTATTTTGTGCCTGAGTACTTGTTTTAGATCTATTCTTCAGATTTTGTACATTCCCCAAATCTACCTACAGGCCTAGATGCTGAAGATTTTGATCAGAATACTATCAAAATGTGTATATCAGATGTGTGTAAAAGTAAATTTACATAAATAGGCATGTCAAGCAAAAACTAAAATGTTGGTGTGAAATCATTCATTTTGTACCGAACATAGGTTTGTATGTTGGCATCTGCCGTAAGAGTTAAGGTTGACTTATATTTGTTTGAACAGTATTTACATATTCAGCATAAGCACTTTTTTTTTTTTTTTTTTTTCAGAGATTCTTCTGAAGACCAGATAAGACCTTTTTGGAGCCCAGAGGATATTTTTCACCTTCATACAAAACTTGTCATTCCATAAGAAAGAAGAGGATTTCCTTTCTTTTAAAGGTTGGAAGATTGATACAGTTTAAAAGGATGTAGAGAGGAGTGCACTGTTAAGACTAGTATGAATAAAATTTCACAAGTATCTAGTTGGTGTCTTTTGTTCATATGTTCAAGGTTAAAACTGAGTGCCAGATTTTGAGTTAAAAAGAACAACTTCTCATAGGTCAATGTACTATCAGAGGGTTTATACTCAGCAGGAGGGGAAGTTAGTCCTGTTTTTGTAGATTGGGGTACAGTCTACTTCATAATAAAATCTTGAGAGTTTAGTATAATAAATTCCTATACCAGTGATCTAACATGCTGGATAGGTTTTTGCTGTCTCTTATTCTCTTCTGACATACTATAGATTTTGAGCTTTCTTACATAATTTGGTGAAAAGGGCTCAGAAACATTTTTCTCTTCATATCTCTGTGAGAAGCAGACATTCAGAAACCCATTCATAGCAGGACATTTATTCTATGAATGTTTGCAGTTACAGTAGTTGTACTGGACTCAGATGACTCCCTCATTTTCTGTGTTCCAGTAAGCAGGAATTTGACATAAGTTCAGATTTATATGGGAGCATCACTGCAATGGGAGTGATGGGAGCATTGCAAGTCATCATTGATCTTTTACTTGTGAATGAAAGCCATAACTTTTGGCAGAAACCTGGACTAGATCTATTGTACAGATTTAAACCATTTGGTATGTCCATCATTCTGCAATTTTACCTTCTAATCTTATCAGATCCTAAGCCACATGAGCAGATCACTAGTATCAGTCTCTTACATCAGGCTGTGAATTGTTTTGGGTAAGGGAAATCTTTTTTAGTCTACACTTATACATGTAACAGGATCTTCATTCAAGGCTGAATGTACTAGAGTGTAAGATAAAACAAATGCATGACATGGGGTCCTACTGGTAGCTAATATAATTCAGACTCATACAATAGGATAAAGATTATGGTATTTTTGATAAAAGTGTACCTTTAAAATGCCTGAGAAAAACCCAAGGTACATTCCAATAAATATAAGGCACAGAAGTATAAAATACAGAGATTTCTCTAGTTTTATTGTTAGACAAGTTTAGGAATCTTACTTAGTATCCAACAATTACAGTGTGTTGATTTCATTTATATCACTAAAAGGGATTATAAAAATTCTAAGATAACATTTAAGAAGTTTTAGCAATTTTTCCTAAGGGAGTCCTGAGAAGAAAGATCTTTGAAGACTACAGTCAGCCAAGAATACATAACTTCAGGTAGAAAATGGTAATCAAATGTCTTAAGTTTTATCAGGAAAACTGAAAAACTTCATCTTGCGGTACTTCCTATTCTGTTTAGAAAATTGATTAAGAGATCAGATTCACTTCAGCTCTGGAAACAACAACAACAAAAGATTCCCACTTAAATGAAAAATAAGTTCTACTATTGCGTGGGTTGTCTTAGCTATGCAGCAGGCTCATCTAGTTAGCAAAAAAGCTAGAAAAGCTGTTTGAAGCCTGCATAATTTACGCAGGTCAGGGCTAGACAGGATAGGAAAGGACAGTTTTAACTAATGCGATTATTATTAATGAGCTCATTATGAAGATCTTTCCCTTTGCAGAACATTGCTCCTGATTCTTCAAATTCTTAGCTACACATGCATGCATGTATTTGTGTACACACACATAGACACACACAGAGATGTGTTCTTTAGACCAAAAAGGGCTTTGATGCATGTTTTATATTTTTACCAGTTATGTCTGATTCTCCTTGGTCATGTGTGGATATCTATTTACATATCTTAATTCCTTCATACTTAAACATAATTTTTATTTCTTTTATTTTCTGTGTTTTTTTTTCTTTAACTTTTTGATGAAAAGGGAATAATTTTCTTATATTTTTATTTCAGTGGGGGCAGTGTAAACTCTCTATGATACATCCCAGAGTATCAGAGTTCACAGTAAGCCTGGCTATATAGCTATAACAAGAGCAACCTAGTTGATAGATCTACTACCTACTGGGAAACAGTTTTACCAAAGTTAATTCAAAATAAGATTCTTTTTCTTTTATATAAAAATATCTTCTTTCTGCACCATTCTATCTGATAGCTAAAAGTCTGAAAAGAACAAATTTTCCTTCTGAAGCTCTTCAGAAGACTCTCTCCCCATCAGGTGCACAGGCAAGATAGTCATTTACTGCACGAGTAACGATTTAGGAAGTGAAACAGGCTAGATCCCAGCTCCCTGTGGCTGCCTGAAATGCCTCTTCAGCCAGCAGGTGATCTTGCAGCAGCAGCAGTTTCTTACTCTGCGGGTTACACTGAGCGGTTCCAATTAAGGAGGAGGATTATCCCCTGCATGGGAGTTGGCAACAGCTCTAATGTCAGAATCATCAGGCTGGTCACACAAAAAAAGATAAATTGTGAAGATGAAAAGCACTGGCCTGATTGCACTCCAGCCAAGAAAAAGCAAATGTCTACCTAGGGTAACTAGCAAAAGTGGCTCTGACAATAGCAGGTTGGCATGGAAGATAGTTGGCATGTCTTTTAAATATATGCCTGGGTATGTCCCTTCACATGACAATGCTGCAGTTTATCCTCAGAAGTATCTAAGAACCACTCCACGTACAGACTCTGTAGCGGAGGAAGGAGGACTCTTGCCCATTGTGCCCAGTCTCTTTGTTTACTTTTCTAAGCACAGTAAAATGTACAGTAGCCATTCGACCTGATTTTGGATGCTCAGTTAAGATATCTGCCCATTCTTAGATATTTACCTAATCTATAATAAAGAAAAGAGAGGTTCTTCAAAAGGCAAGTCAACCTTCTTATAATTGGAGTTGCTTAATAGTTGAGTCACTGTTTGAAAATGTCTGTCTCTTCTGACTGTTGAAAGACTGAATGTTAGAGGCCTCGGTGACTAAAACTGTCAGGGTGAATCCAGGTCTAACTAGGTTCCTGTTGCTAACAAAGTTATTGACCTACTACACCTTTAACATGGCTTTGCAGAAATCGTATGATGATGCATTAAATGTATGGACTACAGACAAAAATTATAAATAAATTTTCAAGTTTTACAGAGATAATATAAATAATTTCTTAATCCGACAATATATCATTCTAATTTTTCTTTTTCAACTTAGCTATACAGGGAAACAAAAATAACAGAAAGTACTCTGTGCCTCACTGTGCTATGTCAAGCTACATCTAGTTTTGTGCACTGCCTCAGTTCCTCAAAGAAACAGTGTTACTCACATTGAAATCAGTGGGAATTCATATCTTTAGAAAGTAAAAATTAATTTATATAAGTGGAAATTTGAAGAGACTGCTGATACTACAGATTCACCACTTTATAGTGAGCAATTCAAATCTGGATGGGCCAGGAATTTTATTGATTAGATAAAAATGAGAATTTTTAGCTTTTTCATTGTGTTCGATGTACATACCTTATTTATGAGGGACTTTGTTTCCATAATGACTGCCAGAAATCTTTTACTCATCTTCTACTGTCGAATTCTTTATGAAATGAAGATAAATCTAAAACATTTTCCTTTTTGGCAACTTGATGCTACAAGATGCATGTTAGTTTGATACCCCTGTAGCAGGGGTCTTTTATTTCTGATCAGTATTTTCTGCTGCACATATTTGATGTGCAGCACTTATGTAGACAAGATCATAGATCAGAAAAAATGATTGTTATGAAAAGATGTGTAGGTATGTAAGTCTGATGTGTCTTTAACATGTTCTACCTCTTACACTTTGACAGATCATTGCTGAAAGAGCTGGGAACAATGTTTTATCCTTTTAATAGGCTCCACTAAATGTGTTTACTATTGCCAGATCTTCTTTCACCCTCATCCAAACTAGGCTCTAGCAGGTCTGCCAAACTGAACTGTATCCAGTCATTTCTAAGAATGCAAGTTCTTAATCTGCGGATGCTCAACAGTTGATCCAGAGGCCAAAGTTAGCCCAAAATATCTTTCCATGCATTCTGTTCCAATTTTTTCTGATTATTTAGGATGGAATTCAACTGCTTGACAATGAGAAACTTGATTTGAGATGCCCTAGCATATCTCATAGATTCAGATGAACTAGACAATTTAGACTTCATGGTTACAAAAGGTTTATTATATATCCGTATGTAGCTACCTATATCTATGCCTATATATATAGCTTCCTCTTGTGGCTGAAATGTTTTTTCAAATATTAAGCAAGAAATCTTTCCTGTTCTGCACAGAACTACAAAGACTTTTTACCATCCAAAAGGACACCCTTTGTTCCCCTTACACAATATAAGTGTCTAAAGGGACTAGTCAAATTCTTGTTGTCTGATCAGTTCCCAAATTGCCACAGATCAGGTAGTCTTGTTGCCCAAACTGAAATTGCAGTCAACAGTTATTAAACAGGTATCAGATCCTTGAACTCATACTTCTGAGAAAGTTAAAAGTAAGCCTTCTTATAAAACAAGGATCTGATTCTATCTATAAGATGTTGCAATTCAGTCTTCAAGCACTGCCTATAAACATGACCTTGAATACCTGGGGATTTTTTCTGTTTATAAATGTGTGCAGAAGATGTATATAGCCATATAGAGATACCACAGACCTGACAAAACAAAATCAAACAAATAGAAAAACCTCTTTTACTAAAAATGCATGTGGTTATATTAATGTGATTTTGTATGACTCACTGTTGATCTAGTCCTGGCTGAAATTCTTGTCTGTTCTGTGCTTATTGTTACAGAACAGATACACAAAAAAATTTCTGAAAACAAGACAAAAAAATCAACAAGAAGTTGGGAACATCTCCACCTTGAGGAATAGCAGTAAAATTTACTCATTATAAAGTTTTGTCTGGAGAGTTTTAAAGTTCTCTTTTCGAAAATCCCCTCATCTCTTCAGTAACAGATGACTTTAGCCCTCACACTATGATCTGATAACCTAGACTGATTGCCTGTTATGGACCCAGGCTTGAATGAAGTTGAGGTGAACAGCAAGTTTCTGTATTTGTGCTGTTAACAGAAAGAATCACTAAAAGTTTTTAGAGCAGATTGAGAAGAAAAATAAGCGTTACTTTACTGCATGATGCCTATAAGACCCGAAGCCCAGAATTATATAGGAAGAAAGAACAATTATAGATAAGTAAAAGAAATCAATATGTAGTTTTTGTTTGCTTTTCACATGATGGCAATGTCCACTGTGGGAGAATGGAATGTGCAATTGCTAGTATAGTCTGCAGATGACTTTTTTGATGAGGAAGAAGGTTATTTTGGTGCCAGGTGGAAAGATTTAAAAGTTATTGTAGAACTGCTCAAATAAGGTCCTTCTAAAACTGGGCAAGGAAAATCTGAACCAGATGAAGTGCAGTAGTTGTGTCAAAACAACAATCACTCACTCCTCAAAATGAAAAAAATTCTTCACTTTTCCCTTTTTAACAGGCAATAGCTGATCATAGCTGGTAACATTATCAATGACAGAAGCTGTGAAGCTGCTGCACTGATTAGATGTCAAGTACCACTAGGAAAAAGAAAATCCTAAACAGCAAAAATTATAAATTAAGGTCGAAGTCAACCATGGTATGAGCACATGGTATTCCAATGACATTTTATAAACATTGCCCAGTTCAGCAGTGTCCAAATCACATTAACTGCCAAATTCCAATAAAAATTATTTAAAAATAAATGAAAGCACTTGAGCCAAAAAAAAACTATTTTAAATTTTGCTCTGACCATAAATAAACTTGCACAACATTTTTAAACTTTAACTAGTAGTATGCAAAGAGTTTTTTATCCCTAAAGTGATCCTAAAACTAGTTCTATATTTCATAAATATTTCCCAGTTTTAACTGTTGCAGTTTCAAATGTTTGATTACATTAAAAGTGCATTTTGTTAGTTGAAGGAAAAAGTATTCAAAAAACCCTATGTATATTATGCTAGTGCTTTTCCTTCATATGAACAAATATGTTTTTAAAAGGGTAAACAGATTTGTATTTCTGTAACCTGATGTACTGATGTACTTAGATCCTATAAGCACTTGTATGGTTACCAAATGAATAAATTCATTACAGCCTACAATTTGTACATTAAACATTGACTTAGATATTCTCTTAGAATCATCTTTCAGTGATCTTAACTGAAGAGGAGGATATAATGTAACTGACAAATAAAACAAACTTCTGTAGGTAACTTTCTTTATGTGAGTAGGTCTTTTAAACTCCAAAGGACTAGTGGTCATACATAATTATGTGCATGGATTTGCAGTTACAAATTCCTGTCCTTAGGCATGAGAGAAATGTCATCATTTTTAGCCTATCACTGGAAAATGTTTTGTGTCCCTAATTAAGCAAACCTCCCTATGAGTATTCAAAGAGTACAATCCTGAAAGAATTGGTGGGTGGGAGGTGGTTAGAATGGTGAGGGGTAGAGTATATGGGAGAGCTGAGTTCCTTTTTTGCAAAGCAAAAATGCCAGTCTGGTCTGATAGTTTGTAACCATAGCAACTCCTCCAGAAGCCAGGGGTGAAAACAGAGTATTAGGGGTCTTCTTTCTCCAGACCACTGCAGTGGAAAATGAGTAAAACAGAGAAAGAAAGACTGTAGAGACTTCCTGTCCCAGGAAGTTCAGAAAGTAGATTTCAAGGGTTATTCTTTCCCATCTTCCTCTGCTGAGTCCTTAAAAAGTTTTTTTTTTTTCTTTTTTAAAAAAGAAGCCATATTCTAAAATAGTATAATAAAAATATTTGGTTGGAGGACATAAGGTTAGGAGGGTAGAAGAACCTTCATTAAAGCATTTAATTACATACAGAATTTATGCATAAGAAAAGTTTTCTTCCTTTCTTAAATATATATAGCTAATTAAATGGTAGAGAACTAATTTTTTTTTCAGCCATGAGATGCAAACAATATTAATAACTGCTTTTTTTCTTTTTCTTTTTTTTTTTTTTTTTTTTTCCTGTAGAGCAAGGAGTTTTCATAATTAAAACAAGTACTGCAGTTTGCTGTCATCTAATTGTGTTCACAGGGTCCTTTACTTCAAACATTTTTGAGAATATATTTTTTATAGGGAACTGCTTTTAATAAGCTGATTTTGTGAGCAGTTATTCCTCAAGTCGATTTTCTGGAAGGCCTTGTGTTTTTTTGTACAAGGTCTTGCAGTTCAAAACTTCCAAAGGGAAGGGGAAAAAGTTTTGCTTATTAAAATCTTTTGCAGTTTTCACAGAAATGGTGAATCCCAGCTCCCAGGCAGCTCAATGTCATCCTGTTGGGTTCATTGACTATCCAGCCAAAGCACAAAGACAGCAGACATCTGTATTCACAGAATTCCCAACGGGCTGAGGTTAGAAACTACCTCTTGAGATCATATGTTCCAGCTTCCCTGATCAAGCAGAGTCACATATGGTATGTTGTCCAGGACTGTGTCTGGCCAGGTTTTGAATAACTCCAAAGTATGGAGACTCCACAACCTCCCTGGGCAACATGTTCCAATGTCTGACCATCCATTAATAAGATCTCTCCCTTGACCCTTCCCTTCTCCAGGCTGAGCAGCCCCAGCTCTCACAGCTTCTCCTCATATGATTCATGCTCCAACCCCTTAATCATCATTTTGTCCCTGTGTTGGACTTGTTCCAGTATATCCACATCTTCCTTGCACTGGGGAGTCCAGAACTGGACACAACACCCCAAGTGTATCACCAGGGCTGAGTAAAGGGGAAGGATCAACTTGACTTGCTGGCAATGCTCCTCCTAAATGCAGCCCAGGATGCTGTTAGTCACCTTTGCCACCAGGCTGCACTGCTGGCTGGTGTTCTGCTTGCTGTCCACCAGGAACTCCAATGTTCTCTGCAGAATTGCCTTCTAGCCAGTTGGTCCCCAGTGTCTACCCGTGCCTGGGGTTATTCCTCCCCAGATGCATGACTTCATATTTCCCCTTGTTGAGCTTCAGTAGATACTTCCTGGATCAGTTCTCCAGCCGGTTCAGGTCTCTATGAATGGCAGCACACCTACCTGAATTATCAGCCACTCCTCACAGTTTTGTATCATTTATTAACTTGCTGAAGTCAGACTGTCCTAGTGTCCAGATCCTTAATGAGAATGTTATGCGGTATTGGGCCCAGTATCAAAACTAGTATCTTGCCTCCAACTGAACTCTATGCCACTGATCACAACCCTTTGGGTCTGGCAGTCAGCCTGTTTTTGATTCACTTTACTGTGCACTTACCTAACCTGTACTTGGTCAGCTAGTCTATGAAGATGTTATGGGACACAGTGTCCAAAACCTTACTACAGTCAAGGTAACAAAATCCATTGTTCTTCCTTCATGTATCAAGCTAGCCACCTCATTGCAGAAGGCTATAATGTTGGTTAAGCATGATTTCCCTTTCATAAATCCATGCCAACTACTTCTGATCGCTTTCTTGTCCTTTACATGCTTGGAATTATTTTCCAAAAATACTTGCTCCATCAACTTCCCAGGGACTGAGGTGTGGCTGACTAGGCTGCTGTTCTCCAGATCCTTCTTTTTGTCCCTCTTGAAGTTAAGAGTGACATTTGCTCTCTTCCAGTTACCAGAAACTTCTCCTAATTGCAATGACCTTTTAAAGATAATTGACAGTGGCATTGCAGTGACATCAGCCACCTCCCTCATTACTCATAAGCATAATCTATTAGGCTCCATGGATTTATGTATGTCTAGTTTGTTTAAGTGCTCCTTAGCCTGGTCCTTCCTTACTGAGGATAAGACTTCCTTGCTTCAGACTTTCCCTTTTGTTCCAGCGGCCTGGACTCCTGAATGCTAGTCTTACCAGTAAAGACTGTGACAAAGAAGGCATTCTCTATCTTGGCCTTTTCCATGTCATCTGTCATGAGGTCTCCTGCCCTATTCAGTGGCAAGCCCACATTTTTCCTAGTCTTTCTTCTCTTGTTTGTGGATCTGTAGATTCATTTCTTGTTGTCCTTCACATCCCTCACCAGATCTGACTCCAGGTGGACCTTGACTTTCCTAACCTTATCCTTACATGACTGGACAGCATCTCTTTACTCTTCCTTGGTTACCTGTCCATATTTCCATCTCTTGTATACTTCCTTTATGAGTCTGAGCTCAGTTAGGAGTTCATTTAGTAGCTCCTTGTTCATCCATACAGGTTTCTTGAGTTTGGAGATAATCATGTACTTAATTAAAATGCTGAGACAGCTGCAGATAATTATTTGATATAGGTGATAGATTCAGGGCAGGATAGACATGACATCCCTGCATAAAAGCCATTGTGGTACACCAGTGTCACAGACCACATTAATACACATTGAGACAAATAAATAGGAACCCAAAGCATACAGTGCTCTCTTCCCCTGTTCCATATGTAACTTCATATTAGTAGCAATAATGTTATTCTGGTTATTACTTAGCTCTTTCAGTCTCTTATCTCTGAACCCTGCTTTCTTCAAAAATATAATTTGATTATGTTGCTGGATTGGAGATAGGGAAAAAAATTAGTACATGAAAATTATTTATTTTCATTAATAAACATAATGGAAATCTGAAATATCCAGTGTCATGCATTTTCAGCAGAATGCAGGATACGTCTCAGAACTAGGAAATAAAGAAAAATAATTGAAAAATTTTTCAATTTCTTTTAAAATGGTAATTTCAGGTAACTGAATTCCATGTATATTTTCTACATGGAGAGAGTGAAGCTGAATTTATTGAGTAATTTATTTAATGGATTATTTTACAAATAACTTGTTCTTTTCTGGACATTATTTTTAAACGTAAAGTATGCAAGCCCTAAGTACTAAAAAAAAAAAGAAAAATAAAATGCAACGTACATGTATCAGTGACTCAGTTTTTCCCTGTGCTTTTAGAACTGTCATGGAGGCATGGTTTTAAGATGAAAACCAGGACATGGTTTGAAGAAAAAAAAATATACTAGATTTTGACTAATAGATAAATAAATATTTCTTAAGTTGCCTTTTAATTTTGAATAAAAATAGGCTATTTCATGGCTAGTTATTATGGAAAAAATTCTTCAGTGTTGCAAAATTTTACAGCCAGGTTAGTGTATAAATCATGGGTGAGATTAGGTGTATCTGTCGGTATACCCAATTCTGTTCTTTCTGCTTTACCAGCTGTCACCCAGGGGTTCTTTTCCCATTTTCCACTATTTATTTTTTTATCTATTTTAAAAACAAAATGCCCACATTCAGTCTGTAATGTTCCTTTACATTCTCCTATGCCACTCACTCTCTCTTACCTGACAGTTCAAATTAACTTAAATTTGTAAAGGTATTATGGCTCACTTTTATTACCCTGAACTGAACATGTATGAAATACAAGTAATATTTTGCCAGGCATTAGACAGAATGTTTTTTTAGATTTTTTATTTACATAAGATTTATATTGAAAATGCTGGTAGTTTAATATATTAATTAATTTAGTGTTTTGTAACCCTTCATAAATAATACAATTTATCTGAATTTTGACCATACAAATATGAAGTTATAACCTGCCACGCAAGGCATAAAGAAGTATTTGAACTCTGTATTTCAGATTCAACTATTTAAAATGTCACAGACTATCCTCCTGCTTAAGGAATGCATGTATTTATACACATTAGAAGCACAACAAAGCATATATCTGGACATCTTTAATCAGTCATATTCCATATCTTACTATTCATGATTCTGGGGCTTGTTACAAAATAGAAGCTTCAAAAAAAAAAATCCCATCAAGAAATCTGAAATTCTTTTGGGAAGAATTTGGCTTCACTTCTGTGCAAACTTGAAAGCCATAGACATATACTAAAGTCAACAGAAATTCATCAGCATTGAGGCTTCACTACTCCTAGTAATTTTTTCACAATTTTTGCTCTGGGTTTTCAGATGGATCCAATTTCAGACAAAAATGTGAAGTTTGGACTATATATATGTAGAACAATGAATAAGCAAATTTTCTGTAAAATGTTCAATTTACTAGGCTGAACTTACAGAGATATACTGCTTCCAAAACCCATACTAGCTCTGGACCCTGCAATATACATTTATCCATAAAGACTGATGGGAACAGAAGTAAATATTTGTAGAAAATGGAAATGAAACTGCAGTGAATTTTTCAGCTCCAAAGATGATTTGAGAATTGTTATGATTGTGTCTAAGTAAAGTGGCAGCAAAAGAGATAATAGGGACTTTGTTCCTTTGTTGCATACATTTCATTGTGTTTTCTCTACATTCATACCTGTATTTTCTTTTATATATATATATTTTAACAAAACCATTTCAAAAATATCACTAAGAACCATCATTTAATGTCTGAAAAATCATGGCCTTTCTGTGGTATAACAGATTCCTTTATTTTTCACTTAAAACTAAAACAATGTGTACCTGGATTCCATTACAGAACACTCAAATTAAATGTATTTGGAAAGGTCCAATTACACTGGCATAACAGACGTCCTAAAACTTTGGTTTGAATGCCCAAAAGAAAGTTGACAGGCCATAAACATTTATCCTAAATGGTCAACTCTATTTCTTTATCTGAATTTGAACCTAGCCAGATTTTTATAACATTTGGTGTTCCACTGTGAGATGACCACAGAGATCCACCTTCCTCAAGATATATGAATATTCTCAATAGCTGTTAGTTTTTGAATGTGAAGGAATAAGAGTCATGGATGTATCAGTGGCAGTGCTCTGAATGGAACAACTAACGTGTCAAGTCTACTATATGCCAGCAATATACTCTACTCCAGCCCCAGGAGCTGCTCTTGAAACTCACTGCCTGACACATTAGAAATGTACTTTGTACCAACCTCAGTACTGCTCAAACGGTGAGAATAACTTGTGACCTTGGGAATAGGTACGTATTACTAGAGAGCCAACACTGTTTCAGAAAATCTGTAAACTACAGGAGCTACTGGTATAGTAAAAGATACATATGGGGGAGAGAAGTGACTCCATGCCACAGCAAAGGCTCTGGTTGTATGATTTCAATTACTCAAGAGTGGCTAATTGCCACATATCTTTATTACATAGTAATGCTTACTGGAAAGAATGTCAGTAGTCTTAACCTCAATGGTGTTATTCAGTTTACATCTTCATTTTTGTGCCCATAACCAGAGGTCACAAGAAGTCTTATCTCCCTGACTCCCACCTTTAAAATTCACTCTCATGATTGCAAATGAAATATTGTCATTGCCTTCATCAATATCTAGGCTTCTCTGCAGGAGAAGTAGAGCCATACCATCTGTTCCACTTGTCTAAATATAGTAGCTCAATGGGAATGTACAGCTGTTCATTTATCAAATTTTACAAGTACCTGTAAAACAAAATGTTTTGTCTGGCTGCAATCCCTGTCTCCATCTCTAGAGGTTTGGCTTTTTTTTTTTTTTTTTTTTTTTTTTTTTTGTTTGTTTGTTTGTTTGTTTGTTTGTTTGTTTTTGTTTTGTTTTGTTTTTTGTTTTGTTTTGGTTTTTTTTTATTTATTTTTTGTTTGTTTGTTTTGTTTGTTTGATTCTTTGTTTCTTTGTTTTGTTTTGGTTTTGGTTTTGTTTTCACAAATAGCATTGAATAATGTAAATAGCTGATCTCAGCGAGTCACACTCCAGCCACCTAGAGTTTAGGGATTTATTAGAGAAAGTAGGATTAGACAACTAACAAATTCCTAGTGTGCATGTTCAAGCCAAGACCAGTATTATCTATCCTGATTACTTATTTATTCTTCAGCTGGCAAATATACTGAACAACTCCCCAACCTGAAAGAAATGTTTACAATTTTATTTTTTGACAGGAAGCAGTATTTTCTCCGTTTGTCTCATCATCTCTCACACACTGCAAATGACATGATGATAATGAATCACATTATTTGCACTTCAATGACTTGACTTGATTAAGCAATGGGACCACAGCTATTCTGAAGAAAGCTGGAAGTAGTGAATCTTAGATGTTACTGGGAAAACAGGTGATTATTGTCATTTAGCAGCTGAACTTTCTAGTTGAAAAGGAAATATGAAAGAGAAATGCCTTAAATCCAAGGCTGCAAACTATTTCTTAAAAAAAAAACCACAAAACAGAACCAAACAATACCCATGTAAATTAAATATTTACATTTATGATAAAGAAGGAAAAATAGAGAAAGTAAAAGGAGAAAGCTAAACTTGATATATTTGCAAATATAGTGGGCACTGAGAACTCACACTGACTTCACTGACTGCAGTGGTACCCAGAAAAATCAGGCTAATTCATCTTTGCATAGCAGAAGTTATGAGAATAAAATGTGTTATTTAGGAGAAAATATAGTGATATAAATCTACCTGGAATAAAAGCAGAGCACCAGAGGATCAAATTATTCAAGCATATATGCAAATTTTAAGGACAAGGGAATAAATCAACATTTAAGAAAAAAAAGTTTTAAAAAAGATTTCTATGTGGCTGGAAAAATACTATTGCTAAGAAAGCACACATACACACAGTTATCACAGTCCAGGTGTTATGCAGAAATTTGTAGCACACGAATTATGTATGAATTCTTCATTTTCATGCTTAGTGTACATGGATGCTTACTTCAAAATGGAGGGGAATAGGAAACTTCTGAGTAGTGAGGCACACTTTTAAGCCAAATGAGAAAAAAAGACATTTTCCTCTCTCAGAACATATCATGTTTCTCTGATTCCTGATCTCAGCAGTGAATCCTGCTATTTGGAGTGTAGCTCATGAGAAGCTTAGCCCCTTGTTCTTCAATTAGCAATTCAGCTATCAAAAGACAGTGCCATAGCTTCTCAGGCAAATATGGAAATATGAATAGTTGTACCAGTATTGTGTTTAAGCTGAATAAGAGACAAAGGAATGATACAATATCACACAATTGTAGAATTGTAAAATCATGTAGGTTGAAAGGGACTGCTGAGAACCTTTAAAATGGGAGACTTCATAACTGAAGGTCGAGGCAAAGGCAGCAGAGTACCTCAGTCTTTTTTGGGTCTGCTGTCATTGAATTACCCACCCGTTTGTCAATGGTTCCACATTTTCATGGTTTAGTCTTTTTTTAATAATGTACCAGTAGAAGCTTTTTTGTTGTTCTCGATGTCCCTTGCAAGTAACAACTCAAGTTGGGTTTTCATTTTCCTAACACCAGCCCTACACGCCTGGGTAGCATTTCTAAATTCTTCCTTTTGTTATCTATCCCTGCTTCCACCTCCTGCATACTGCATATCTAAGTGGAGCATTTTCATAGCTTATGGAATTCAGAAAAGTTTGACCAGTTGTGAAGATGTGAAGGCTGAGAATTTTAATGAGTACATCAAGAACTGAAGCAACATTCCTCAACTAGTCTGTTACAAAATGAATTTGCTGGCATTGAAGTAATTTTTTCACATGCCTGCTCGTAGATGATAGAGCAGCTAATAAGAATATCTGCATGGGTTTAGGATGATTTTAGGATCAGAAATTCATTCCAGATAATATGGATCACACCCACAATTAAACACATCACAGATTTTCCTTTTCTGGAAAAAGAAGGAAGTAAAAAAAAAAAAAAAAAAAAAAAAAAAAAAAAAAAAAAAAAAGAAAGAAAGAAGTTCTGTAAAGCTTATTTTTTGAGGAATTTAAGAGAATATAATTTATGTTTTGTATGTTCATACTAAAAAATGTTCACAATGGATTAGAAATTACCTTGTTTGTGTTTGGAGAGAAAAAAAAATGTTTGCTAAGTTAGAAATTTGCTAAATATCAGATTAGTTTTATAATTGTTTTATTAGTATGGTGAGTTGACTCTGGATGGGTGCCAGGTGCCCACTAGAGCCACTCTATCATTCCCCTCCTCAGCTGTACAGGGTGGAGAAAATATAACGAAAGGCTCATGGGTTGAGATAAGGACAGTGAAAGATCACTCAGCAATTACCATCATGAGTAAAACAGACTTGATATGGTATCCTGGGTTGATTGAGTGGTAGTATTTTTTTGGTGGCAGGGGAGGGGGCATTTAGTGGCAGCCCCCTGTGAGAGGCTTCTAAAAGGTCCCCCAGATCCAAGTTAGCTCCACTTCTGTTTGTAAACTGAGCCAATTAGCTGCGCCTCTGCGATAATGTATTTAAGAAGTGACATGGTGAGGTGCAGTTGGACTTGTGAGGAGCACTTGTTGCAGCTGTGTGAACACGAAGATCAGTGGTGGAACGGAGGAAGAAAGGAGGGGGGAGGTGTGCTGGAGCAGAGACCCCCCTGTATCCTGTGGTGAGACAGCAGGGCGGCCCCCCCTGCCACCCATGAAGATCTACGGTGGAGCAGACACTGATATATGGCCTGTGGCTCCTGCCTGTTTGGATCAAGGTGTGTTGCTCAAAAAAGGCTGGGGTATTGTGGAAAAAGATATCCCCGCTGCTGTAATTCAGTGCTGGGAGGATTGCAGCATGCGGGGGTGTCCCACGCTGGAGCAGCTCGGGAAGGGCTGCAGCCGTGGGAGAGAATCCAGTCAGAGGAAGTTACTGACCCATGACGGAGCAGTGTGGGGAATGCTGCGGCCCATGGGAGGAACTCATATCAGAGAAAGTTTGTGGAGGACTGTCTCCTGTGAGAGGGGGACCATGATGGAGCAGGAGGAACAAGTTTCGGACACTCCCCTCGCCGAAGATGAAGGAAGTGGCAGCGCTGACTGCACCCCCCATTCCCTGCCCCTGTGCCACTGAGGGAGGAGGTAGAGATATCAGGAGCAGAGCTGAGCCTGGGAAGAAGGGAGGGGTGGGGGGAAGGTGTTCTCAAGATGTGGCAATGTTTCTCACTGTCCTACTCTGTTACGTGTAATTAGTGTCTGTAATAAATGCATGTTCTTTTTTTCTTCCCCTAATGAGTCTGCCTTTTGTTTGTGCCCATAAAGGGGGATTTTTTCCCCATCCCAGTCCTATCTCGGACCCCAAGCCTGGCTCTCTGTCCCTTCTCATTGCCGGAGGGGATAGGAGAGAGAGCTGCTGCATTGTGGTTGGCTGCCAACCAGGCCCAAACCACGACAACAAACAAATGCTCTGTTCTTCCAAATAACATTCTACTTTTCCAAAGAAAACATACAACCTACTAGAAACAGTTCAAAGACACAAGGCTGATTTAATTTTCAGATGGTTATGAATGTTCCTGAGTTGTCTCCTGGCTACCACAGAGAATGATTGAGATCGTATAAGTGTTGATGACACTTTTCTGAAGCAGGGACACATTAGGAATAATAGAGCAGTCATTAATGTGTTTTATACAGAATTAATCTTCAATCTTTAATCTGTGAATTTAATCTCTCTCCATGTCTCTCCTACTGATATAGTGTCATGGTTTGAGCTCAAGGGCAACTAAGCACCACACAGCCGCTCACTCCCCCCTTTCCCCCAAGGATGAGAAGGGGAAAATAAGACAGGTTTTGGATTTGAGATAGGACAGGGAGGGCCAAATCACCCATTATGGTCATGGCCAAAAGGCAGACTCACCAGGGAAGGAAAACAGAACATAGATTTATTATAGACACTAACAACACTTAACAGAGTAGGACTGTGAGAAGCATTACAACATAAGAACTTCCAACAGATAACTTGGAAACAGCCAGGCAAAGTTAGCTCAGAAATTCTTCCTCTGCCACATTAGATCATCTGTGTCTCACTGCTGTTTCTAGGTACCCACAAAAAAAATCCCACAGCTTTTTTATTCTTATATTATAGGACAGCATTTCCTATTTATAAAATTATAAAGATTTCTCGTTGCTGTGTGAACATTGTTAATAAAAAGACCTAATTCAGGATGTTAACTGTAAAAGCACCAGACTTGCAGTTTGATGTAAGTAAAGTCAAATTAATGCAGTGTACATTGACAAATTTTCATCTCTAACAAATGTAGACAATCTCTTCATGTGTATATTCAAGGCCTTTGAAAGTTTTGGACCTTACTTTCACATCAAACATATTCAACATTACAATGTTTGAAAAAGGAAATTTCTTAAAATCCTATTTCACAAAGTAAATAACAAAGATGAACTCTGTCCTAGCCTGACATAATAAGCATGGTCACATATTTATTGTCCTGTCTGGAAGTATCAGTGTACTCAGTTCATGATCTATCTTTCTGCACATAGATTTTTGGTTAGAAAAAAGCACTTATGACCATCCAGGATGCCCTATAGTTCATATACCATTGATTTTCATCCATTGTGACTAGCATCAAGTCTGCAGTTCTTTCTTAATGTTATTATAATTATGAAACAATGATTTGTTAGAAAATTAGGGAAATTATATTGCCTCTGAATTTTTCTTTCTTTGAAATAAATGAGCAATTTTTTTCTTTTGATTCATTATTTTCAGCTTATTTTTCAAAATACTTAACATTCAGTGTCTTTCTTCCCCCCACACCTTTTGATTAAATCAATAAATTATTTTCTGTATGAAAAATATTTTAATCCAAACAAGAACAGTGCTTTCAATTACTATAACAAGGGGCTTAGATTATATAATAGTCAAAATGCAACTCAGAAACCTTCTAAAAACTGTAAATAATTTTAAAAATATTTTTTCAATATGTCATTTTAAATTCTGTCAGGACCGTGAATCTGTTCAGTTACGTTATCCAGTTTAAATACTAAAGATACATCTTAAATTGCACTACACACTATAGTGGAAATCAGTACAAAATACAGTGTCCTAAAATACTTCATTTTCTTTTCCATTAGTGAATTTTCAATTCACTACTTATGAAGGAGAAATTCTTCCCACAGGAATAATATAA
Organism: Tyto alba; assembly: GCF_018691265.1. NCBI lineage: Eukaryota > Metazoa > Chordata > Aves > Strigiformes > Tytonidae > Tyto > Tyto alba. The sequence continues at coordinate 27,410,537 of NW_024881316.1, read as the reverse complement.
GGAATAATTAATGGAAACATGTCAATCTAATTGTAATTCTGTTCTCCCTTTCTTCAATGCATGTGATGAAGAAAACAACATTTACTCCTGTCTTCTATGAAATTTAATAAAAAATACAGTTCATTTGCCTTTTGTTTGTTCCATGCTTCTATCCAACCAAGAAGTATGTGCATTAGCTCTATGCTCTTGAGCAGTAAGGTCTGAGTTGTCACCTTATGCCACCATGAAATTCTGAATGACAAATTTGAATGAACTTATAGTTGGGAAAAATATGTTCTTCTCTTTCTAATTCTCTCTTCCCTTTTAGTTTTCCTTTTTCTTGGATTCCCACTCATTATTTGTCTTCATTCATTCATTATTCATCTTCATTCTTCATTTGTTCCACATTCTGTAACCACTGTGAACTTAACGATCAGATTGGCCTTCTAACTCAAACAATTATATCTCAGGTGAGAAGAATAGCTTATATTTGGTCAAGAATATTAACAGTTGGTGGGATTTATATTTATTGTAGCTTGCAACTTTTTTTTTTCTTTTTTCATTGTGGGGCAAGGGATTTTTGATGATGGTTAGGAAAATCTCGGTGGTACTATATTATGGTACTACTATGGCATAAGAGAGGCTGAGGAAAGGAACATGTATCATACCTCATAATCTACCTGTTTTCTGGTGATGATGTTCAATTTTATCCCTGCTAATATAATAAAATTTTATATTTTCCTTATTACTGAGTACATTTCTGATTTTGTTAACATTATACCTGGTCATTTAGACATGGCTAGTTTGAAGTGACATATACGTGTGTTCTAATGCCTTGCAACTGGACTGTTGTCTTATCATGTTTGTGTAACATGATGTTGCAAGGATGCTAATATTGGATTGCCTACAATCATCTGAAACAACGTCTCCTTTCTCTGTTGGAAAACAATAGGTTTTCTACTTTTTACCCTAACTCATGCTGCAGGGAAATACTCGAAGGTATCACCACGGACTGCTTCTATATACTTTTAGGAATTACCAATTCTATATTATTAGTTCTAATATCAATGATAACAGCCTATACCAAATTCATTACCTCTCAGTCATACACAAGTTATTTCTGAGATAGTTAATACAGGTATCAGAAGCTGCATGTCAATGGGAGCACGGACCTCTACTTGGCATCATCACTTGACTATTTACCCAACTATTCATGTGACATTTGCAGCACACTGGGTTCATATTGTAAGCATCTCAAGACAAGTATACTTATGAGTGGCATTTTGTTTCATCCCTTAAAGCATTACAGTGGTGCTATGGCTTCAAGGTTTTCTAAACATTGCCTGATATTTCAACAAGAATAATAAATGAACACCAGAACTTCATGCAGTATTTTTATATGTTTGTTGCAGTATCAGTTTCATCAGAACTGTGTGAAGAGGGAAATCACCTCAGTATTCCTACTTGCTGCATATCCCTTTCACTGACCCAGCAGCTGTCATAGATGACTTTTAACTACTGAACTCTGAGGGTTTAGAAAGATTTCTTAACCTTTGTGATTATTGCTAATGTTTTCCCATAGTTCATTACTCATTCCTCCCAGAAATATAATTTTGCATTTAGCTGTATTTGTAAAGGCACTTCATTCCATGCATGAAGGTTTGGTTTGCTGTGTAAAGCATAGGAATTCTGTTTAATTCTGTCCACCTTTTACTTTATTTAGAATATGTTAATTCACTGAGAATTTGAAAGGTTAACTGTAGACCCACAGTGTAAGGCTGAGCCACTGGACAGTCAGTATGTTTCCATGGTCTCTCTGATACAGGACTTCTTTTGGCTGTCCTTTTCCATTATTTGTCTTTCCAATAAGACTTGCGTTATCTGAAAGCATCATCAGAAATGTCTGATGTCTATACAACTGATACAACTGCTGAACATTATCAGCTATATTGTCAATATTAATAAGCCCCTATCAGAAATGGTAGGGTATTGTGTGAACTGTCTACTAACAGTTTTGCAAACTTTTTGAAGATGTTATTCATTGATATTTACATTAATTCTTAATCAAAATGAAATGTTAATGCAGAATGTATTCCAAAAGATTTAGTATATTATATCTTTTCAGTTACTAAATTTTAATCTTGCAATATAATAAAATCTGTTGTGTTTGACAAAATCCATTAAAAAACCCCATTAAAATGACACTCTTCTTTCAGTTGTTTAGTAACTTAATCCTCTGTGAATTTTCCTTTATCTCCCATTGGATTTAAGTCAAACTAGTCAATTTCTAGCTAGTAGGTCAGCCTCCTTTATCTTTTCCACGTACTGATACAATAGCTTTTTATCTTCTGGTAACACCAGTGGGCCAGAGATCTCTTAGGGATTTTGTTATTCAAGTTCTTTGAGACAGCTAATTTAAAAATTACTACTAGTGAATTTTTTTAGCATTGTAATTGACTGAGTGACAGATTGGCAATTCTGGGGGGGGGTGGTGGTGGTGATTTTTAAGAAAAATACGGACATTGACTTATGCCTCTGATCATGTCACCATACACAGATAATAAATTATTTCATCGGACTACATGATGAAGAAGTGTAGGAAACACACATGGTGTGTGTCTCATTTTCCTTGTGGTACTCTGTTTGGGTAAATTCTCAGATCTGCCACTTGAGAAAGGAAAATATGTAATTATATAATCTTTAAAAAGGCTAAAAAGGACAATAATTTTTTTCTAGTGTTGTCCTAAGCAGTCTAAGACATCACTTCCATTAAGAGTTTTCCATGGCTCTGAGATCATACCATTGAGTGTATTGGATTTTCTTTGTTTATATTCTTCCTGGTTTAGGAGGATATGGAAAAGGGTAGAAATAACATGTTAGTACTACTAGTAAGATAGTATTAATTTATATTATAGTTAATGAGGTAATGGATTCTTCTGATGATTAACATTCTTGTTTTATATGTGACTGCTATTTATTCACCTTTACTACATTTGCTTTGTAATTTTAACTGTTGCTTTTATTTCACAATGAACCAGAATGACTATTTAGATGAACTATACTCATGTATTCTGCAATTCTGTTGTCCTTCTTCAAGTGTAACCAATTTCTGTAAGTTTTTTTTCTGTATGCATTTTTCCTTATAGGTAGTTTATCTTGTAATTTGTCTTGGCTTTGAGAAGTGCTATTGAAAGGCATCTAAAGAACAATAAAATCATCAGGCATAGTCAACAGGGGTTCACAAAGGGAAAATTCCATTTAACTAGTTCAGTATCCTTCTATGATAAGGTCACCTGCCTAGTGGATGAAGGGAAGGTCGTGGATGTAATTTTTCTAGATAACAGTAAGGCTTTTGATACTGTCCCTCACAACATCTTTCTAGACAAGCTGTCCAACTGTGAGATGAGCAGGTACATGGTGCTCTGGGTGAAGAACTGGCTGAAGGGCAGAGCTCAAAGTGTTGTAGTGAATGGAGTTATATCTGGCTAGTGCTCAATCACGAGAGGTGTTCCTCAGACCTCAGCTCTAGGGCTATCTGTATTCAACATATTTATCAAAGATCTGGACGCAGAAGTTGAATGTACTATAAGCAAGTTTGTTGACAATACTAAACTGAGAGGTGCTGTTAAGTCTCTTGAGGGACAAGATGCCTTGCAGAGGGATGTAGCTTGGTTGGAGCATTTAGCAATACTTAATAGGATGAAATTTGAGAAGAACAAATTCCTGATTCTGCACCTGAGATGGAGTAATGCTAAGCACAAGTATAAACTGGGAGAGGAATGAACGGAGAGCAGCCCTGCAGAAAGGGATCTGGGGGTGCTGGTTGGCTGCATGTTCAATATGAATCAGCAGTGTGTCCTGGCAGCCAAGAGGACAAACCACATCCTGGGGTGCATCAAACTGTATAACCAGCCAGTCACAAGAAGTTATTATCCTGCTGTATTCCATGTTGGCGCTGCCTCACCTTGAGCACTGTGTGCAGGTTGGGGCCCCACAATTTAAAAAGGATGTGAAGGTCCTTGAATACATCCAGACTGGAAGGAATGTTCTGTGAGGAGCAGCTAAGGACTTTGGGCTTGTCTAGTTTGGAGAAAAAGAGGCTGAGAGGTGACCTCATTGCTCTCCACAGCTTCCTGAGGAGGGGACGTGGAGATGGAGTTGCTGATCTTCCTGTTATCCAGTGACAAGAAGCATGGGAATGGTTCAAAGCTATTAGACTGGACATTAGGAAGTGTTTCTTTACCAAGAGGGTGGTCAAACACTGGAACAGTCTTCCTGGAGAGGTGGTCGATTCTCCAAGCCTGTCAGTGTTTAAGAGGCATTTGGACTATGTCCTTAATAATATGCTTATCTTTTGGTCAGCCCTGAAGTGGTCAGGCAGTTGGACTAGATGATCATTGTAGATCCTTTACAAATGAACTATTGTATTGTATTGTACTATATTGTACTCTATTCTATTCTTAAGTAAGCCCTTCTGCAGCACTACATACGCATTTTTTGTCCTTTATCAAATATTGCCAAATCATGAATAATTTTATCAATAATGGATGCCTTTCCATTCAGAGAGATAACAAATTAATCTTTCTTAAAACAGTTACAGCATCTTTTTTATTTCATTACACATGGGAAAAACAATGCAGGTGGAAGAAATAATATCTTGCTTTTGAATATATGGAAACATGAGAGACATATACAAATAATAAGTACACGTAGAAATAGGAGGATGCACTAAACTAAGTTTACATTATGCATACTAAACAAATAATGGTTTGGGAAGTGCCACTACAACAGGAAAAAAAGAATATTGTGAGAAATGGGAATCTGATGTATATTTCAGGAGAAAACCTAACTTCAGGTATGTAGCACTGTGGGATCATCTGAAAGTCAACTAAGCTGTTCCAAGCACAGTAGAGCAGTCACGATTCAAACTGAAAGGTCTGTTCAGAATCTACTTTCTAAATGAACCCTTAAAGACCAAAAGCCAGCCTTGTCTTAAAAGTAGTGCTTGACAACAGCCCTAACAACCTGTTGTTTTATCTTTTTAATCCTCATTTGCATCAAATGTTTTCTGGACCTAGGATTTAATATTAACTTCTGAATTGTCATTTGGTAGGTATTGCAAAATCAGTAATTCTAGTAATAAAATGTTCTGTTGTATCTGAAAATATTAAACAGATTTTTCAAGACCACCAGTTAGTTGTGTATGAACTATCTGGATGATATTGCTTAAACTTTAGACTTTAAACATTTCCATAGTAGCAGCAACTAAATACCACCATCGGTTCTCTCCTCATTGTCTGGGCTGTTCCAGCCCAATCAATGACGAGTTTAAGATGTCATAGGACAGTTTTATGGTGAATTACTAGTGGCCTGTGTAATGGTTTTACTACCTTTTTTTTTTTTTAATATTAGGTGAAAGGCCTCAACATCTGTAGAAGCTGCACAATAATATAATTAATGACACTTTAGACATATTTATGAGATACCATATCTACTGCTTTCTCCTAACTTCAAGATTACAACAAGGTTTTAATGACACATTTGAAGAAACTAGGTAATGAAGGGGACTATGATTTGTCTTGCAATTTGTCAATTATATTTATATATTTTTAATATTTTCTTAGTGCTTCTGTACATACTCATGAAAATATGTAAAGACAATGTAATTCCTAAGTCACCTGAATTTGGTGGTAAGAGCTCATTTTGAAGAAGACAGTCTTAAATGAAGCTTTAAGATTATGACAGCTTTAATTCACTGCTTCACACAGTTCAGTTAATACATATAGCAATTCTTCATTTCCTCTTATGTTAACTTGTCACTGATACTTTCTGTTTTACATCTCAAGCTAAGTTTTTCTATCCTGCTTCAGTTTACTTAGTATAACATAACAAAAACAAAATCCATTTTCTTTTATTACAGATGTGAATATTCCTAGGTAAATGTTCATAGAAGTAATTTAAAGATGAGAATTACAAAAGTCACAGTAATAAAAACCTAACTTTGCATATTGAAAGAAATGGTAATAGTCAAAGAAGACTGAATTAGTGTCAATGAGAATAATAAAAAAATCTGATTAAATAAAAAAGGGCTAAGATGAAACTGTGTATCATAAATGGGAGAAATAGGGGGAAAAAAATTTCAATGGACCTAATGTGATACTTTAAAAATTTCCCCAGAACGCACTTTCAATAAAATACTGAGCAGTTGAGCTTTTTCATCTGTTGCTCTTTTATGAAGTGTTAAAAGTGTCTTCATGGGGAAATCTAGCAGAAACCTCAGTCTTTTCAATCTCCACTCACTCAACCATTTCAATTGTTTGATCTTTAGCATGAAATATTATGAATAAAAGCAAAGGTACAGTATTCATAATATATTGCTGTCTTCCCTGGCCTTGACAAAATCTTGGACATAATCTAGAGTGTAAAAATTGGCTGCATAATGTTGTGAATGTTTTTATGTGCTTTCTTTCTCTACCTTATTGTTTTCTTCTTCCTTATCTCTGTTACTTTTGCCTTTGATAAAGAAAGCCAGTTTAGTGAACCAAGACTATCTTTATCACAGTACTGCTGTGAGCCACAGGGAAAGAACAGCCAAAAAGCAATCTCTTAAATAGCTTTATGTTTCTACCAGTTTGGAGGGTCTTAAAGGAGCAGCTCAAACTGCCTGTTGTGCATGCTGTTCTTTTCTCCAGCCTTTTGTGTAATTTGTCTTGTTCCATCCTGAGTGAAGGAAGATCTGACTTCAGCAAGGACAGCAATAAAAACAGCTTTTGACCTTCTCAGTTAACCATTAGGTAGAACTGATTCTGCCTCAGGGCAGGAACTAGATGACCTTTCCAGACCTATATTGTAAGACTTTCTACTATAACATTTTCTCATTTTCACAAAAAGTCAAGTTATTACCATCTTTATTACCATCTAAAAGACTGTCAGACGAAAAGCTTTCTTTAAAAAACATCTCAACAGCCAAGGTAAAATGAAATAAGGGATATTGCAAAATGACTTACTGAATACTAAGCATTTTAAATACTTTAATGATTTCTTGTTCTAGGTGTCTAAAAAAATTACATAGGTTTTTGATGGTGACTGTAAATAGGGAACCAGGCATATCAATATATTATGACCTGAAACACAAAGCCAATCTTAATTCCTTTGTATTCTACAGTGACCTTGTAAGGACTTGCAAACCTGGTTTCAGGACTCATGTAAGAAAGTCCCAGCTCCCAATCTAACAAACTGGTAGAAGAAACTAAATGAGCAGGTACTGGTATCACAGGCACCTGCTGAAGTTAGGGCCTTTTTTTTTTTTTATCATTCTATTAAAAGTTTATGCAGAGTTTGGATAATAAAATAATTGTGCAACTATGAACAAACAAGAATATAATTATTGTCCCAAGTGGCTCTGTTCAGAAAACCCTCAGCTAAAACCTGTGTAGCAGGCTTATATGCAAATAATACTGGATAAAAATGTATGCTTATATTTTGGAAATAATATGTGTTTGTCCTGTGTATGACATGTAATGATGAAAGTAAAATTCCAGATCTGAACTGTTTGATGAAACTTGTAGAAGTTTTCCACTGAAGATATAGAATATCACAAAAACTGAATGAACTGTAATGAATGGCACATTGCAACACAAAAATCTATGTAACTGGAGAGACCAGAGATGACAATAGTCATGAAAAGCAACAGCGGGTTTATTAATCCAGGAAGATCATCTATGTTAACCATGTTTCCTTTACACCAAAGCAGTCTTGTGTGAAGAATCTCAACAGTAAATAGAGGCTGGTGGTATCAAGAAAAGGAGAAAGGGGCAGAGCATCCATTTGTTATTCTGGGAATTTCTCTGGAATGTAAACTGGGAACACAAAGGGAAATAATATAGTATAATATGTTTCAAAGATCTTTGTTCAATGATGGCAACACTGAGATCTATAGAAATCAAGGCAATGAACTGCCCTGAAAAAATGTTAAGAGAGTGTATTTAACTTATTATATCTACATTGCTGATTCACTGGTTTTATACTTTTCTAACTGTTTGCAGTATTTGCCTTCAATTTGATAAAAACAGCTTTATAAACAGATCATTCTTTTTGACTGAGGAGGCAGCACTTATTGTGTTTTTTCCATGTATCCTAGGTTGCTGTGCAAACTGATTAGATTCTACAAGCCAAAAAATAATAGTAATAATCCTCCAGTCCTAGATATTTAAACCAAATCTATAGCTTTAGTGTCTGTTTTCTAGATGTCCTAACTATTTCTAAACAAATCAATGTTCATAGAATAAAGAGATCTGATCTACCGCCAAGTGCCAAATCAATAGACAGATACTACTCCAGTAAAGTATAGTTGCATTCTCACAGAATTTGCTGCTTAGGATTCCCAACTAGTAAGCCTGGAGTTAGCTGCATTATGTATACAGAAAGGAGATAATTCCATTCTTTTCTTGAATTTCTTAGAAGTTAATTTTATATCTGGAATTTTATTTTGTCAGATTTAAGTTCCATGAATAATATCTAATTCTTAAACACTTCATTATTCTGGCTCAAAATAATTCAAGTTCACTTAAACTTTCATTCTCATTAAATGATAGAAATATTTGTTCAGGATTTTGTACAAACTTACTAAAGTTGTTATACAAGAATTTGGAACAAATATTCATGACACACATCAAACTTTTTCTGTCAAATGCATGGCAAAATTTTTGAAATATCAGTATACATGCATATGAAATACTTCAGAAAGATTTCTCTTTTCCTATTCACTCTCATCTTCACTGTTATCAGTGTGGGGCTTTTAGCCATGCCTGATTTTTCAATGAAGAGTTTGATTTTCTATCTATAGTTATTACAAAGTAGTTTTGTTTTGTTTTTCCCTGAAATTGAAAGAATCCGGGTTCAAAACTATTAAAAATATAGATTTTTTTTAAGTAAAATTGGTTTACTTTACATTTCTTACTGAATGAAGTCTCAAAAATACCTGCAAGAAGGAAAGAGTACTTTAAATACAAAGAATTAACTCTTGTAAATGTTGTATTCATGATTCACATTGTATGGTTCCACTTTTTAGACCACACCTGGAATATTGCATCCAGTTTGGACTTCCATTAGTGGAAGGATGGGGATTTGGATAAACTGGAGTGAGTTCAGAGAATGCCACCAGGATGGTGGTGGCTCTCCTGTGAGAAGTGGAGGAGGCTGGGCTTTGTCAGCCTGAGCGGAGATGGCTTCAGGGGCACCTAACAGCAGCCTTCTCATGCCTATGGGGAGGTTACTGAAGAGGCAGATCCAGGGTCTCCACAGAGGTAGATGGGAGTATGAAAGACAGTGGCCATATATTTAGATAAAAGAGGTTAAAATTAAACATAAGAAATAACTTATTCACCAGGACAACAGACCAGCAGTGGAGGAGATTGCCCAGATTACATCCTTGGAAATTTTCAAGACCTTCCTGGATAAATCCCTAAGCAACCTGTTTTAAGCAAGAGGCTAGAATCAGAGACTTCCTAAGGTCTCTTCCAACCTGAATTTTCCTATGATTCCATGACTCTGTAGTTCCTACCTAACTTTTGTGTCTGCATCTGCTGAAGAAAACCTTACTTCTTTTTACATATTTGGAAGAATTTCTTGCTTGAGGTCTTCAGTGACTGTAGTCACTTTTAATTTTAATAATAATCTATCAAAAGGTAAGATTAAAATATTATATTTTTTAATTTATATATTAAATAGCTTGTGGGAGTTTCATATCTAGGTTGTGAGAAAAATAAAAGACTATTCTGACACTATTCTTCTCATCAAAAAATGAATTAGCATTTTTTTGGTTTTAATAATTTTATTTAAAGAAAAAAAAACCTAAAGGAATAAATCCTAAAATGCATCTATATTAACCCCAGGCTGTCTTGCTCAATGTTATTTTTTTTAAATGAAACTGAACTGAGAGTATAAGTTAACATACATAGTCCATAGCTGTCTAAGGGTGGAAAATGTATACACTGTTTGAGAATGGGCTAGGTGTTAAAGCCCTATGTAGTGTAGAATTCAAATATGATACAGTCCATTTGGGCAATCCTCTTGGAGTGGTTTATCCTCTGAGATGCCAGTAGGAGCTCATTGGAGCAAGTCAGAACTGCCCTGCTATAGAGCAAACTAAAAATTAAGTGGCATGGAAGATAAATGGACCAATACTACAAAAATTCAAGAGTTCCATCTCTTCATTTCAGCTGTAATAGACAGAAACAAATCATACAGTTGTACAAATGATACCACTAAAAAGAAAGTGAAGAATTCAGTTAACAATGTAATATTAAAGCTATAATTGGACATTCATACAATTATTATGAAGCCGTTCATGAGAACAACAACCTTGATGTAAATTAAATATGATTCAGCAATCATGAACTGATTCTGTTGATGTTAAACTGCAAGATAGACAAAAATAAGTCTATAAATAATCATTAGGATTTTAGAAAATCAAATTTGAGATTCTGGGTAAATAAATCAATTAAGCTGATTGATTTGGGAAAATTAAAGATTTGAATTCGGAAAAGTGTGGGAGGAACTCTTACTTTACTTTTAAGTAGAATGTGCCAACACAATTATGGCATATATTCAACAAGACAACTAAATACTTGTATGAAAGGACATTTCAATGTGAATAATCATGTGAAAAAGGATTTAATAAGAAGAACGGAGACAAAAAAGAAGGGTAAAAGTGATTAATTAAGAAGAACAGAAACAAAAATAATAGAGAAAAGGGATTCATTAAGAGAAAGACAATGTTTCAGAGGTTAAAGAAGTAAAGACCAAATACTTGGAAGGTCTTACACTTGCATTAGAAACTAAAACATAAAAATAATTTTTTACACACTAATCTTTATACATTATTTTTTACATAAATAAAGAGGGGAAACTGGAAAAGAAGGAAGATTCTGCGCACTTGGACTTAGAAGGCAGCAAAGAAGATCAAGAAATGGCCAACATTTTAATTAAACCTACTCTTGATGAGTGGATTTTTTTGTGGTGCTGTGGTTTTTTTTTTGTTTTTTTTTTTTAATTTGAGGGTCATTGTGAGGGTAATATACTGCTCACAATGCTGCAAAATGAGAAGACCATTATACAAATTACGGTATGGAAGTTAGAAGTTCTAAGTGTGAATGAAAGAGTTAAAGAGCTTGATAACATCAGGTCAATTGAACAAATTAGCACATGGTGCTGCAAATCTAGTAGAAGCCATTTAAAATTAATCCATAAATCTGGTAGTAGTAAATTTGGAGAAGAACAAATGTAGTATCAAGATGAAAAGCACTGGGGAAAGAACATGATCCATGCAGCTAGTTTGATTATAACATTATGTAAAACACTAGGGCAGATTTTGAACAAGAAGTAATTAGGGGCATAGAGGTAAATGGAACTTACATTACAACATGGCTTTATCTCATACAGATTGTGTCAGACTAACAATATCTTTTTAGATAACTGACTTCCTAGAGAGGCTAATAAAATAAAAATACTTTATTCAGACTTAAAGTAAACATCTGATACGATTTCTTGAAGGAAAATTAGTATTAAACATGATGATGACATGTGAAAAAAACTTTTTAGGTGGAAGACTATCCCCAGCTATACACAAACAGCTAGACAGGCTGGGGAAAAATTAGGACAGATACTTCTCAAGAATCAGCATTCGGACTGATCATATATACTGCAATTGTTTATGATACTGAGATGAAAACTATATATATGCTTGAGAAATCAAGAGGATTTGATTATCCTAAGGAGAGAAATCACACAAATGGAATGCAATTTAATACTTCAAAGTTCAGAGGCATATTTTCAAGAATTAATAAAAAATATTTGCTACAATAGTGACTTTGTCAATCTGATGTGATGAAATGGGTAAAAATATCTGGATGTATTTATTGAAGTTGAGTATGAACTGACAGAATGATGTAGCTATGAAACAAGGTTACTGCTATTGTAGAATCCATCGAGTGATGCACACTTCTAAGAGAAAGGAGAATGTAAATACCACTACACAAGGCATCAGCAAGGCCTCATCTGGAATATTGGGTACACTTCTCTCAGTAATGATTAACTTAAATTGGATCAGATTCAGAGAGAAGATATGATTAAATGAATGGAATATTTACGTTAAAAAGAAAAGATTAAGGATAGCTCTGTTTGTCTAGCCTATCTGGGAAAGGTTAAGAGGGGATATAATGATTTTTTATAACTACATTGAGAGGGGATATATCGAGGCAAGAAAAATCCTTTAATTTTAGGAATAATGTTAGCACATGATAAATGGCTATGAATGAGTTTAGATTGGATATTATATAGTGTTTCAGATATTCTAGCAAGTGAACTTCTGAAATAATCATCTGAATATTTTTGTGAGGCGAAGAATCAAGATTACTTTAAAATGCAGTTTGCTAAGCCTATAGAGGCATTTGCAAAAAAATTCTGAGACAAGAGTACTTTGTGAAATTGTGTTTGAAAAATTGCAGTTTGAAAATATAGTGGAATGTGTTTGGATTCTTTTGTTTTTAATTTGGTGTGGCTTTTGCAAGCCATATGTGTTTTATTGCATTACGTAGAGTTCACTGCCCAAATCAGTTGCTTGTTTACACTCTGGATTAAACTGATTATCCAATCTAGAGTCAGAATGTAATTTTTTCCAAGATTGGATAGTCAAGGACTAGTAAGGATTCTTTTGTTCATTCTAGAGTGTTTTGTAAGATCTTTACATAAAACCCTTATGAATTTCATTACATAAAAATTTGAATGGACCTAGATCAGCCTTGATCTTTCATCTTTCTGTAGCTCACCAGAGATGTAGGGTTTCGTGGTCTTCTACTGTATGTTTTACATCTATTTAAGGTATTGAGGCTTGGGGCGGGGAGCAGGGGGACGGGGTTTGTTGTGTGGTGTAGTTGCATTGTGGGCCCTTCCATACTCAGCATCTAAGGTATATTCATTTTACCTAATTTAAATATCTTTATCTCTGAGAAACACAGGTATCTGATAGTCAGCAAATAGAAACAGGAACCTCCAGACAGTGTTTTACATGATTTAATCTATCCATATAGCTACTTTTTAGACAATTTGAGCAAAAAACTTCTTCCTTTACTATTTTGTGTTTGAAATTTCAGAAGACAGTATTGAACAACCCAGGACGTCCTCTCCATGCCTATTGTGCTGCATTCCTAAGTTATGGAACATTTAACTTGCTCTTTGTTTCAGAAGAGTAGAAAGAACTTGAGTATTAGCTTGCATAGCATGGTGTAAGAGATTATGGAAGTGGACAATATTGGACAAGTCTCTGGTGTTCTACTGAAAGGGGAAAAGCATGGCTCTGGTGTTCTACTAACAGGGGAAAATCAGAGAGCTCAGAATATCTGTAATACTCTTTTGTGCTGTCTACTACTCTTCTTTTTAATTTCATACTACCAATAAACTTACTCACATGGCCATTTACTTCTTTTTCCACGGTCCTTTTAATTGGTTACATAGCATAACACTGAAAAAGTTAGAAGAGAAAGGAGATCTGTCTGGTCCCCTAGAAAGCAAATCTTGTCTGATTGGGCTGTATACTTGACTTTATTCTTATCTTTCCCTATCTAATAATTTTTCTGTTCATTCAGTAATTTCAGCCAAGAGTCAAAAATTTTAAATTTATAAGAATATTATGAAATCCAGAAACTGGACACAAGATAAAGATCCAAAGTAGTGTCTCTAGTTAGAAAAAGTCTACTGTAACTCAACCTCTTATCTATTTCATGCAACAGCCTCCAGCTGGCAATATTCCTTCTTATCAATCTCTTTGTCAATATCCTTTCAATATACACTGCTTATTGTATTCCTATGTATTTGGTCTGGTTGGGGTGAAGTCATGAAGTTAAACTTCTTCATGTTAACCTGTATGGTGTTGTGCTTTGCATATGTGGCTAAAACAGGGTTGATAACACACCAGTATTTGGGCTACTGCTGAACAGTGCTTGCACAGTATGATGTTCTCTTCCCTCCCATTCACTGGCTCCCAAAGGCAGTAAGGTGGAGGGGACCAAGAGTTTGGAAGTGAACGTTGTCAAGACAGCTGACCCAAACTGACACAAGAGATATTTAATATCATATGATATTGCACTCAGCAATAAAAAACTCAGAGAAAGGAGAATGAAATGGGGACATTCATGTTTATGGCATTTATTTTGCCAAGCAACTTGTATGCATTTGGAGGCTCCACTTTCTAGTGGCTGGACACCTGCCTGATGACAAGCAGCAGTGAATGATATTTTATTTTTGTTTTCTGGCAAACATAGCTTTTGTTTTTATTATGAAATTATCACTACCTTGATCCATGAGTTCCACCTTCCTTCTATTTTTCTCCCATACACAGGAAGAGGGGAAAAAAAGGGAGGGTGCATGTTTGATCTGCTTACCGAAGTCAATCCACCACATTCTACAAATGAATGCATTCCTCTGAATCGACCAGAGTTTTATATTGACTGGCTGACAGGACATGTGAACTGGAAACATGGCAGGAAAAACAAACTGTCAACAAGAGAGAGAGGTGAGAATACTGGAGGAGAGGGCATCAATTCCCTGTCAATAAACAGGACTGCCTCACATATTCAAATGTTATTACTTATCTCCCTGATGGAAACTGAATTTTAGCTGACAACTTCAGCCAAAACAGGACAACTTTAAGAAAACAGGGAAAACCAGATCCTAATTTTAGTTGCTCTTGTGGTTATAAATGGGACTGATATCAGAACCTGATCCAAAGACTTTACATTAATCAAAATTTTAATAGATTCAATATCCAAAACTATAAGAAAATATATTTGTTTTCCAGTCCATTTAACAAACATTTGAATTTCAAAAAGCAGGCAGTGGGTACATCAAAATACTTCTAAACTGACATATTTTCATTAATCATGTTTACTTCCAACTTTCCGTACTACAGAAAAAAAAATAAATAAAGTGTGGTTTTGTAAAAGAAATGTACAACACAAATATTTATTTACCTGAAAAAGATGATTCTCCCTATGTTCCCTGAAGCCAGAGAGAAGATATTTTGAAACTTAGATAAAGTATATCTGCTAAGATCTCAACAACAAGTGTTGTCCCACAACAATATATACACAGGGTAGAGGTATTTTACTTATTTCATGTTTGCACAAAGATGGATACTAGGTGGTAATTCCAAAAAGCCAGCACACCACATCAAAGAACTTCAGTGCATTTATACACTTCTACAAATGCACTGAAAACCATCAGGCATCTTCTGCTTTTGACCCACTTTGTCTTCTGACGAAAATGACATCTAAAGGCAGAGTGAGCTGGGGCAGGAGGGGATGAAGAGGAAAACGAACATGGCTTATTTACAAACATTTATCTACTACCTCAAAATTGTAAGATATCTTGTGATAAAACAAACATCCTGTATTCTTCAGTCTTTGTGTGTGTATTGAGCATAGACAGCAAGGTGGTGGCAGCAGAGAGCACGGGGTGGGGGTCTCCAGGGGAAGTCTCTGTGAGGGGAGGCCGGGGCTGCCCCGCGCCGGACACGGCCGGTTCCAGCCGGCTCCGACCCACCCACTGCAGGGCACGGCTCGGCCCCACAGACACCCTGGGGGTGCCTCGGGGGGAAGCCTATGTAAGAAAAAGTAAAAAGCTGCACAGCAGTGAGGAGTGAGGGAAAAATGGGTGAGAAACAGCCCTATGAGCACCAAGATGAGAGAAGGAGGGGGAGGAGGTGGTCCAGGCACTGGAACAGATATGCACAGGTAGAGAAACTGGGAATGAAAGAGTGAAGATGAGCTGGAAAGAAGGGGGAAGGGACAGTGCTGCTTTATTTTTTTTGTCTTTTTCTCACTATCCATATCTATTTTTAACAAAGTTAATTTTTCCCAGCTTGAGTCTATTTTGTCAGTAACAGTAATTGATAAGTTACCTCCCTGTCTTTATCTTGACCCACAGATTCTGTCTTACTTTCTCCTGCTGTCCCATTGAGGATGGGAAGTGAGAGTGTGGCTGGGTGGGAGTTTTGCCTTTTGGCAAGTTTAAACCACCGGAGTGCATAAAACCAAATTCATTATACATGGGATTTGTAAAGAGGAGATCTTAAGTACTTTTAGGCCTGCATATTATTGTTCTGTAGAACTATATTTTGGTTTAATATTTTAAATCATTATTTGATATAGCAAGGAGATACATTTTCACTGGAGAATTATAATCGTACTGCACAGACACTCAAAGACTGTGTTAGTAAAAAAACATGTGTTTACTGGGATTTTTGCACATGAGGATCAGATCTCTCAAACAGGATAGCCAGTTGCTATCAGCTGGGTTGGTGGAGATTCCCTGAGCTACAGTCTGGGGAAATTCCAAGAGGAATTTCTGGCTCTGCCTGAGGTCCTACTCAGGAGTCCATGTGTCATCTGGCCTGGACTGTTGTCAATCCCTTTGTTGCAACTCTGCCTAGAAGTTCAGTAAATACCCTGCAAATCAGTCTATGGTGTGATATATGCAGACTAACTGGGGCATTGCTGGAGGTTGTTTACAATGACTAAGTGCACTGGAAATGCACAGAGGGAGAACTCTTATACCCAACTACATCACAGTTGTACGGAGCAAACCTCTGTCACCTTCAGCTATACAAACACAATAACAATCATAGATATGTGTGTGTATATATCTATCTTGTGTATATATAATGGAAGAATCTTCTGAATGCCTGAAGCTTCATCTCTCCTCTTACAAACTCTTTATTCCTAGGAAATGTGCATGAAGTTGCTTATCTTTAATATCCTTCTCTTAAGTTTTGTTGAATGAATCACCAGGCTAACATTATGAAAAGAGACAGACAGAAATCTATTGTATAGACTTGTCGTTGTTTGAGCCTGGTCAGCAGCTAAACTCCAGGCAGTCCCTCACCCACCCTCCCCCCACTTGGGAATGGGGAGGGAATCGGAGGGGCAAAGGGAGACTCACGGGTTGAGATAAAAACAGTTTAATAACAGTAACAGAATAACACACTGACAGCAGTATCAACAGGTAATGTACAATACAGCTGCTCACCACCCACCTGCTCCCAGCTTGCAATCCCAACCACAAAGGCACCACAGCCACACTCCCAGAAGTAAGAACCTCTCCTGGCCTACTCCTGCCTTTATATAGTGAGCACAATGTCACATGACATGGACTATTGGCCAATCGGGGCCCAGCCCTCCAGCTGTGCTCCCCCCGCCCCCGCACACAGGTGAGGGCACTGGGACCTGGGGAGCCCCTGGGGTCTCAGGGTGCTGCAGCACTTCTCCAGATACTAAAACGAACAGGAACTCTATTCCAGCCCGAACCAGGACAACTCATCATAAAAATCTAGTTTCACAGGAATATAGGCTTAAGAGGAATGTTTGCATGTTTAGATATTGGGTTAGATTAGTATCCAGGTTATCTGTGTTCTGTTCTCTTTGCTTATAATTATTTATGTAAACTACTCAATCTTTTTCTTTTTGTCTGACCTGCACACCAAGGACACCTCTGTCAATAAAAACTTCCTGTAACTGTTGGTATGTAGAAATTCAAGTGTTACTATGACTGCAGATGGGTTTATTTAGTCACTTAGCAAATAAGAAAACAGGAAAAACAGAATTAATTTTGTTCAAATGTATATAGATACGCACCTATCTATGTTCAGTTTGCTCTAGTCATACCATTCCTCTGGTCATGACAAAATAAAAGACCATATATTTTATTCTAAGCTATCCAGACAGCTTCCTAGGAATTTTCTTTCCATTCAATCCTAGTTGAAGTACAAAGAGGATATGTTCTGCTTTTACTTAATTTAGTATATATCATGACATTATCATAAAACTTAAATTAATTTTTCTGAGAATTGAAGCAGTATGGGAGAAAAAAATGCCCTTTTAACACCAATTTTCAGAAATGCTACATTTATACTTAGTTGTGAGTAGAATTTACCTTTTTATTTTAAAGTCAGATTCAGACTTGCTTTAAGCTCTCAATTTACTGTGAAGCATGATTACATCTGAATATTTTTATACCTAACATATGCTTTTTTGCAGAATGAAAATATCATTTCTGCCTTGTTCTATAAACATAAGTCCATATTTATTCATGACATTCCCCAACTAATATTTTTCACCTGATAGGGCTATTAAAGTTTTGTTACATTTTATAGCTACCCTACTCTTTTATCTGGTTCAAAACCAGCTTTAATGAGTGAAAATAAGTCCTATTTGTAGTGTAATGATAGCTAGTTTTATGATATTAAGGTCTCTGCACTTGCTATTCATTATAATGAGGTGATTCCTAAATGTGGAAATATGTGTCTTTATTTCCATCAGATGTTGAGGATTAATTTTTCTGAAAAGCAAAGTTGGTCTTCTGTAAAGTCATACGTTTATGAAAGTAACTTCGTATTTGAATATACATATATTTATGTATGTACCTAATAATGGTTTTCTGCTTGTTACTTAGGATATTTTCCACTCTTTTGAATTAAAAAATAGTTGAGATAAATGTTTTTACAAATCCATGTTACATATTAAAATGCTCAGAGTGTTATTTTTCTGAATAATTTTAAAGATTATTGAGAAGTGATTCTCTTATCACTAATAACAAGTTTCCTTTTTGTGACTGATTAGTAATTCAGATCTGTCAGTTAGTGGAACATAGGTATTTAAATTGATGCAAATAATTTAATTTATTCTCACTTAATAAACATCTAATTCATTAAAGACCAAACAGCTTGATAATTTTCAGTTAAATCTATCTGAAAGGGATTTTATTTGTTAGAAAGGCTTTGTAATGCCCTGAATAACAGCCATGCAGAAAGTAGCTGTCAAGTTACATAAAATTTCCTTTGGAATCTACACTTGAAAGTAAAAATAAGTATTACATTTATTGAAAGTTGTAGCCTACCTGATATTGAGCAGAATATACAGAGAACTTCCTCATTTGTTTTAGTCAGTAAAATGATACACTACTTGGGAGATACAGAAAACAAATTGTGATGAAAACACAATCTTCAAATACCATTTTTAAGATCTCACAGAGATTGACAGAATATTTGTGTCAAAAGATACAATTAAATTAATTTCCTGTGTCCAAATAATTTTTTTGGTTTACGGTATGTGCTTCTGCTCAGAATTTGCTCTCACATTTCACTGTCACAAACTTTTAACTTTCCAAGTATATTTATAGACCATATAGCATATACATAGATCATGGAGTGGATCCTCCCAGAAAATATGCTAGCATATATGGAAAATGAAGAGGGGATTTGTGACAGCCAACATGGCTTCACTAAGGGCAAACTGTGCCTGACAAATTTAGTAGCCTACTACGATGGGGTTACAGTGTTGGTAGATAAGGGAAGAGAAGCTGACGTCATCTACCTGAACTTGTGCAAAGCATTTGACACTATCTCGCACAACACCCTTGTCTTTAAATTGAATAGTCATGGATTTGATGAATTGACCACTCAGTGGATAAGGAATTGTCTCAATGGTCACACTCAAAGAGCTGCAGTCAACAGCTCAATGTCCAAGTGGAGAGCAGTGACAAGTGGCATTCCTCGGGCGCTGCTGTTGGGACCAGAGCTGTTTAACATCTTTGTTGGAGACATGGACAGTGGGATTGAGTGCCCACTCAGCAGGTTCACCAGTGATACCACGCTGTGTGGTGCAGCCAACATACTGGAGGGAAGGGATGCCATCCAGATAGACCTGGACAGGCTTGAGAGGTGATCTTGTGTAAACCTCATTAAATTCAACAAGGCTGAGTGCAAGGTCCTGCACCTGGATTGGGGCAATCCCAAGCACAAATACAGGCTGGGTGGTGAGTGAATTGAGAGCAGCCCTGCAGAGAAGGATTTGGGGGTGTTGGTTGATGAGAAGCTCAAAACGAGCCAGCAATGTGTGCTTGCAGCCTAGAAAGCCAACCGTATGCTGGGAGGGAGGTGATTCTCCCCTTATACTCCACTCTAGTGAGACCCTACTTGCAGCGCAGTGTCCAGCTCTACGGTCCCCAGCACAAGAAGGGCATGGACCTGCTTGAGTGGGTCCAGAGGAGGCCACAAATATGATCAGAGGGTTGGAGCACCTCTCTTATGAGGATAGGCTCCATGGAGATGTTATAGCAGCCTTCCAGTACTTAAAGAGGGCCTACAGGAAATATGGGGATGGACTCTTTATCAAGGAAGGTTGTGATAGGACAAGGGATAACAGTTTTAAACTGAGAGAGGGTAGAATTAGATCAGATATAAAGAATAAATTCTTCACCATGAAGCTGGTGAGGCACTGGAACAGGTTACCCAGAGTTGTGGCTGCCCCCTCCCTGGAAGTGTTAAGGGCCAGGTTGGACAGGGCTTTGAGCAACCCTCATGGCAGGGGGGTCGGAACTAGGTGATCCTTAAGGTTCCAACCCAAATTATTCTATAATTCTATGAATTTATGTTTATAGGAAATTATTTCATTCTGATATCACCATAACCTAATCACCTAACTTTTCATTTATTTTCCACTCTACCAGAGCTTAATCATATTTGTTTTTTTCACTGAATGCCCATTTCAGAAATCTGTTCTTACCCAGAATTAAAGGTATACTGGATCTACTTAAGGAAACTGTGTTTCTGAAAAAGTCTAGGATTGGCCCACTTCAAAACATTCTGCAGTGTTATAGAAATCTATTTGTACCTCTGCCCATTAACATTAACATGGGACAGATTAAAAGCTTCAGATCTAGTTCATACACAGTTTCAGCAATTCAAATTCATGTCTTCGGATGCACCCTGAAGTTCCTCAGAAGGAGGAAGACAACTGAAATTTCCAGTGCTGTCTGATCCCTTTCTTCCAGGGCAGTGGCAGTAACACCTTAGATGAGATGTGAAGATCCCTGCTGGGCTTTTAGGGCTTTAGGGCTGTAAAGTAGCTAGTTTTTTAGCTTTTGGTTTGGTTTGTTTGGTTTGGTTTTCCTTCCCCAAGAGTGAGGCTAAGTAATTTTTTCCAATACTATAAAATCAGCTTCATGTAATAGTGGATGTGTTCAGTTTAAATGCATGGATAGCTCTCATCTACAGATTCCTAAAGCTCATATCCTATATGTGATAACATGTGGCAGAATCTTATCTTTAAGAAATGATGGTCATCTCTGGGGAGCTCTGTAACAGATATATTTGCAAGAAAAGTGAATTCCCCAAATCTATTAAAGTTAATGAAAAATCTCACAGGGAATAGTTGACATCAGTGTGTTTTGTACATAACAGGTAGGCAGAGATCCTGAGTGGAAGTAAAACTGTTGGATTGCGGAGAGCTCAGAGATTTCTTAGCTGTTGAGAATTTGTCCAGTAATGCTCAAAGGAACTTAGGGAGCAGCCACTGGTAAAAGATAGGTTTTGTTCAACCACTAGATCTCTAATAATGCAATACTGTAACTTTCCCTTGATTTAAACTGAATATGGCATTCACAATCCTTTATCTCTTCCTCTATTTTCTTAAATGTTTCAAGTGTAAGCTGACTTTTTTCTATTTGTCCTGAATTTAAAAAGCACGTAGGCACCAAGAAATGCTATATTTCTGAAAATAAATAGTTTTTTAAACTCTTAACACTGGTTTCATAAATACATCCTACAAATATCCCCTCTTGCATTGCTGAGGAATGCATTTAAAATGAGATGAGATATGCAGAGGAAAAATATTCCCAGCTCTGCACAGCATGGAGGAGATGGAAATAACATGCATTTCTCCAAAGGCTCAAACATTGCTGGGAGGATGAAAGCCAAAGCAACAGTCACCTCTCTACAGGAACATCATTACCATTTATATGTGCCGTCAAATAGTTGTTTACTGAAAAATCTAAAAGTAATCCCTAAATCTGAATAACATCTTAAGGGGTCCTGTTCACCAGTGACCAGTGATCTTGGAAGAGGGAAGGGCATATGATATTATAGGAACCATGAGTAAGGACAGCAACAAAACATAGAAATGTCAAACTGCATTCTTCTGGACATTCCCCTGACAGTGACTTACTTTTAAAAAAAAAACAAACCCCCCAAAATGGTGGGGGGGTGGGGGAAGGAGACATTTAAAGCCCAAACTGCAAAGATGCAATCAACTCTTCTATGGGTTGCTGAGAGAAAAGCTAGACAGAGCTCATTTCATAGCCTGTAGGGTTCCTAAACTGAAGATAGTCCAAGACAAGACAAAGGCAGTAAGAGAAATTAATTTACTATATGAATAACATTGAGTTTAGGGACAACATGGGTAAGGCATCTTTTCCTACCTATCTTCTCTTTTGCTTATGAAGAAAGATATTTTATAACAAAATAAATTTAAAAAGAAGATTACTAAAAAGAGGATTAAATCACAAACTAAACACTGATACAAGCTGTTCTTGAAAACTTTACAACCTCTGTAGCTTTATTGTCTTGCTTTCTTCATAGTTTCTTTCCTCTTCAATCCCTCCTCTCCTATAGGATGTTTATATCATCCTGACAATATTTAGTGCAATAGACTGAATGAACTGTTTGGAATAGAATTCTATTGCTATTGAATTTCTGAAACAATTTTAAAAGTCAACAGAAAGTCACAGATCAGTAGTGGGTAATCTTTTAGAAATGCAAGTGCTTAGTGAAAATTTTTACATTTAAAATTCTACTGCTTCCCAAATAAAAATTCTGTGTTATAGAGGAAAACTGAGATCCATCAGAAATTAGGCAAATGTAGAGAGAACACACCTTACATGTAAAATTGAGTATTAGTGTTTATTGTTTAATTAAAATCTGAATAGTCCAGTTACTAGATCCTTTTTGCTCTCTGTTTATGGAATTTGAAAATGTAGAAAACATGTAAACCACCTATTTTCTCTCCCTTGTTTTGAAATTTCTAATTTCTATTTACAAAATTATTCTGAGAAGTTATGAATTTTAATAACCTTTTTTTTTAAAATATTGAAGATTGTTGAAAAGCCAAATCAATTTAAAATTATTTTCAATCCACTGGTTGACATGCTCCAAGGATTCTGAAAAGTTAGCGGGGCACAGCCAGTCTAGTTCTTTACATAATGTGCTGGGTTTCTGTGGTGGGGTTTTTGGTAGTGAGGTAGCAGGCTACAGCAATGGCCCCCTTTGAGAAGCTTCTCAAACTCTCCCCTGCTTCCAAGTCAGATCCACCTCTGCACCAAGGATGAGCCAACTGGTGATGGTGGTTGCATATTTAAGAAGGGGAACCTGAGATGGGGCTGGGACTTGTGAGGAGGCATTATGAGAAGGATGAACACTGAGGTCAGTGGAAGGAAGAAGGAGATGGGGGAGGTGTGCTGGAGAAGAGACCCCTGTATCCTGTGGTGAGACAGCAGGGCCACCTCCCCTGCCAGCCATGAAGGTCCACAGTGGAGAAGAGACTGGCCTGAAGCCTGTGGAGGAACCCACACCATGACAGGAGGTTGCGCTTAAAGAAAGCCGGGACTCTGAGGGGAGAAGCAGCACCCATTGTTGTGGTTCAATGCTGGAAGGACTGCAACATGCAGGGGTGACCCACGTCAGAGCAGCATGGGAGCAGCTGTGGCCCATGGGGAGGATTCACACCAAAGAAGGTTCATGGAGGACTGTCTCCCATGAGAGGGGAGACACATGGAGCAGGGGAGGAATGTACAGTGTTCACCCCACCTCCCAAGAAGGAAGGAGAAGCGAGTTGAGTGTAACCCCCATCCTCTGTCCCCTCTGCCACTGGAGGAGGAGGTTGAGAGATCGGGAGCAGAGCTGAGCCCAGGAAGAAGGGAGGGGCAGGGGGTGGTGTGTTTTTGGATGTGGTGGCACTTCTCACTGTTCCACCTTGTCTGTTAAGTGTTGTCTTTGAATTAAAGGTTTTGAATTAAACTGATGTTCTCTTTTTTAGTTCCCCTCATGAGTCTATCTTTTGCCTGTGACAGTAATGGGTGAGCCACCCCTACCTGTCCTTATCTCGATTCCTGACCCTTCTTTGCTTCATTTTCTCCTTCTCATTCCTGAGATGGGAAGTGTGAGTGAACAGCTGGGTGGTACTCAGTTGCCCTCTGGGCTCAAGCCAGACACATAATTCTGTCCTTAAATATTAAGTCAAACATATAAATACCTACAAAACTACATTAACTTTCTACAACATCATTTTTAGAAAATATCCCAGGTAATGAACATATTATACTTTTTATTAATATTTAAGAATTTGCAATAAAAGATAATGTGATTAATCTGTAGAATGAAGAGATGGGAGGTCTTTTTAAAGGATATAATTTTCATTTAGAAATTTTGCATACTGCCTTGAACACTTAATATCATGAGCAGTCTGGCCTTACAAGATATAAAGTATCTTGCTTAGGAGAGAACAGAGAGTAAATTTTGAGCAGTGACAAATTTTAAGTGACGATATTTTTCACAGCCAAGAGAAAAGGTAAAATTAATGCCGTACCAGAAGGCAAACAAAAATACCTCTTTCACCAAAATCTCTGTGTGTTTTTGTCTCATATAAAGAACAACTCAGGAAAATATATGCTACAGGGATAATGCATCTCTGCCAGTGTTTAATCTGGGAATACTAGCTCAAGGATCTCCCTTTATAGATGAATTATTTTTTGAACTATTTCAGAAATCACTCTTTGCATCTATTATTCTATTCAATCAACTCGCTCCTATTAATTATACAGAAAAAAAAAACAACTAGATTATTAGGAAGAATTGGAAATATTGAGGAATACTAAAGAAAGCAGTGGAAGGTAAATAGTGTAAAGGATTGGTTTCAATATTGCTGTGGAAAAGTTTACTGAATAACTATGTGTTCTGAATTATCTCCATGTCCTTTGTAGCTGAAAATAACTGGACGATGTGTTCTGAATTATCTTCATGTCCTTTGTAGCTGAAAATAACCGGACAAAACTGATTAATCCAATTCCTGAACAGTGTTATTTTCTATTACAGAACTGAATAACCTGGAATATACACTTTTGTTCAGAAAACATTTCTGTGAACAGTGTCTTTTGAGGATCAGATCTGATTTCTCCCCTGCTTGGCCTCCTCTTCATATTCCTTAAGGAGTCCTGAAAAGAGTGAATGTTTCAACATACTCTGGAAGACACTCAACATGCTCATTTATTTACAAGTAAGAATTTCTAGGGTGAAAGTTTGGAAATGGCAACAGAAAAATGCCCTAAAATAATCTTCAAATAAGCAGAAACCATGACAGAATAAGAAACCCTAGTTTTATCTTGACCTTTAGGGCAGCTTCTAATCATCATGTAAACATGTTTTTGTTCAACATCTCTGTGAAATTCTGAAAAGATTCTCTGCAATGAAAACTGCAAACAGATTTGAATTAGTAGTTTGTATTCCTGTCAAGCCTAAAAAAAATTCTGTTGTGTTCATGGCTCAAGCCATGATTATTATGCCTGCAAAATTTGCATTTTTCTGGATAAAGGGCTTGCAACCCAGCCCTTCTAGAAGGTAATTAACATTAAAAAAATATACAGCATCCAAGTACAAGGTTTAGCATGTATTTGCCAGATGAAATCAAGCAGTACCTGCCATTACAAAAAGCAGGTTGAACCTGAATGTTCAGAAAATATTTTGCTTTACATTTATATCTCAGTAGCATTGTTTTTATCAGCTGAATATCAGCAAATTGGAGGAAAAGGGGAGAAAAGCAAATGAACATAGAATGCTAAAATCTTTCAACTCTTTTACACCTGCTTCAATTGACTGCATAAGTAAATAATTCCTGCTAAATTACATGTATAAACTGCTTATCAGTTCCCAATTAATAATTAATATTCCTTATAAATCATGTTTTTAATTGTAAGGGACACTTCCTTACATTTTAAAACTTGGATCAAAATGTGGTTTGTGTGACTGTCTGGATGACTATATCTAAATACTGTACATATTACAGTGACTCAGAACTCTTCACAGTCTCCAACATTCTCTCCAAGGGTCTCTCTGCATAGACTTGGGTGTATCATGACAGCTCCCCTAAGGTCATCTTTGCTCAGGTTTAAGCCAGTAACATCAGGTTGTTTGCCCATAGTAACAGCAAGGCAATATATGAGGTTACTTTACTGATGACTGCCTTACTTACTGGGCAGAGAAATCATGCCATTAAGTCAAAATAGTTGGACCATTGTCCTATCTATTGCTTTAGTTCAGTCCTTCAAATAGTGATGCTTCCTTTTTTTCTCCCTGCACTCAGATGACACATTTCTAGCCATGGATCTGAGTGGTAAACAGCAAATGTTGTCTTTTCTTGTAGTATAGCGTGAAAGAAATGTATACATACACAGCAGAGTTTGGCCACTGGGCTGTTGTAGAAGCACAGCAATTCCTTGAGGAGACTGTGGGTGTAAAGCTCCTCAAATTGGGTAACCCCAACAGAAAGAACAATTACTACAAAATATTGCAGACATTAAGTTTTCTAGGTGACCTGTAGATCAGGTTAGGTGAAGAATTCTCAGGACCCCCAGACTCCAAAGCAGCATCTCTGATCCTGGGGTTATGTCCTGGTTGGGGCTGGCCTAGAGTTCCCATTGGTCTGGCAGCGGGAGGAGCTGCAGCACCCTGAGACCCCAGGGGCTCCCCAGGTCCCAGTGCCCTCACCTGTGTGCAGGGGCGGGGGGAGCACAGCTGGAGGGCTGGGCCCCGATTGGCCAATAGTCCATGTCACGTGACATTGTGCTCACTATATAAAGGCAGGAGTGGGCTGGGAGGGGCTGTCACTTCTGGGAGTGTTGCTGTGGTGCCTTTGTGTTTGGGATTGCCAGCTGGGAGCAGGTGGGTGTTGGCTGTTTGGTGGGTGGTGAGCAGCTGTTAGTGTATTGTTCTGTTACTGTTATTAAACTGTTTTTATCTCAACCCGTGAGTCTCCCTTTGCCCCTCCGATTCCCTCCCCATTCCCAAGTGGGGGGAGGGTGGGTGAGGGACTGCCTGGAGTTTAGCTGCTGACCAGGCTCAAACAACAGGTTATTATAGCCAAATGCTTAGATTTTCCTTCCAGCAGAGAGATTATGATTAGCCACTTAAGCCTTTTTGTTAGTCAGTGGTATAAGAACCTTTTGAAATTCCTTACACAAATGACAAGGCTGGCCTGTTGCCCAAAAGAGCTGCTTCAGATATTCACAGTGAACCTTATCAGGTTTTAGTTTTTTCTCTCTGGTTTATTGATGCCAGTTATACCCAGACATTGTGATACTACAAATGTCAACATTTATGGGATAAATCTAACACAAAACTGTCTACCCTCACAAGCTCATTACAAATGTTTGTAAACTCTTAGTTCTCCTTCAGAACTGCAGTAGCCCTGTTGTCTAAGACAGTTAAAACAGGAACATATTGCCCTAGAAATCCTTTGGATGTGCTTCACACAAGGTTTTGTAAAGCCCATAGCCTTTTATGTAGGTTAAAGATAAGACTACATGTAAATGCTTAAGTGTTTATTAGGAAGAAATTTAAAAGTCAGTGACACTTGCTAGGATATTTTTGGCTTGCCTGCATTATCCCAGTCTTCTAGCCACATAGTGGTCATACTCATACTATTTAAAAGTGTGAGCCTTAATTCAAGGTATTCCAAGGCTAGTGTCTAAATCTCTCTGCCAGAAACTTTTTCAGTCAGGTACCTTAATGAAGTATACAAGCTAGTGGGAGGGCAAAATGGATAGTCAAGGTGCTAACATGAGTTCATGAAATATGAACTCATATGAATTAATATGAAAGAAAGTACCCAGAGAAGGTAAGAAAACCCATACACAAATCTCTTTATCATGGTTCCTATGAGGTTTGCAGCACTGGGAACTGGAACTGCCTCATCGTTTTAAAATGAAAGTAACTGTTATAAAAAGATAGCACAAGAAAAATAAAATTATCCATATGAAGGCATAGAAAAACTCGGGCACTGAGATGATGCCACTGTAAGCAACTGTGTTATTAGCACAAGCTAGAAATAACGCTACTGTATATCATTGTTAACTTGAGGAATGAATGAAATACATAAAATATAATTCCGTATTGTTTATCTAAACTGTGATATAACACAGTGCTTAGTGACAATAGATCAAGGGACTATGGAAGTATTAGCATAATAACAAAAAATATAATATGATGAGACTTTTGCTTCTTTCATAAAATCCTATTGCACTCTTTGAAGGCAGCAGAATAAAGGTTGAAGTAGAGGACAGTAGTCCAAAAAGAATAAGAACCAGTGCTGAGGAATCAAGACAAAAACTTATGTTTAGAAAAACTTAGGAAATTGAACTTTTCTGGACATATAATCCTGATGTGCTTAAACTTGTATAAATATATACATATATAAACTATAAATATTTCTTTCAATAACTGAGATTTACTTTCTTTTACTAATGGCATATGACTGTGAAACCGAGTACAATACCTTTATATATATTTATAGTCTTACTACTTCTATATTTAATTACAGAAATTTTATTAAAACTTGAATTAAAAATTCTTGATTTGCTGTAAAACACACCTGGCATCCAGTTTCGTGGAAGGAAAATCAAATGCATATTACAGTTTTATGAAAGCAATGAAGTGAACAGACTTTAATGCTGATCCTAGGGACATAAGATATCCTTGTTCAGGTGCTAAAATCTTCCTCCAAAACACTTCTTTATGGAAGGAATTGTGCTGAAGGTCTAATTCTACTTTTACTTTCTAACCAATCAATATTGTTTCATCTCATTTATTTCCTGAAGCTAAAAACAAAAAAAAATAATCTACTGGATTGTGGGTAATTACAGTGGGCAAGGCAATGGTGTACTGTCTTATTGCTCAAATAATAAAGAAATAAAGCAGGGTAGCAATAAATACCAGTTTATTAGATGTGATTTGCACAGTGGCAACGATTCCAGAGAAAAGTTAGTTTGGAAACTTAAAACTTATCTGAACTGTTCTTGAAGAGCATATTCAGCTTTTATAAATTTAAGGAATAATTTCATTTGAAAGGAGCCCTAGGAGGTCATCTGGTCCAATCCCTTGCTTGAAACAGGACACATTTGCTTGCTCATGGTCTTTACCACAGTATGTTTCTGAAGACCTCCAAGGGGTTTCACAATACCCCTGGGCAAACTATTCCAGTATTTGACTAGCCCCACTGTGATTTATTTATTTTTCTAAAATCTAATTTGAATTTTTATTGACATAACTGTGTCTACTGCCTATTATCCTTTCACTGTGCACTGACTTTTTTATAACCGTCTATTGGACTGTTAGAGACATCAGTAAGGCACTCCCATAGTAATTTATTTTTTTAAAGACTGAATTAATCTAGATTTCTGACCATGTCTTACTACTTCATGCTCTTCGCCTTCATAATCATCTCCGTAGCTGAACTCTCTCCAGTTTACCAGTAATATTCTTGCACTGCAGCACTCAAAACAGTACTTTAATCCTGTACTTAAATCCACTGCAATGAATAGGTATACACTCTGAGAATACTGGTTGCACCATTTCATAACCTTCCATATCTAGCTATGAGAATCAAAACAGCCTGAGTAGTATTATTCCTTTAATGTGTATCAGTTATCTCTACTGTAAGTAGACCTTACCCTTAAAACTTCTGAAGCTGAAAATAAATTGCGTAAATAAATATGTATAAACACTGCCTGTCAAGAATATCTGTTAATATTTTTATTTGCTGAACACATATTTCTTAATGTTTGCTGATTACATTTAATACAAGCTGCAAATATAATACTAATATTTTTAAAATATAAACCATGAGTTTTGTAGCCAGAACTCCTTGATAGTCTATGCCCTATCTTTTGAGGTATCTAACTACAGCTAAAAGGCTAAATATCTGTTCCTGTAACTTTTGTTAGATCAGATTAATCCATAATGAATATGGCTATGGGTATTTCCAAGAATCTTTCTGGGACAAAGGTATGTCCCTGTATTGTCTGACTATACTTTGAGAGAATATTTGGAAAATTAATACGAAATGTGTCTATCCCAGTCTCAAATAATACAGAATGAAGTGAACTCTAAGGATTTTCCTGGAAGCCGATTTCACATCAGATCTTCCCCAGCAGTGGGTGGTTCATTCTACCAGTCCCTGCCTCTGTCTTCTGTGTCTTGGGTGGTGTGGCTGGAGCACTTGCCAGTGAAGACTGAGGCAAAAAAGCCATTGAGTACCTCAACCTTCTCCATGTTCCAGGTAACCAGTCTTCCATTTCCTTCCAAAGAAGGTCCACATTTTTCCTAGTCTTCCTTTTATCACTGACATACGTATAGAAGATTTTCTAGTTGCCCTTGACATCCCTGGCCATATTTAATTCTATCAGGGGTTTGGCCTTCCTGACTTGATTCCTGGCTGCTTGAACAATTTCTCTGTATTCCTCCCAGGTTACCTGTCCTTGTTTCGACCCTCTGTAGGCTTCTTTTTTGTGTTTGAGCTTGTCCAGGATTTTCTTGTTCATCCATGCAGGCCTCCTGGCAGTCTTACCTGACTTCTTTGTAGGGATGCATTGCTCCTGACTTTGGAGGAGGTGATCCTTGAGTATTAACCAGCTTTCTTGGACCCCTTATTCTTCCAGGGCTTTACTGCATCATACTCTACCAAGCAGATCCCTGTAGAGGCCAAAGTCTGCTCTCCTGAAGTCTAGGGTAGCAAGCTTGCTGTGTGCCCTCTTTGTTGCCCTAAGGATACTGAGCTCCACCATTTCATGGTCACTGCAGCCAAGGCTGCCCTTAAACTTCACACTCCCCAACAGCCCCTCCCTGTCAGTGAGAACAAGGTCCAGCATAGCACCTCTCCTCATTGGCTCCTCTGTGACTTGGAGAAGGAATTTATCATCAATGCATTCCAGGAACCTCCTGGATTGCTTATGCACTGCTGTGTTGTCTCTCCAACAGATATCAGGGTGGTTGAAGTCCCCCATGAGGACCAGAGCTTGTGAATGTGAGGCTGTTCTTATCTATCTATAGAGGGCCTCATTCACTCAGTCTTCCTGGTTAGGTGACCTATAGCAGACCCCCACTGCAATGTCAGCTATCCCTTCCTTCCCTTTAATCCTGAACCATAAACTCTCAGTCAGCTTCTCATCCATCCATGGAGCTCCATGCACTCCAGCTGGTCACTGACATAGAGGGCAACGCCTCCATCCTCATCTTCCCTGTCTGTCCTTCCTAAAGAGTCTATATCCTTACATTCCAACACTTCAGTCATTCATCCCACCACATCTCCATGATGCCAATAAGATCATAGCCCTGCTGCAGACACACGCACTTCTCTAACTCCTCTTGTTTATTCCACATGCTACGTGCCTTTGCATGGAGGCATTTAAGCTAAGCCCCTGATGAAGCTGAATTACTGGCTAGAATGGCTGGGATTCCTTTGTTCTGCTCTTCAGGTGCTCTCCTGCTGACCTGTGATCCCTCTCCAGGGTCTGGGCATCTATTGCTGGCACTGCCATCAAGTTAGTAGGAATGGGATGGATTGAGGTTCCCCTCCCCCAACAACTTTAGTTTAAAACCCTTTTCACCAGCTTGACAAGCCTAAGACCAAAGATGCTTTTCCACTTCTCTGACAGATGGACCCCATCAACCCCCAGTAGCCCAGGTTTCTCAAAGTGAATCCCATGGTCTAAGTAATCAAACCCCTGGCTGTGGCACCAGTCCCATAACCCATTGTTGATTTGCCAGATTTGCTTGGCCCTTTCAAACCCCTTCCCTTTGATGAAAAAATACCTGTGCTCCAAAGCCCCTTATTGCTGCTCCCAGGGCTGTGTCATCATTCTTGGTACTCCTCAGACTAGTCCTGGCTGTATCACTGGTGCCTACATGAAACAACAGCAGCAAAGTCAGTGGACTGTACAAGGCTCGGTAGTCTCTTGATGACATCCCTGATATGAGCCCCTGGAAAGCAACACACCTCTACAGAGAGTGTATCAGGTCAGCAGATCATGCCTCTCAGAAGAGAGTCCCCTACTCCTGTCACCCACTGTCTTTCCTCAGATGTGCAGGTTGCTCTACAGGGAGCAGGTCAGGCTGCCTTACTCAGCTCCAGCCTCTCTCCTGCTGTGACGGGTCTTTCCTCTTCCATCTGCAGAGCGGTGAAGCGCTTCTGCGAGGGCACCTCAGGGCTTTGGTGGAAGTCTCTTCCTCCTGCAGGTCCCTGCCATTGCAAGCTTCCGTTCTTCTGCATTATTGCACACACACACACACACACACACACACACCGATTCTCTGTGTGCCAGCGGGGGAGTTTTTGGCTGTTTGGCCGTGGGCTGCGGTTCCACTGCAGACTGCTCTTGGAACCAGCTCTCTAACTCCTTCTCAGCCCCCCTGACCCTACGCAGCCTTCCCACCGCCTCCCGCAGCCCGGCAGCGGCTCCGGCAGCTCCTCCGCCCGGGCTCCCCCTTTGCCGGCAGCTCTGCCGCCCGTCCCTGCCCCGGGAGAAAGGTCTGGGCGCTCCCTGCGGCCTGAGGCCTGCACTGCGGCCTCCCCCTCCCGCAGCCCCGGCTGGGGGGAGGCACCGGCCACCGCCGGGGCAGATGGCGCAGACCCCCCCGCCGGAGCTGCCGCCTCTGCTCTCAGAGGAGTGCCCGTGGCCCGGGCGGGTGGTCACAGAAAGGTGCCCCGCTGCTGGGCTGTGGGGACTTCAAGTCTCTCCTCTTGGCCAGCTGAATGTCCCCCATTCAAAGAGGCACCCTGCCTGCACATCCTTCCTCCCCCGTGATCTGCCTGGGTCTCTGGAGCTCCCCAGGACTGCCTTTTGTGGGAGTGGGGAGCGGCCACCATTACTCCCGGCCCTGCCCACACCTCGTCAGCTGCTGTTGTGAGAGCTGCTGGCTCCTGGTAGGTCTCTGTGCTCCCCTGGGGTTTTTCCAGCTTGGGAAACACACCTCATACACCGCTGTCATGCTTTAAAGCAGCAAGCGCAGTGGCTGCTGTCCTCTCTGGAAGTGGTTTCTAAGGATCCTGCAGGAATAAAGTCCAACAAACACTGGTTGAGTGCCAGACCAAACACTTTTTGCCCACAAAACAATGGAAATAATGCTCCCACCTAGCAATAAAGATTAGTTTTTCCCCATAAAATTGGGGAGAGAAGAAATGAAGAGAGGAAAGTTGGAAAAGAGGATAGAAGTTGAAGACAGAGTACCACCTGAAGTCCGTGGTGTCCTGATGGTCTACCTTGTGGCCAGTGGTGGTCCACTCCTACGCGGCAACATGACATAGCCCCGAGTCTGCCTTTGTACTCGCAATTTATTGCTGTACCACTTGTCTGAGCCAGTCAGCATTCGAGTAGGAGAAAGAGCGCTGATTTGTCAGGGCCCTCTGCGCTCTGTATTCAAAGCAGAGCAGCAGTACTAGTGCCTCCAGCAGGGAGCAGAGAAAAACCACATCATGTCAGTCCTCTCCTCCAAGCGGCAGTTTTTTGTTCAGGAGACTCGAACTGGTTTTGGGCTGTTCAAGACAATGGTCCCCAAGAGTCCATTCATCACAACCGTGATCCCCAGCTCCACTGCAGAACAGAACTGCACTGGACCTGATTGCCTCAGTGAGTGACTGCAAGCCATTTGGTATGTAGTATGTCTTGGGGAATTGGTTGCATAAACCAATATTTGATGGATTAGTATCAATATTGTATAATTTGAAGTAGCTTTCATCTTTGGAACATGTAGCAAATGACGGAACCTCCAAGTAGGAAAGTTCAGATCAGAAGAATAAGACTATATTTCAATTAACTTACTCTGATGTATTAAAAAAGAAGACACTGATATGTTTAGATCTATATTAACTGCTTAATAACAGACATATTCAGTTGCACACATGTTTGTAAGATAGGAATAGTTAATACAACCTGGTTAAAAGTTGAAAAAGCCTTGGGGAATAAAGAAACTTGTACTGATTCTATTTTACACAGATTGGAAAGAAGCATTTCTGATGTTTAGGAAAGTTTCACTTTTTTATCCATCTCTTTATTCCACCAAGTCCACTGAAAATTAATTTATTTGAAAACAGTTTTCACCACTTATATTGGCTTGCTAGTATTAAATTTTCTCAGTAAACTTTCTCAGTAATTTTTCCCAGTTTTCGTAACCCTCACTCATCATAAACTTCTGTGGCCTTTATCTGGATGAAGAATCTCTAAAAATGGTAAACAGTTGTTCTGTGATCCTCCAAGGCCACCAAAAGATAAATATGGGCAGCCCATTTGGTCAATCCTTTCACTTCATACGAGACTGTTCAGATTCAAAAAGAGATCATGGTTAGTGTTTCTAACAACAGCTATAAATCTAAGAGAATTAGTATATAGACGTCTTCATCACAAGTGAGATATCAGTTATCAGCACAGTCAGTGCTGTTTCCTTACTGTAACTTGATCTAATACCACATCACTTAAGGTCAAGGAAATTTGAAAGCTGCCCTGAAAACAACTGTGCTTACTTTCTCCAGAATTGCTGAAATGCAAAACTTGAGACAGCCACTGAATAGATGTCCATATAAGAGCTGGCAGTGGGCAAGAATTATTAGTTTGTCTGTTTGTCTATGTATTATTACTTACCTATTTGGAGGAAAACTATAACCATTATTTCTGTAAAGGAAGGCAAACACACTGAAGTTTGAAATGTCAAATAGCAGAAAATCTTATGGTTACTGGTAGTCTGGAAGATTCATACTGGAAATTTTCTGTTGTTCATCCAATTTAAAGATTTCACCCTTAGCCTATCCTGTAGCTACTTCTCTACGTATTTCAAAATTTCTGACCTTTACATGGATGTCGCCTGATCTTCATTCATACTGACATACATTCTTTCCCAAGTGCAGTGTATTTTAC
Source organism: Tyto alba (assembly GCF_018691265.1). Classification (NCBI taxonomy): domain Eukaryota; kingdom Metazoa; phylum Chordata; class Aves; order Strigiformes; family Tytonidae; genus Tyto; species Tyto alba. The sequence goes on along the minus strand of NW_024881316.1, from coordinate 27,375,719 downwards.
TACGCTTTTCTGATTTAATGCATTTATTTATAGTATGTTCTTGGGATACTAAAGATCTAATTAGAGACACTTCTTAGATGATCTTTGAGCTTGTTAGTCAAAATAATTAATTATTATGCTTAATTAGCATCTGGCTTTACAGGAGTTGGTTCCCTTTTACTCCTACTTTTCCTAAAATCTCTTTGATGAGGAACTGGAGTTCAGATGTCAATTAAAAACTGCGGTCCAGCCATTTTAGAAATCTGAAAATATTTTATCCAGATTTCAGGGTTTAAATATCTGTTTTGTTTTAATCCTACATCTTAATTTCCTTAATTCACATATTTTCTGTCAAAGGGTTAATTAAGAACAGCAATCATAACATTAAGGTATCACATTTAATATTCTCCTCTTTGATGTTCCTTCAGAATTACCAATACGGTGGGGTATGCATCAAATCTATAATTTTCACAGGAATCTAATTTAGTAAAAAGGAAAAAAAAATATTGCTTTGAAATATGAAATTATGTAACAGTCAGAAAATATTTATATTTAATTATATTTTTCTTTGATATAACACTTTTTTGATAACTTGGTAACTTTATTAATATTTTTACCATATTATTTAGTATTAATATACTGAAGTTGTCTGAAACACTGTTACTACAGAAAAGCTTCTTACTGATGACAATGAGTCCTGTATCCATTTTCTGACTCTGAAACTCTGAAAGATGTTTCTCCTTTCACATGATTGTGATGTAAGGAGATCTGTCGTTATTCCAATGTGTGAAACCCTATTTCTTTAATGCTTAGCCTTTCAGGAAATTGAGTTGAAGTAAATTTTTATTTCTTATATATATAATTTATGTCCACTTCAATTTCAAAGTTTCACATAAGTGTGATTCACTTACAGAAAAAAAAGAATTACAGGAATATATTTATGACTTTCAAAGATTTCCAGATCACCAGACATCAGAATAAAGTTTGTCTCTTTATATTTCAATCTTACTATCTTGCTCATGCCAAAATTAGTCTTTAATTAAACTTCAGAGAACTCTACTTCTTTGCTTTCTCCCATGTTCAGGAATGGAGTGACATTCCTTAAATAATTGTGTTCTCTTTGAATTTCCTTCATGTTGTCCACTTTCCTGACATGATCCAGAAAATTTTGCAGCCTTCTTCAGAGAAGACACAAACAGGGATAAAGATGGATATGTGAAAATGATTGTTGAGTAGATACAGAACTGTGATTCACTGTAAGAGTTTGGTTATTCAAGGTAGAGATCAGAAATAGAAAGATACCAAGCTGGTTGAACAGGTTTATGATGAATTTTTTTTTATTAACTCAGTAAGCAGTGTAGTGGGACTATGTGCATAAGAGCTGGGGTACCTGATGACAGTAAACCATGAACAAAAATAGTGTATTGATTGAGCAGAAGTTAAAAAGATCACATTAAATTGCCTTCTGATTTCTTCTTGGTCTTATTTTGGAATATGCCACTAGATAATGTGCAATGATGAAACCATGTTTTAAATACAGTAAAGGAATTGACCTGTCTCTCAGTAACCAGTATTCTTTCCAAATTGCTGAGGGACTTGTTTCCCTTACAAGTTGGCTAAATCTTTTTATTAATAAAGATGCTAAATATCCTCATAAACCATGTTTCCAAATGTAATCTGAGCTCTGGGAATGCCGTGGAAGCAGCGCAGCTAGATTCAGACCCTATTTATCCAGGATGACTCTAGATGATTTAAAATTGATTTAAAGCTCAGTACATAGGCCCAGCTTGTAATTAATTTTAACAAAAGGTTTAGTATTTTTTTAATTAAGCTAGTTGAACTCCCATCTTCTTTGGAGTACTGTGTTGCTCTGAACAAAGATATGACCTTGTTGTACAGATAAAGGATTGTCTGATGGTGGTTTCATATCATGCTTCTCATCTAACTAATAAGCTGTGCAGTCTCCACAAACTGTGAGGAATACAACAGCTTTCAGTTCTAGTTTTATGAGATGAAACCTACCCAAAAGCATCACCCAAGAAAACGAGACTTTGACTACATCTACCCAGCTCTAACAGACTGGATTAACCTGGTATGAGCTGGAAAACAAAGCAATAAAGAAATTAGAGCCTTTTCTAACACATTTAAGGCAGAAGACCAGAGAGTGATGGAAACCCAGTGACGGTCACTAATCAGAGATGCAAGTGATGGATTAAGCCAGTGAGCTGATATTAAAGAAACCCAAGAAACAGCTAAAATGCAGGAACACAGGGGAACATATGTAGGTGTGTCTGGCGCCATGGAGGAGGCTGAGCCCAAGGGGGAACTGCTTGGCATTGGAGCCCAGTCACTGGCCAGGGCTTCTCTTGTTGACCCTGGAGAGAGAGTTCTGCTCCTCTGGTCTATGGTGCTGCTTTAAAATGGACCAGAGGGGCTGGTCTGTGTGTGCCAGAGAGCAGAAATCTTAAAATAAACACAAATAATCGCATATTATACTTACTCTGTTTAGTAAATACAGTTTAGATTATAGTTGTGTTTTGAGCCTGTTCAGCAGCCCAACACCACGCAGCTGCTCACTCCTCCCTTCTCTTCCAGCGATGAGAAGGGACAAATGATCCAGGCTTGGGATTTGAGATAGGACCAGGAGAGGCAGATCACCCATTATGGTCATGGGCAAAAGTCAGACTCATCAGGGGACGGAAAAAAATAACATAGCTTTATTACAGACACTAACAATAACACTTATCAGAGTAGGACAGTGAGAAGCACTGCCATATCTTGAGAACAACTTCCCTTCACCCCTCCCTTCTTCCTGGGCTCAGGTCTGCTCCTGATACCTCTACCTCCTCCACCCAGAGGTGCAGGGGGCAGGGAATGGGGGGGTTCCAGTCAGTGCTGCCACTTCTTCCACATTCAGTGGGGGAGGCTTCTGGAACTTGTTCCCCTTGCTCCAGCGTGGTCCGCCTCTCACGGGAGACAGTTCTCCACAAACCTTCTCTGACGTGAGTCCCTCCCATGGGCTGCAGCATTTCCTTACACTGCTCTGGTGTGAGACTCCAGCTGGTTTCCCTCCCATGGACTGCAGCCCTTCCCGAGCTGCTCCAGTGTGGGACACTCCCGTGTGCTGCAATCCTCCCAGCACTGATCTACAACAGTGGGACTACCTTTTCCCATGAGAACCCAGCCTTCTTCGGGCACAGACACCTTGATCAGCCATGCGAAACACAAGACATAAATCAGTGTCTGCTCCACCGTAGATCTTCATGGGTGGCAGGGGGGGCCGCCCTGCCATCTCACCACAGGATACAGGGGGGTCTCTGCTCTGGCACACCTCCCCCCTCCTTTCTTCTTCCGTTCCCCCACTGACCTTGGTGTTCACGCAGCTGCCACAACTCCTCCTCACAAGTCCCACTGCACGTCACCACGTCCCTTCTTAAATATGTTATCTCAGAGGCGCAGCTGATGGGCTCAGTTTTGGTGTAGAGTTGGAGCTAGCTTGGAGCTGGGGGAGCTTCAAGAAGCTTCTCACAGCGGGCCACTGCTGTAGCCCCCTCCTCTGCTACCAGAAAACCCCACCACTCACTCAAACCCAGGACAATAGTTCACTTATTAGTGTGGTCTGTTCTTGCAGCCACCCCACATAAATACTGTGACAACTTGGAATTGCTTTTGACATATGGAGGAAAGACAAAAGGAAAAAAAACAGCTTTGTGTAATTACAGTATAAAACAAAAAACTGTCAAAATAATATCAATAAAATTCAGCAAAGGAAACTTTATGTAACACCTGTTGTGACAAAAGTTCACACATTACTAAATAAAACTCCAACCTACTTTGTTCTAAAACTACAGTCATTATTGCTAACATGATTAATTCACTTTGATTTAAATAAAAATGAGCATTTATTTAGATGTGTTAATTTTCAGTGTCTGTACAAATAGCATTTATTGGGGAAAGCAAGCAAACTGTTCTACTTTTATGGTTTTTTGGTGCATATATGACTAATCTCAATTAGAATTTACAGGCTTACTAGTAAGTAATATTTTATTTTTACCTATTCTGTACATTTAATTCCACATGTACTCTCTTCCCCCCCCCCTTTTTTTTTTTTTTTTTTTTTCCTGTGTTAGAAGTTTAGCCTTTGGGTAAAATAAAGAAAGTAATTATTTTTTGTCAAATTGGTGCAAGAACATAGCTCTGAGGTTATGAAACAGACTTCATTAGTAGCGTATGTCTTCAATTTTTGCTATTATTTTAGCTGTCCTGAGAGACTTTGAAAGATGAAACTTAGCACTAATGGATCTGAAATAATATTTCTAACTTTAGCATAGAATCTTATATGGGTTATATTATAAATAAGAAATAGTCTGTCTTTCACATAAGAAAATGCCAAAATTTTTACAAATGAAACATACTTGATTTGTTGCTATTTAACTGTGATTTTATTTAATGGAAGAAAAAGCATCCACACTGTTCCATCATTAGTAACGATTTCCAATGAAACACTACAAAGAAACTTTTAACATTTAGTTGTGAAATCATTTTGAATCTTTTTAAGGAGGGAAGAAATTATTTAATCCAATGGCTATGATTCTAACTGATTAGAAAGTCTGAATATTTAATTTCTGTCTGATGTTCTTTTTCTTCTTATAGAAAATAGAAAATCTGAAAGCTAATATAATATATTTGTGGTGGGTTGACCTTGGCTGGATGCCAGGTGCCCACCAAGCTGCTCTATCACTCCCTCTCCTCAGCTGGACAAGGGGAGAAAAATATGACGAAAGCATGGTGGCTTGAGATAAGGACTGGGAGATCACTCAGCAATCTGTCATGAGCAAAACAGGCTGGAGTTGAAGAAATTAATTTAATATATTGCCAATCAAATCAGAGCAGGATAATGATAAATAAAACCAAATCTTAAAACAATTTTCCCCCACCCTTCCCTTCTTCCTGGGATCAACTTCATTCCCAATTTTCTCTATCTCCTTCCCCACAGTGGTGCAGGGGGACGGGGAGTGGGGGTTGCAGCCCATTCATCACACACTGTCTCTGCCACTCCTTCCTCCTCACATTCTTCCTGTACTCTAGTGTGGGGTCCTACCCACCGAAGACAGTCCTCCAAAAACTTCTGTAACATGGGTCCTTCCCACAGGTTGCAGTTCTTCACACACTGCTCCAGCGTGGGCTCCTCTCCACAGGACCACAGGTCCTGCCAGGATCCTGCTCTAGTGTGGGCTTTCCATAGGGCCACAACCTCCTTGAGGCTTCCACCTGCTCCAGCATGGGTTCCTCCACAGACTGCAGGTGGATATCTGCTCCACTGTGGAAGTCTGGGTTGCAGGAATACAGACTGCCTCACCATGGTCTTCAACCATGCATGGGCAGCAGGGGAATCTCTGCTCCGGTGCCTGAAGAACCTTGTCCCCCTTTTTCTTCACTGACCTTGATGTCTGCAGAATTGTTGCTCTCACATAGTCTCACTCCTGTCTCCCAGTTGCTCTTCTTCAGCAGTTTGGTTTTTTTTTTCCTCATCTTGAATACTTTATCACAGAGGCACTACCACCATCACTGATGGCCTTGGCCAGCGGTGGGTCTGTCTTGGACCCAGCCAGGATTGGCTTTCTTGGACATGGGGAAAGATTCTAGCATCTTCCCACAGAAGCCACTCCTGTAGTGTCTCCTGTTACCAAAACCTTGCCATGCAAACCCAATAAACTATTAAAAAATTAAACTTTGCCTTATTGGGACAGATAAAAAACACTGCTTAGTACTTTTTTTGGTCACAGAACATGTTTCTACTGGGTTGTCAAACAGGGCTTTTCAAAGCAGTGGAGGAGAGCATCTCACTCACATTCAGGTCTTCCTACTTTCTAATCAAATTTGTAGATTAGCTTTGGTATTTAAAACTTAGTGCAAATATTAGTTCATTCTTAGAATGTCTTTTGGAAAAGAGTAGCCCACAAGTAACTTCAAACATGCTTTTATTTTTAATAAATACAACCAAGTGCAGGTATGTAAGTTCAGAATTTTTGAGTCTGAATTATTCAGTAACTGAATAGAGGACAGTTTTAAAAAATTTTTATTCCCATTGATAAAAAAGCACACCAAAATAAATAAAGAAAAAAGATTTCTTTCCTCCATACACATTCCTTTTGGTCAATGACACATGTATTACCACTCAAAAAATACTATATTGCTGTCACTATAAAACAGTAACAGCAACTTCATCTTAAAAACTGAGGGTACCTTTCTATGTGGTACTCAGTTTCATGTCATTTGATTAGGACATTGTTTACTGATTTTTTTTACATTGTAAGATATATTTTACATTCATATTAAATGTATGAGAAAGAAATAGTAATGCTAAGAAATTGCATATTTCATGTTGGTCTAATATTTTTATAAGTTGCTGGTCTCTCAGAAAAGTCCAAAGTCTTATCTAGTTCAAAAAAATCGCTTCACAGGTATTGAATTTCATATAAAAAACAAACAGCCCTTCTGCGTTTCAGCAACAGATGAATTTCTGAATAGACTTTAAGTTGTAATCTTTGACCATTTTTAAATTACTTAGGTCCTGAACATCTAAAATTATATTCCCCAATTTCTAAATATTTCAAATAGGAAAAGGCACAATAATGTCCCCAGTGAGATATCTTTAGCTCTGGAATTGACTATTGCTCTGTATATCCCAGGCAAATGACAAGGTATATGTTGTCATAAGATTTTTTTTTTTTTTTGTGGCATCATGAACATGACAGATAAAATCAGAATTTGGAGACTGCAGTTTAATGTTATAACATTATAATAGTCTTTCAATGAAAATGAAAACAAAAAACCTGCAACAACAATAAAAAGCCAAAATCATGTAGTCCATCTATTGCCACATCTATTCCTAAAAATTTCTGATCCTCTGTCAAAATATTTAAGTTTCTCAAAGACCTACAATTCTCAAATGGAAATAAATACTTGAAAGTCTGGTGCAAATGGATGGCTATGGGCAGACAGACCTTTATTGATTCCCCCAGCAAGGAGATGTGGGGGAATCTCAGTTGTTAGACCTCAGCATCAGAGAGGCACCCTGATGTACCTTCTGCCCTGTCAGCACTCCCACAGCATTTCTTGCACTGCCAGCTATCAGATGGTAACTGGGGGTACTGTAAGGAGAGGTGAGGAGTAAAGGACAGATAAGGTGAAGTGACATTAAGAAACAATGGGTAGGAAAATTGCTTCAATACCTGAAAACATACCTTCTTTTTTGGTATTTTTTTTTTTTTTGTTGTTTTGTTTGTTTGTTTAGGTTTTTGTTTGTTTGTTTGGTTGGTTGGTTGTTTTTGTTTTTTTTTTCCCTATGTAATATGTAACTGTAGAAATAAGGCTGGATTAGCAGGTTAGACAAACTTCAGGGGTTTTGTTTTCTGGGTTTTTTTAGGAAGTAGATTAGGACTCTCAGAAAAGACAATCTCCACAGCCCACACAATTGCAGCCACGTCACCTCTTTCTTCAGCCTTACAGATACACCAGAACTGTCTGAGATAACTGGTAGAAGCATGGGGAGGGAAGAAAGATGTGACTCTATCCCACGTACCCTCTCCCTTGCTTGGATCCTTTGGCTCTAGCAGAAGAGAGGAAGGCTGCAGGAGGGAAATTTTCTGAGCATGCAGGCATCAGGGTCATGGCTACCTATTAGTGAGGAAAAGAAACTTCTTTCAGCATCCAGATTGTCTGGGCCAGAGTGATGAAGAAATGCTGCTGTAACTGTGGGTAAAGGGTCAAAAGATCCATCTGTTAGTCTGTGTGTATTTCCTTCTCACTCCATGTCATGCAATTAGCACCTCTGTTTGTTTGTTGTCCAGAACAGCTCCTTATTTTGTCTACGTTTGAAGCCAACCCCAGATGCAGGTTCAGTTGGATACTTTATTACAATTTTGTGTTCAAAAAGTTTCACAGGGGGTTTTAGGACTGGATAGATCAAAAATAATTATTTCCTGTCAAAATAAAAAGAGTGCACTGAAAAGAGTGAGAAGATCATGTTGTAGTCTACTCATTTTGAAACTTGGAAAAAATTTAAATAAGCAAATTCTTGAAAATGATACTACTGTAAGAATGATTAAAATCAAAAGTATAGTTACATATTCTGTGAACAGCAGAACCCCTCCCCAAGTTAAAATTGAGGGCATCTTTGATATATGAATACTGGGGCAACTTTTGCCATACTTAATTGCACATTCTACTCTAGATTTTACGCCCACTGTAAAAGGCAGGGGTTATTCCTCTTAATTCCTGTGCCTTGTTAAGGCAGTAGATAATCATAGCACTGTTCAGACATCCCATTTCTGGGCTTGTTCAAAAAGTTAGTACTGTAGGGAATTTTTAAAGGGTTCATTAGCAACAGTATTCAAAATTGTATCAAATGAAGTGATAGCTAAATAGCAGAGGCATCAGTAAGACTATATGCAGAGGAAAAAGGAAAAGGCAGAAAGGACTGAAGCATACGTATGTTATTGGACACTTTGATTCTGCTCAAATTCTTCTTTATTTATAGAATCATGGAATCATGTAGGTTGAAAAAGACCTTTAAGATAATCAAGTCCAACTGTGAGCATAACACTGTCAAGTCCACCACTAAACCACATCCCTAACTGCCACATCTACGTGTATAACTTATCCCTATACCACTTTCAACTGTTTCTTTAAGGATGGATTTGCTCGTCTTTGTTTCAGAAAACAAATGATTCAAAAGCTTAGTATTTAAAGGAAATTTTGTGTCAATAATAATTCCAGCCTAGCTCACTAAGAGCAATTAAAATTCCTCTCTTTATCGGGGCTGACTGTAAAAATTACTTGCAGTACTATCATATTTTCTGTCCAGACTTATCATGGTTTCCAAATTCTTAACAACATTTTAAAAGCAGTCAAGAAGTGAACAGAGACAGAATTTAAACAACCCTTTCTCCTTCCTTGATTTGGCTTAGGCTTTAGTTATACTGAATATGCTTGTATTACTACTAGCAATTCTGTGACAGAGGCTTTCATTTTCTAAGGCTGTTAACAGGAAGTACAGATAGTTCTCTTTTTTTTTTTTTTTGTAATGAAAATAAAAAAGAAAACATACTAAAAAACCCTAGGACTCTCTAGCAAATAGAGTAATTTACTATTCTGTGATGTTCAACAGTTGCATCACATAAAGCATTCCTCATCCCACTGACAGAGGAATAACCACGGGAAGTTGTTCAATCAAGAAAGGTCATTCTTACCTTTCAGGAACATGTTCTGCTAAATTACTAGTGGTAGTGACTGGCCCTAAATGAAAACTCTCTATCAGACTTAAGACATTTTGTAATTTGTGAAATATGATAGTCTTCAAATTACTAATTTTAAGTTTAATAAAATTTGAAATACTCCCAGTAACTGTTGCTATATGTCTGCAACAGTCTTCTGGGGAAAAAGAAAAAAAATTGCAAGTCATAAAATGCATGCATAAGATGATTAGAAAAAAAAAACAAAACACTCTTCTGAATGAATATGTATGCATACATGTTGTACACAGATTCTTCTGTATCCACAGAGCATTACTAATCCTTACCTGACAAGCGAATATGGATATGTTCGTTCTCATTCTGAGTAACTACTTTGCAAAATAAAATCTCATTTTGCCAGAAACAAATGACACTCTGGTGATAGGTGCTCTCAGAACATGGTGAGAGAGGTCATGCAGGTGTGGCCTGATTGCTATGGTGAATTTAGGGTGAGGTAGCTGAAACACCAGACCATATCACTCAGGGACATAAAATCTAACATCTATGGGTATAGTGGGTGGGCAATGATTTCTAGTCAAAGATTTATGTTCTACAGCAAAAACACACTTCTGCAAGCTGTTGGACGCCTGTGGATGTGTTCCCACTGTTTATCCATTTATTGCTTTTTAACTTTGATTGTCTTTATAAAAAGTCAGTGGCCTCCATAGTCCGAAGCAACGCCAGACCAATGTCTTTGACCTTCTCCACAAATAAGTTGCAAGGATGTAAAGTTAAGAGTACCTCTGGGCTTCACTGGAAATAAAACTAAATGGAAAAGTTATTGCTTAATATTTCACTAAAGCTTTCTAGCACCCACATCAAAGACTTAAGTCCTAAAAGATTCCAACAAAGGTCACAATTATATGTGAATCTATTTCATTTTGTGAATTACTGATTCACCAGATCTGATACCGATACACCAGGGAACTAGGCAACTTTACAACAAATTACAAGCTTTATTACCAGTCTCTCAAATACAGGAAATAAATATATTCCAATACTTTTCTCAAAATGACCCACCAAAAACTAATCACAAACACAGAGTCCACAATTATGCATTCACCATTTTTACCAGAGAATAATGGAATAGACTGCAGAATGTACTACTAGCATTTCATTTCTGTAGGACACTGGAGCTACAAATGCTCACTATACTTGTTTACATGGAGCTTTGATGTTCACATAATCTTTTGAGCATGTAATTGGTAGAGTACAGTGATTCACAGCTTTCTAATTCAGTTGGTATTTTGGCAAGTTATTAGCCAGCTGCTGTTCATTGAAGCAGATGTTATGAACCATGCATAAAATTGTCAAGGTTACAGTTAGTGCAAAGAAAGCTCTATCCCTCTCCTGTTGGGGTTTTTAACAAAACTTCTACTGCTGTCATCAGAAGAATCAGCTTCAGAAACTTGATGTTGCTCAACATTAGCCTCGTTACTCTGTATTATTCCCAAATCTCTTCTTTCACCTTCTCATGGCAAACTTTCTTCAATCTTTCTTGTCATCTTAGGGCAGTTTGCATTTTATTTTCCAGCTCTTAATTTCTAGTCTCCTTTCACGCTGATTACTGCACTTGAAAACATCCTTCAGTTCGTATTTTTCATCACTTCACCTGTGTTTCTTTTACTTCCCCTGACATACAACTGAATAATCAGTAGGGGCTATATTTTTCTGCCTTCTACAATAATCATTTTGAATATCTCAAAAGCAATAATAGAACAAGCCACAGAATGCTAGTTCAGAATAATGAACCTGTTGAAACCCAGATATTGCTACCTGTTTTGGGCAGGAAATAGCGTTTGTCTTTAGTAGTTTTTCTTTGTTGTAAATCACAGAGTGTGACTGCACATCTACTGTATAGAGTGTGACTGGGATGGAAAAACATGCAGTATTATTTCACTAAAAACTGAGATGATCACTTCAATATATGACTTATACTTCATAATACTTACTATAAAAACATACTGGAAAATTACAGTGTGCAAGATAGACAGCAAGAACTGAGTTTAAGAACTGGAACATTAAAAATTTAAACCAATCACATTTTACCTGAAATTTTTTCTTTCAGCATCAGTTATTATTCTTTCTATATTCTTATAGCTTAGCAATACAGTGGTACAATATGAATTTGAATGATAAGTGAATTTAAGTGAAAAAACATGCATTCTTTGTTTCTAGGGCTTGCCTAATAATAGGTTCATATGATCTATAACTACTTATACAGTTGCTGCCTAAAACCAGAAAATAGTTACTCCTTGTAATCACTGCATTGATTTCAGCTGAATTAACTATGTTTTGAATTTGCTTCTGCAGTCTATTTTGCATATAGATTATGAATAAATATTTGAGACCTACTATTAGGCTATTAAGTACCTGTACAGCACAGTAATTTATTGATATTCTTTGTAATCCTGTTTTATCATTATTCTTGATCTTCTTCTTATATTTACTTATTTTTACTTTTAGATCATTTGACAAAGCCAGGACAGTCTCCTTGCATAAAAATCCTTGCTTCTTTTTTCATTTGTATGCTTATATTTTCAATAGGCAACTATTCCTATACCTAACTTGTCATTTACATATAACTAGGCATGATCAGTTCACATACTAATTACATTCAAATGTCAGGTGTGCTATTGTAATTACTCTTTTCCATAGGCAATTTAGAAAATCATAAAATTAACATATGCTGCTTGTAATGCCACAAAATGACCTTCTGCTAGACAGTCACGGTACAAAAATGATCTAGCACTCGCAGTCCTAGATGAATGAAACAGAATAATCATGACCTCTTTGTAACTGGTCATTTTGATGGTTAATATGCAAAAGAATGTCAATCATAATACATTTTAAATTAAATCTTGAAGAAGACATAAATCTATGTTCTAATATTCTATATGATAATTTGTTATGAGAATTTTTGTAAAGCCAAATGATATTCTCAGATGAAATAAAGGCAAAAACTCAACAGATAATGAACCCTTGATTTCAAATGTAGAAATCTATACTTGGTAGAAAAGAAAACAAATGTTTTGTATTTGGAATGAAATCAGAAGAAGGAACACGAGTATGTGTACATGTAGAGAGGCTGGTGACAGCTAAAATTTACAGAAGCCATGTAAAATAACCAAATGCTGATATATCTCTTTCTTTGGGCCAGAAACATTATTGTCTCTTATAAAACTTCTTGGAGAGTCCTATAACACAATTTTTTTCTAGTAGGCATATACTTAAAATTACTTGAAAGGTACAGATTCTGAAGCCAAATACAGTATTGCTCTTCCATATTCTGCAAAAAGTATTGAAAGAAAATCTCTACAAATGCATTTTACCTAAGCATTGATTTTGCTTTCTATATTTTAGATTTAATTATAAAACTTTGAAAAATTTGAAACATACTATTTATCCTGAAATCCCATGGATAGTTAAAAATTAGTTATATAACTTGTTTTTGAAAACAACTGATTGCCAAATAACCACTCTGGCAATTGTTATGAAATTTGGATCATTATGAAAAAGTAACATAAAATATTTATTTAGGTAAATTATAAATTGTTATTTGTTATTTCTCTTTTAGTACCCTAAATATAGTCATATAAGTAACATTTATTTGTTGTTTAAAAGTAGTATGAAAGTAGTGGTAGTATAAAAAATGTCTTCAAGCAGTGAACATAATTATTCAAAATAAGATGGAAATAAGAGTTATTTTCTAGCTTTTAAAGCTATAATATCAATATGTCAACTTATAGGTGTATATGGAGAGAGCTAGCTATTTGCATTGCTAACTTCCTTATTCTTTTCTTCAATATTGAAAGCAATTGTGTATATTGCACCCTTAGAAGTATAGATTCATGGAATCATAGTATCTAGAATCACAGAATCATAGGATCATAGAACAGTTTGGGTTGGAAGGTACCTTAAAGATTGTCTAGTTCCAACTCCCCTGCCATGGGCAGGGACATCTTCCACTAGATCTGTTTGCTCAAAGCCCCATCCAATCTGACCTTCAGCACTTCCAATGATGAGATATATGCAACTTCTCTGGGCAACCTGTTCCAGTGACTCACCACACCCATCATAAAATATATCCTCCTTATGTCCAATCTAAATCTACCCTCTTTCAGTTTAAAGCCCTTGTCCCTTGTCCTGTCACTACAGGACTTGCTAAAAAGCTTTTCTCTGTTTTTCTTATAAGCCTCCTTTTGTATATTGAAAGGTCACAATAAGGTCTCCCCAAAGCCTTCTCTTCCCAAGGATGAATAATCCCAACTCTCTCAGCCTTTCTTCAGAGGAGATATGTTCCAGCCCTTTGATCATTTCATGGCCCTTCTCGGTACCTGTTCTAACAGGTTTTTGTTATGCTGTGGGCCCCAGAGCTGCATGCAGTACTCCTCCAGATGGGGTTTCACCATCATGGAGTAGAGGGGCAGAATCACCTCCCTCAACTTGCTGGCTGCACTTACTTTTATGTAGCCCAGGATGCAGGTAGCTTTCTTGGGCTGGGAGTTCACATTGCTAGCTCATGTCCAATTTCTCATCCACCAGTATCCCCAAGTTCTTCTCCACAAGGCTGTCCTACTTTATTCATCTTCCACTCTGTGCTAATATTGGGATTGCCCCAACCAAGGTGCAGGATGTTGGAATTTGGCCATGTTGAACTTCATGAAGTTCACTTCTCAAGCCTGTCAAGACTCTGGATGGCATCCTTTTCCTCTAGCATATCAGCTGCAACACTCAGTTTGGTGTCATCTACAAACTTGTTGAGGATGCACTCAATCCCACTGTCTGTCACTGATGAAGGTATTAAATAGTATTGGTCCCAATACAGACCCCTGAGGGACACCACTCTTTACTGCTTTCCATTTGGACATTAAATCATTGACTGTGACTCTGGATGTGATGACCCAGCCAACTTCTTATCCATCTAATAGTGCACCCTTTAAATCCATGTCTTTCCCATTTAGAGGCAAGAATGTTGTGGGGGACCATATCAAAAGCCTTACAGAAGTCCAGATTGATGATATAATTCAGTCTTCCCTTATCTACTGATGCAGTCACTCTATTGTAGGCCCCTTGGTTAGTCAGGCACAATTTGCCCTCGGTGAAGCCATGTTGGCTGGCTCTAATCACCTCCTTGTTTTCCATATGTTTTGACATATCTTCCAAGAGGACCTGTTCCATGATCTTACTGGGCATGCAGGTGAGGCTGACTAGTCAGTAGTTTCCAGGGTTCTTCTTTTTACCCTTTTAAAAAATGGGTGTGATATTCCCTTTTCTACAGTCACTGGGGACTTTGCCTGACTGCTGTGACTTTTCAAATATGATGGAGAGTGGCTTAACAACTACATCTGCCAATTCCCTCGGGACTCTGGCGTGCATCTTTTTGGGTCCCATGGACTTCTTTATGTTCAGGTTCCTCAGGTGGTCTCAAATATGATCTTCTCTTATGATGGAAATTACTTGGTTTCCCCAGCCTTGAGGTTCAGGAACTTCAGAGCTGTGGGAAGAGTGAATGATGGTGAAAACTGAGGTAAAGAAATTGATGAGTATGCCAGCCTTCTCCATATCACTAGTTCTCCTGTTTTATTTCTCAGGAGGGGTACATTTTCAGATCAGCCTTGAAGTGATCAGGCAGTTGGAGCAGGTGATAGTTGTAGGTCCCTTTCAGCTGAAATATTCTAGTCTAGTCTATTCCTTAATTTTCCTTTTCTGTCCAATGTACCTGTAACTGCTCTTCTCATTATTCTTCATATTCCTTACCAAATTCAGCTCCAGCTGTGCCTTAGCTTTCCTGATCTCATCCTTACACATCTGGGAAACATTCATGTATTCTTCCCATGATAAATGTTCCTGGTTCCACTACCTGTGCATTTCCTTCTTACACTTTAGTTTGACCAAGAGGTCCTTCTTCAACCACGCTGGTCTTAAAAAACTGCCAGGTCTATTCAGTTCCTTAGTGCCTGAAGGAAGTTTCCACGGGGATCCCATACACAAATTCCTTAAAGAACTGAAAGTTTACCCTCCTAAAATTCAGGACCTTGACTTTACTCTTCACTTAGCCCATATCCATGAAGATCATTAATTCCATCAGGGCATGATCACTTCAGTCCAGTCTGCCAACAATCATGACCTCTTAAATTAATTAATCTCTGTTGGAAAGCAACATGTCCAGTAATGCTTCTCCTCTGGTTGGGCTATCACCTAGATTAAGAAGTTACCCTTGATGCGCTTAAAGAGTCACCAGGACTGCTTACAGATTGCTGTGTTGCTTTTCCAGCAGATGTCAGGGTTATTGAAGTCCCCTGGCAGGATCAAAGTCTGTGAGCATGGTGATTCCTGTACATTTGTGTATGCCACATCAACATCCTTCTCTTGACAGGTGGCCTGTAGTAACCAGCAACCATAAGGATCCCTTTGTTGGCTCGGCCTCTAGTTTTTACCCATAAGCTCCCAACATGTTTATCACTGTCTTTCAAAGATAGCTCTGTGCAATCAATCCATTTTTCTTACATAGAAGGAAACCTCCGGCTGAGTCTTTCCTTCCTTGCCTGTCCCTTCTGAACAGTTTGTATCCATCGCCTGCAGCAATCCAGTTGTGTGATTCATCCCACCAAGTTTCAGTGACAGAGATTAGATCCTAGCTTTCTAGCTGCACAGTGGATTCTAGCACCTCCTGTTTTTTACCCATGCTATGTGCATTAGCATAGAGTCATTTCAGCTGGATTACTAATCATGTCACCATTTTAGAGGAACACATCCTAATTCCTTTGAGACATTTCAGAGGTGTTTCCCTGCTGGTTCCTAGCACATCAGCATTCCGTGGCTTTTCCCTGCTACTCAAAAGTCCATCCTCTTTCCCTGGTAAATCTAGTTTAAAGCTCTCCTTGTAAGCCTGACTGACTTGTTGATGAAGATACTTGCCCCGTTAATACACTGCTGCTTCCTACTTTTTTGAAATACAGTGCAGTAAATCATTATATACTTAATTTCTCTTTATAGCACAGTGTTAAAAGGTTCTAAATACATTTTCCCTACACACTGATCAAAATGAACTTCACAGAACATTTATTCTATTTGCCAGATGGCCAGTTGCATCCATCTATGAAAGACATGAACTCCTTTATCTGGGAAAGTTTTACTGACTAGTTTCAAACTCATAGCTCCATCTGTGTTGTTGCTGTTCTTGTTGTTTGGTTTTCCATGTTGAACAATAGAGGAAAGATGCACATCCAAGTAGATTCTGTAAAACTTGTATAGGCATTGACAGCAAGAGGTTTGAACAGATCCAATTGCAGCTTACTTTTATTTTCATTTATAAGAATAAGAGATCTGTATGGGAAAATTATACACCATTCAATTGATTTAATTTAAAAATTCAACATATCCTCTTAATGTATATCAATATATAGCTAGCAAGCAGCACAAGGTCAAATATATGTGAGTGGAGAGCAAGTCTAATCATGGCCAGGTGTACTCTCACTTGACTCTGTTCATTAGGAGACTGTCAATATACTGATTCTTAATATATTCACAGTGAATCACAAGTGTTTTGGCCACTACACATTATAAAAAGTTAAATGATAAAAGGTGACCATTGTGGAAAATACCTCATAGTGAATATTAGCAAATAAACTGTTGCTTTTTTGACTAATAGCATAATTAATTTTGTGTCAGTTATTTGAGCATTTCGTGAAAAAAGGATTTCCTAATTTTAACAAAACATTTTTTTTCATAGATTTTTCTGTTATTACGTAAGTTTTTGCTAATCTCTTTTATCAACAGTAGTGCTATAATTAGGATATTTTACATGACATGGCTGGAATGTTAATCAACAGTATTTGGCAAAAAAAGCACCAAGGAAGTTTTCAAGGTTTTATAGAATGTTTCCTTTGATTTTTATTCTCTCTTTTTTTGTGCATGAAGAGTGTATCCTGTTAGATGAAGTATTGATAACTGCTGAAAAGCATATTCAATCTGTTGAATTATTTAAATCCAAATGAATGTATATATTCATTCTCTGTAGGAATAGAAAGTAATTTTAGCTTAACTGAACACTGAAATGTAGATAATAAAAAAGTGTTCTATTTTCAGGTATTTCATCATAAATGAAAATAATATATCAAATTTCTTCTAACTGTAGACAATTTGGCCTTCCATTAATTTTTGGAGTTTATTCAGTGCACAAGTTAAGGCCAGTGCTCTATACTTTCATTGAATAACTTCTAATGCCATCACATGTAGGCTTCTCTTCTGCAACAGTGCTGATGTTCCATATCCAATCTCAATGTTTCTAGGTTAACGAATGTTCTGTTAGGCAATCCAAAAAAACTCAGATAGTGAGGATTCAACATTGTGAAAGATCTTATGGCACCTTCTGATACTTTTCTGAATCTACTCTGTTTCACATTGTTGTGGGTTAAGCCCAGTAAGCAACCAAGCACCACACATCTGCTTGCTCACTCTCCCCCAATTCTGGCCTCCAGAGGGATGCGAGAGGAGAAAATGAAGAAAGTCATGGATCAGGATAAAAGTACTTTAAAAACCAAAGGATAACTGGAGGAAGTGGAAGAAGAAATAGAGAAGACAAAACAAAGCAAGTGATGTAAACACAGTCATTCACCACCTCCCACAAGTAGGCTGATGCCCAACCAACTCCCATGTGAAAGATAGCTAGCCTCCCTAAACACACTTTCCTGCATTTTACTACTAAACATCATATTATATGTCATGGAATATCTCTTCTGGTTAATTTTGGTCATCTGCATGGTTGTGTTCCCTCCAAGCCTCTTGAGTCCTCTCAATCTATTCACGGGGTGGACAGAGTGAGAAACAGATGGCCTTGATGCTGATGCTGCTCAGCAAGAGCTAAAACATTTAATGTTATCAGCATTGTTTTGGTCACAAATCTAAAACACAACACCATACAAGCTGCCATGAAGAAAATGTAAATCCAGTGCATGCATGTGGGCTACATTCTAAATAAAGTGTTGAACCCCTTTCAGTACCACTAAGGAATCACAATCTACACTAAAGGTTTTTGTATGAAGACCTAAAATATTCAAATATCTATTCAACAGAGAAGGGATAGTTTGCTGCTGTTACAAGGTGATGCCTAATAATCTTCCTTTGACAGCCAGCCTCCCAAATCAAAACAAAAAAACCCTACTCTGGGTAATGCAGCTAAAAGTTTAATGGCCCAAGGTCCAGATCATATCCTGAAATTTTAACTCACAGTTGCATTAATTGGTGCACCTGACCTGAGGGTGAAAATGTTAATTGGCCTCCTGTTTGAAGGCTTGATAGTGTAAATAGCTGAACAACATAGAAACAGGCATCGAAAATTAATGCATCCTGGCTGATCAGCAGACATTTTCTGTGGATATCTACAAATGTCCAGTATTTCATGCTTGACAATGTTGTTGCTAAGTCTCAACCTGATGAAATTCATTTGTGGCTTGGATCCAGATGGGTACTGACAGACAGCAGTAAAGGAAGGGAGATTCATGTGACATGATTTGAGAAATGAAACAGACCTTCTACTGTTTAATCCACTCCAGTGTTACCACAATCCTCAGATAAAACAATCCTTTTCCTAAACTTACCAAGGTCCATCTTAAAATCAATTTTCTTATTACTATTACAGAGAATAAAAATCTGTCCCAGGAATAGATTTCTTTAACAGGTAAAGATCTTTTAATTTTCATCTAGATATAATCCTTGTTTCATAAATGAAATCATTGGCCTGTAATTTAAATATTTTTTCTCTCTTTTTTTATGTTTACACTGATGTGTCCAGCAGGAATAGACGGATTCATCCTTTCTTTTTGCTAGTCTACAAAAGAAAAAGAAAAAATTATTAGATATCTCTTTTATTTTGGTAGTCATTTCAATGGCCCTTCTCTACATCTATTTCTCTGTCAGGTACTTCTGTGGTATCCTTTCTGAGCACAGATCATGAAGGAAATATAGATATGGAACAGAATTTTGAATGGTATTCCAGGGCAAGGTCTCCTAAAGGTCCTGACACAGTGGCTGTTATGTTTTCCCGATTCCTTTGTGTTGTGGCTTAACCCCAGCCAGAAACTAAGCACCACACAGCTGCTCACTCACTCCTCCCCAGTGAGACAGGGAGAGAGAATCAGAAGGGTAAAAGTGAGAAAACTCACAGGTTGAGATAAAGACAATTTAATAGTTAAAATAATAATAATAATAATGCTAACAACAACATAAATAATAATAATAAATTATAATGAAAAGGAAAATAACAAAGAGAGATAAATAAAACTCAAGACAGACTAGTGATACAAATGAAAGCAATTGCTCACCACAAACTGATCGATGCCTAGTCAGTCCCCAGGCATCAGCATCCCGACCAACTTCATCCTCAGCTTTATATGATGAGCATGACATCATATGGTGTGGGATATCCCTTTGGTCAATTGGAGTCAGCTGTCCCAGCTGTGTCCCCTCCCAACAGCTTGTGCACCCCCAGCCCACTCATTGCCAGGGTGGAGTGAGAAGCCGAAAAGGCCTTGATGATGTGTAAGCGCTGCTCAACAATAACAAAAATATCCCTGCATTATCAATGCTGTTTTCAGCACAAATCTAAAACATAGCCCCATACTAGCTACTGTGAAGAAAATTAACTCTATCCCAGCTAAAACCAGCACACATTGAAAGACCTTTCATGTTTATACTGTAACACTGAATTTTTTCTTATCACAGCTGTATGGCAGAAATATCTCAAAACCGTTTTGTGATGGATTAGCACTTCCGCATCCTTCTCACCTCAGCAGCTTCCAGGCCTGATGAACTCCATGAGAGAAAAATAATTTTTTTAGCAGTCTAAATGTAAATTAATTTTAATTTGCCAACACTGGTCCACTGTCTGGTGACTGCTACAGTGTCTTTGTGGACAAAACTGACAGCCAGCCACAAGCATTTTCCAAAATTATTAGACTTGGGAGTCTTAAGTCAGTTTAGGACATGTATGAGAACAGAATAGTTTCTTCTAAGAAATAGTTTTTTGATTAACAGTGAAATATCGAATGTGGGCTGTGAAGACCAAGCTGGCTCTGATTTATAATAATTCTGCCAAAAGGTCAAAGAGTACAACTTTTTTTCTTCCGAACTATGAGGTAGAATTACCACAGCATTGAAAATCAATAGTTGCCTCAAAACAGGTAAAACAATAGATATTTTTGTGGCAATTACTTAAGTACCTGTAAACTAGTATGTTCTACTCTTATTATCTGGGTGGAAGGTATATGGGGGCTTTTACAAACATGTCAACCATAGATTGGTATTGCTGGTTTGACTATCAGAATATCCAGAAACAGTTAGAATGGCTTAAAAAAATGTTTTGGTTTTGAACGTATCAATACTGAACAGCAGAATTCTGTTAACCTTCACTTTAGCATAATGAAGTTAGCAAGAATAAAATGGACAAAAGTGGAATTTCACTGAGACCAGGTACATAGTAATTTCCAGATAGAAGGAATAATAATTTATGGGCAAATTATTGATAATAAAGGGATCTTGAAGATGCTCTCTCTAAAGAAAACTGTCTAGTAGCACTTTCTGCTATGTAATGGAAATCCTTAAATCACCAATAACTATGTCAAAGTCAAAGTTGTTCAATAAAAACATTCTGACCTTTTTAAAAAAATCAGATGATGTATCCATTTAACATAGTGAAGGAAGATATTTCATTTCATGATAACCCTGCAGAATATTTAATACTTCTAAAAGCAAACACTTAAAAATCTGCAGGATCATCTTTATCACACTTTTGAAAGAGCTAGACAAGGCAAACTCTGACCAGAATACGTAAATTTTCACTAAGTCTTTTTAACATTGAAGAAGTTCCAAATAACTAAAAAAAAATGAAAGCCATAAAATATGTAAAGTGGGTGGAGATTATTTTATGAGTAAGTGGGTGCTTGTGATCCGAGCATCAATCCTAGGCATAATCATGTAAAGTCTAACGGAGAGTTTAACTGCTTGAGACAGACAAAGAAATGTTGCAATTAGTGTTAATCAAAATGTCTTTGTGAACAAATGTATCTTGCCAAATTAAATGGATCTTGTTTTCTGTGGAATTCCATCATTCTGTGCTAAATATTTTAGAGATTTTTTAATTGGGAAAACCGCACAGTGTCTGAAGAAACTATTTGCACAGATTCATGTGTCTATATATCTTCTCTCCTAGGCATATAGCTAGATAAACAAATGGAAAGGCTACCCGGGAATGAATGCATTTCTAATTTGCTGTGTGAAGTACTGACCTGAACTAGCTACATCTGTAAGCAATGTTATCACTAGGCAAATAATTAAAGGTAGAAAGTGGCCACATAAAAGAGACACAGTGCACAGTATAAAAGTTCACCCCTTTGACAGCGAAGTTTGACTTAAATATTCAAGTCCCTTCTACATGAATTGACTTGTCCTGATTCCAAAATTAGAATATATTCAAAATACTGGTCCTAACCTATAATTTACTTTTGCATTGTTCTAGCTATATCAGAGACAGTTTTGCAGATTCTACTGACACTGATACAGTAAAAGATTTTTAAAGTCTCTCTCTGCTTCCTAGTATAAAACATTTATATCACTAGCTGACTTTTCAGCTTTGTATGGAAGGAAAACATAAACTATTATTGTGACAGATGAATAGTTAAATTGTCTTTTCAATAAAACTTCTACAGATACTTCTCTATAAAGAAAGATTAGGGAAAATATTACAATACTGTAACATTAATATGAAGGAAAATGAAGTAAAAAAGTCTACTATTTCAATGGGTTTATATTACACTGATACACGTACAACAGAGATGACTATGCAATAAGTCATGTTTCTGATAACCATGATTTCCAATTAAAAAGGGTCAACCTACACACTCTCAATTTCAATTTAAATATCTTACAACTGCAGACAGCTGGATCACCAATGACTATAAGCAAAATATTAACATTAAAGGAAAATACAGCATCCTAAATGTCATTTAATATTACAAAGTATGCATAACTATTTCTACTACAAAAAATACTCTGTAAGCTTATAAACTGTCATTTACTCCCAAACAAACATAACAGAAAAGAGCATTAATCTTTAATAAATGGCTATTCCCTAGTTAAAAAAACAGCTGTTAATCACCAGACTTTTAGACTGCAATATTCTCACTGTATGTTATGCAACACTTAATGCTATAATTAAAGCATACAGAGCACATTAGGAATACTCACTATAGTTAATAATAATATAAAAGTAATATATAGTGATAATAATATTTAATAGTATATGATATAAAAATATCATGTCAGAGCACTAATTGATAAACTAATCAATGGATAAATTAAATATATGTATTATACTCGGTATTTTAGGAATGCAATATCCTTATTGCTGCATCGATAAACATGACCATTAGAAGGAAGATCCGTCCTGTTTGTAGGTCTACAGTATTTGCTGGTACATGAAAAGCAAATCTATGACATAATGGCCGATAAATGTAATGTTGACCACTGTAGGTGTGGTTCAGTATTAAAATTTGTTATTGTTGTAATAAGATTAAATTTCAGAGTGTAAAACTGAATGGACAACAGCATGAGTTAAATACAGTCAACTTAGTGTTTTATAGTTCCAGCAAGGAAGCAACCAAAATTGTTCACCATGATTCCTTGATTGCTGTTTGCAGAGGAATCATACAATTTATTTTTTTTTTTCTTAAATATATATATGACATTTTACCACCTTCATGGAAGCTGAATCCCGGTCAGGCTGAATTCTGTTCTAGCCTTGTCTTCTGCGTGCTTCTAATTCTGTTCCTTTTCCTTCACTTCAACATGACTGTCCAAGTTTATGAAGCAATATGTTGCTTATAATGTTTTTTTAATGATATGCAGAGCACTATCAAAATGAATAGAACAGGGTATATTTCTGTTACAGTAACTTTAGACAGAGTAAAAGCCTTTTCCACTGTTATCATGTTGTTCTTAAATGATACTGAAACTGATTAACTATTTAAAGCACTTTGAAAATATATCTCCAGAATTGTGTTTGATGAGAGCAGCACTGCAGAGAAGGACTTAGGGGTATCAATGGATGGAAAACTATGAGCCAGCAATGTGCACTCACAGCCTAGAAAGCCAATGGTATCCTGGGCTGCATCAAGAGAAGTGTGGCCAGCAGGTCCAGAGAGGCGATTCTACCCCTCTACTCCTCTCTCCATCTAGAGACCCCATCTGGAGTGTTGTGTCCAGCTCTGGGGTCCCCAACATAAGAAGGTGTTTTGCCAGTTGACAGGGTTAACGCAAAGGACATAGACACCAAAGTAAAGAAATAGGCTTATTTTACTTTAGTTTAAAGCAACAGAAAGAATAAGCAAGGTAACGCACCTAGTCATTACTACACAAAGCTAGCTATAGTGATTAAGAAAGATACATCACCAATTTCCCTCATACTTTACCATCATCCAGACCCGTGCATCAGCTGGGGAGCCCCGTCACAGCGAAGGATCGGAGAGCCTTTCCCGGCAATTGGGAGTCCAATGCAGTGCGTCCACTCGTAGGTGAGGTCTCCATCTTTGCTGTGAGAGGGTCCAGCTTTTATACAGTTTAACAAACAATTCTATACAAAATGCATGGGAGATATCTGGTAGATTGACATGCCTCACTCAGGCGTGTCCGGATCTGGCCAGGATCCAGGCACGTCTGAGGAGTTTCTGTTTTTCTTTACATTTGGGATTTATAGTTACTTCCTGTTGTTTACTTATAGTTTTCAGGGATTGTTCCCAGGGTTGCATTTCATGCTGATTGATAAGATGCTGGTTGCTTCATGCTGCTGACAAGATTCTGGTTGCTGGTCAGGGAATTCACTCAGAAGTCAACTTTGGTTTGAGGCCTATTGTTTGGGCCTTTTTTTTTTGTTTCAGAAGGACATGGACATGCTTGAACAGGTCCAGAAGAGCACCTTTCCAATGAGGATAGAATAAGAGAGTGGGGTTTTTAGACTGGAGAAGAGGGGGATTCAGAGAGACCATATAGTGGCCTTCCAGTACTTAAAGGAGACCAACAAGAAAGATGGGGATGGACACTTTATCAGATAGTGTAGTGATAGGATGAGGAGTAATGGCTTTAGATTGAAAGCAGGTACATTTAGATTAGATATAAGGAAGAAATTTTTTACTACGAGGGTGGTGAGACACTGGCACAGGTTGCCCAGAGAAGTTGTGGTTGCCCCCCCCCGCCAGAAGTGTTCAAGGCCAGGTTGGATGGGTCTTTGGGCAACCTGATCTAGTGGGAGGTGTCCCTGCCCATGGCAGAGGTCTTGGAACTGGATGATCTTTAAGGTCTCTTCCAACTCAAACCACTGTATGATTCTGTAAGTCTCTGTTCTTGATTTTCAGAAAGTAAAATATAAATTCCAGAGTATTGCGGTGTAAATTAGTAGGTTAGACCTTCCTAAATGTTCATTTTTACTCTATTTTATTTCTCTAGAAGAAAATAAAACTGAAGTTTATGAATCAAGCTAAAATAAATAATTCTTTTGGTATGTTTTATTTTATTTTAGATAAGAAAAAACAGCTGAAGTTTCCTCAAGGCATTTTCATAAGCATAATGCAAACCAAGCTAAAAATCTCAGAGACCATTTTGTACTCTCATGTTTGGGATATTGAAGTCAGGTTTCATTCTGTTGAACTCCAAATGATACTATAGAAAAATTACTAAAAATTCGGTCAAAAAAAAAAATTCCTTGAAGAAATTAATGGATATAGCTCTTATTACTTTAAATATATGGGATCTTGGCTGTGCTTTGCATGACTCCAGGATTAAAAACCGTCAAAATAATTATGGTTATTAAGTGTGGCTACTTTTCAATAGCACAAGAAGAAAAAGGAAAATACAAATACCAAAGAAACAGAGCTTGGACAGTAGGAAATGGTTTCTTCTGTTAGAGATTATCTTTCTGTTGTCTATGTGAAGGAATTCCCTCACAGTTACACCATGAAGAATATGTCTAACTGTGAGTAACTGAAGTATTTTACTCACAAGAGCAATAGTTTGTACTGTTTACTAGATCAGTAAAATAATTAAATTATTCATAAAGAAAAGTAATATTTAATGAACCTAACTTGTAGAAAATACTAGTAATACTAGTAATTAAAAAACAAAAGTTGGAAAAACTTAACCCTGTTATATGAAATCAAAGTATTTGCAATAAAAGTATTTATATTAAAAGAAGCCATTCAACATGTTGTTTTGAGATAAAACAATTAAATGAGCATTAATATCTTAAATCTAAATCAAATTCTGCTTTATCTTCTCATTCACTGTAATTTAGCACATTGTTTATCTTCAAGAATACATATTGCAAATAAAAATAAACAGAAGAAACTTCTAGCTTCCTGAATTACAACAGCATTTCAGTGACTGACTTGCATTATTTCAAGAAAAATATAACCTAAACTCTTCAGCGGCAAATGGAAAAATCCATGGCTTGCTTTCACCAGCATAAGCCAACTTGTTGGTGATGTTGTCATTTGCTCTATTGTTACAATTTCATTTTCTATTCCGCTGAACCATCATATTGATGCTTGCTTTCATGGAAAGTGTCCTGGGTTTGAGTGAGTGTTGGGGTATTTTTTGGCAGCAGGGAAGGGGCCTACAGCTGTGGCCCCCTGTAAGAAGCTTGTCAAAGCTCCCCCAGTACCAAGTCAACCCCACCTCTGCACCAAGGCCAAGTCAATCAGCTACACCTCTGTGATAGCATATTTAAGAAGGGACCTGGTGAGGAGGAGTTGCGGCAGTTGTGTGAACATCAAGATCAGTGCAGGAACAGAGGAAGAAAGGAGGGAGGAGGTGTTCCAGAGCAGAGACCTCCTGTATCCTGTGGTGAGATGGCAGGGTGACCCCTCCTGCCACCCATGAAGGTCTATGGTGGAGCAGACACTGATTTATAGCCTGTGAAGAGCTTCACATAATTGACTAAGGTGTCTGTGCCTGAAGAAGGCTGGGATCTTGTGGGAAGAAGCAGACCCCACTGTTGTAGTTTGGCACTGGTAGGACTGCAGCATGCAGAGGTGTCCAACCCTGGAGCAGCTTGGGAAGGGCTGCAGTCCATGGGAGGGACTCTGGTTGGGGAAAATTGGTGTCCTACACTGGAGCAGTGTAGGGATTACTGTGGCCCATGGAAAGGACTCACATCAGAGAAAGCTTGTGGAGAACTGTCTTCTGTGAGAGGTGGACCATGCTGGAGCAGGGGCAACAAGTTCCAGACACTCCCCCCCCCCCAAAGATGGAAGAAGCAGCAGAACTATCTGCACCCCCCATTCCCTGTCCCCCACACCACTGGGGGGAGAAGCTAGAGATATTGGGAGCAGATCTGAGCCTGGGAAGAAAGGAGGGGTGGGGGGAAGGTGTTCTCAAGATGTGGTAATGCTTCTCACTGTCTTACTTTGTTAAGTGTTGATGTTAGTGTCTGTAATAAATCTATGTTATTTTTTTCCTTCTCCTAACAAGTCTGCCTTTTGCCCATGACCATAATGGGTGATTTGCCCCTCCCTGTCCTGTCTTGAATCCCAAGCCTGGCTTATTTTTCCCTTCTCATTTCTGGAGGGGAAGGGAAGAGTGAGAGGCTGTATGGTGCTCAGTTGCCCTCTGAGCTCAAACCACGACAGAAAGTAAGACAAACTGTGATAAGTGAAATGAAGTTAAAGATGAAAGAAAAAAAAAAATTATTTCAGAGTCCCTAAAGTTAAAAAAAAAATCAAAAATTATCCATTTTAACAGTACATATTCTTAAATCTGATTAAATATATTCGGTATTATGAAAAAATAAATTATTAAAGTTAGTATGATTGAAAAAAGGTCAAATATCACACACATCTTCAGCAAGGTCAAGATGGAGGATCTGGAGAACTACAGTCTTAATCAGCCTCCTGGGAGCCATTACTGGGAACATAAAAAACAAGAGGACACATACAAGCTGATTGGGAACAGCCAGCATGTATTTACCAAAGGTAAATTACTGCTAACCAGCCTGATTGCTTACTGTGTTGAGGTAGATGTATCTGTCTCTGGATAAATGAAGAGCATTGGATGTTGTATACTTTAACAACAAGGCTTTTGATACTATCTCCCACAGCAGCCTGGTGTCATATGGACTGGATAAGTGGCCAGTAAGGTGGATGGAAAATTGACTGGGCCATAAAATGCAGAGAAGTGTGATTAATGATACTGATTCCAACTGATGGCTTGTTTCTAGTGATATTACTCAGGGATTGTTTTTGAGGCCAGTACTGTTTAATACCTTGTTGACGTAACAGAATGCATACTCAGCAATTTAGTAGGCAACGCCAAACTAGGGGAAGTAATTAACATGGTGCTATTCAGAGGAACCTCAAAAAGCTGGGGAAATAGACTGGTAGAAAGCTCTTAAGTATCAATAAAATAAAATACAATCTTTCATCTGGAATGAAATAATTTAGTGCAACAGGACAGATTAGGTGTTGTATGGATAGCAAGAAGCTCTACGGGGAAGGATCTGGCAGTTAGGGTAAACACCAAATTGAAGGTGTCAGCCACATGCCCTTGTAAATAAAGAAGCCCACCATATACTCTATTAGCAGAAGAGTAGCAAGACAGTTGTGGGAGGTGATTCTCCCTCATGATGAGCTGTGCTTAGTTTGGAGTCCTCATTACCAGAAAGATGTGGATAAAGTGGAATTAATCCAGCTGAGGTTGATCAAGGTGATTAGGGTTCTGCTGCATGTGCCATGTGAGCAGATGCTGAGGAAATGGAGTTTGTTCAGCATTAGGAAAAAGTAAGCTAAGGAGAGATGTTATTGTTGTCTAGAACTATATAATGATATGGGGAAGATAGAGCCAGACTTCCCCAAAAGTACACAGTCATAAGACAGGAAGCAACAGACACAAGTTGCAACACAGGAAATTTTTATTAGATACAAGGAAAAAAAAATTAATATGATGGTGGTTAGAATTTCCCAGAGAAGTTGGAGAAATCTCCAACCTTGGAAATGCTCAAATCTTGGGACATGGCTCTAAGCAACCTGCTTTAGTTGGACCTGATTTGAGCAGGTGGTTGTACTATATGATATACTATGCTTTCTTTCTGAAACGTCTACAGAAATAATTTAATATACTGAGAAATTAGTATTTGGTTTGTTTTTTTGATCTTGTAAAGTAACAGTTAGGATTAAATTGTGAAGTAATTTCACTCCTAAAAATTTTATTTTCAGCTTTAGAAATCTTAGATAATTGAAGGGAATATACAGAAAACATTTATTTCCTTATTATTAGAAAAAAATGTGATCAAAGCCTGAGCTGGTGTAATTTTCTATAGCTAAGTTGTCCTTACCAAATTAATAGCCTAGGTTTTGTTTTATTTTTTAGATGGCAGTAATAAAAAATCTAAGGTAAATTTTAATTAAATAAGAAGTAAAAAAAAATCACAGTGTATCAGTAATAAATTTCATATATATTTTTGTGGGACTAAATGATTCAGAGCAGACATTTTTAGAGAAAAATTGAAAATATCTATATCAGTTATTAGGAACATAATTTTTTATACAACACATTAAGTGAAACAAAGATAAGTCCTACTCTCTATTAATATGTCATTATTGGCCACACACTATTTAGGCTTTCTACTTTGCTTTGAAATAGCAGTCTCTTTATACATAAAAGTTTGGAAAAACAGGATGTTACTGATTTTATAAATTCTTACAGTTTGAAGTTGATATGTGATTAAGGTTACTAACATTTTGCAAGTGATGAATTTTAAAGGGATGATTTCCTAAAAAGAAGTTCCACTTTTATTGAACTTAGACATTTATTCGCTTTGACTTTGAAGCAATGAAAAATCTTCAGTAAAATCTGTAAGTAATACAATATTCTTTTTGTCAGTTTGGCCATCTAGAAAGTCATTGCGATAATCTAGGATTCTGAGATACTGAGTTTGTTTGAAAGAAATAATAGAGTTTATGGTTCAGTTGGGTGTAATATGTTAATGCAACTCGTGTATTGTACATATGAAAAAGGCACAGCTCATCGTAATTTTATATTGAATATACTGCACAGTTTTATTATGTACGGTAAATTCATGTAGAGGACGAACTTTATGTTGTTCAACTGTGAAGTAGGGTGGGAGCATTGCAAATGGTCAGATACATAAAAAAAAAATATCTAGTTCTACAGTAGTTTATTCTGGTCATTGCCATCAGGGATTTATGGTGTATTACTTATTTGTGTCTGCAGTATTTTAATGTCTGGCTGTGGGAGTTGTGATTTCCCACTGCAATATGCTAATGCTTTATGTGTTAGTGATAATGGCAGGACTGTAGATCTAGGAGTGCTAAGTTAACTATCTTCCTTCTCATATCGATCTGGGATTAAAGAACTACCACCTCAGTGTAGTACAAAATAACACTGGATGATATATAAGGAAGGTTTTGACCGTGAAATTATTTCCTTCCTTAGTGTGGGTGAAACTTTGCTCTGCATTGAGAAGCTGGTTTAATGTCTTCGTTACCATGGTAGCCTTAATCAGACGTTATCAACTCTGATAAACTGCTCTATACAACCGTGCAAGCTGAGTAAAGTCTGGCAATGAGCATTATATTGAACATGTTTTATTCTTCACTTAATCCTAAATCATTCATCAGTAAGTGGAAGCCTTTTCTTCGATCATGGATCAAAACCTTAGTTTGTCTTGAAAGATGTATTTTTATCAGTATAACATCATTCTATGTGATTAAAAACTGCTAGGAAACAAAGAAAAATGTCAAAGCTAACAGAGAGTAGTTTTACAGTGTCAGGGGGCTGATGCGGGCCATGCCAAGGTAACTTTTTAACCAGTAGACACAGTGAAACTCACTTCCAGATTATCCCTCACTTGTGATGCCACCTGGACAATAAATGTTTTCTGTGAGTTTCTTCTGTAATTTAGAAGTAAAATAGGGTAAAAGAGCTTATTTTTCCCTGCCAAAGTTTGAGAACACAGAAGAAAGCCAAAATGTAAATGCAAAATAATGCTATTATGCCCATTATCAGTAATAAAAGTTCTAATGTCTGAAATGTCCCAGTCTGTAGGTAGAAGAATTCCAAACAAAATATAAAGTTGGAAAAAAATGATGTCTATTTTAACTTATAACATGACATTTTATTAATTTATTTTCTTCTGTACTTAAAGGATCAAATGTGGCCATCTTTTTAATAATGAAATTATGTAGCAAGAGGGATCAACTGAAGTCTCAAATCACATTTGCTAAGTACTTTCTTTAATGGTCTGTAATGTTTCTTTGACAGAGGTAATTAGTCAACTGTCTTTATGATGCTACAAATGATACTACATATAGCATTAATAGTTACTAGTCTATATCTGAATTTTAGCTTAAGTAATCTAAATTAAGCTTTTGTAGTACAAGGAAGAGTTAAATGAACATGAAGAGATCTCACCTGAGGGCAGGTGAGGCACTATTCTATGTAAACTTTTTTCCTACATTAAGACAACTTTGGTTTGCATCAGGTATTTATACAAAACTTTCATTCAATTGCAGAGAAATCCACTGAAGAAATCTAATAAAAGATCCAAAACCCTCAGCTACTTTTTTTAATTTTTCTTTCAACATATTTTGCTGATTCACACTTCACCATTTCACTCTCTATTGGGACTTACTGTTTCTGAAAAAAACATTTATCTACAAAATTAAACCACTTGCTTTGGATTAACGCCAATAATCTTCTACTTGAAAAGAAGGGGGTTTGGCTCTTCTGGTTTTGCCTTTTTTTTTTTTTTTTTTTTTTTAAATTTTTGTATTTTTTATTAATAATAAAATAGGTACAGCATCCAGGAAAAGAAAAGAAAATCAAACAATTACCCTATTGTCCTGTCTTATTCTAAAATAGAAGTGAGCACACTAGTTTTCTCTTCCTATATTATAATCATAACTGTGTTCAACTCTTTTGACACTCTATACACTGCAGCTTATTCTTCACATCACATTTGTTTCTTCTGTGTTTAACCTTTAAAGCAAACTTCCTCAGCTGAATATGTAAGTTGCCATGGCTAGAATATATTGCAGACAGAGCAAAAATGGATTTTTTTTCTGTTGATGGCCAAAGGTCTAGTGGCAAGTAAAATCAAAATGAATCTTATTAAGAATTTTTTCTATCCTCATTTGCACTTTTGTTTTCTCTCTCACTTGTGTCGTCAACTGCTTTCCACTGCTACTTTGATAATTTGAGTCTCTCCCTTCCCTCTGGGTGACTTTTTAATTTCCTCTTGTCTTTCTTATGAGATAAAATTAGAATATAAATTTCTCTGGGTTCTTCACTTATTGCTTGGAGATTTGTTAGCTTATTTTGCTACACCTTAAGTAAACATGAAATATCATGTAATGTGTTTTTATACTATTTATTGTATCTCAAGCTATGTGGAGAACAATTCTGCCTTTGTTTTTAAGTCTGGACTCACAGTTCATTTGTGTTAATGGTTAGGCTCCCACTGGACTTTTGTTAATGTTTGCATCAGTGCTGTGGTAGCTAATGTTAATCTATTAATACAACAGTATAAAAATTATTCCATAGTTAAAAGCTAAACTTTACTTTACCTGTCCCCATTAGAGCGTAGAAAAGATTTTTAATGATATTATGGACTAATAAAATGTTAATTGAAGCTACATCAGGAAGTAGTTTTTTAAAGAAGTGAAGATTCTATTAATATATTTTAAAATGTATAAGCATGAGGTCAAAATATGTATATTAGTGGGTCCATAGCCCTGCTCACATTAAATATACAACTATTATATTTTTTTCAGTCTCATGACATTTCTGAGATTTTCTGTGGCCTCTTCCTTTTGCACTTAGGTATTTTTTTAAATTAGTCGCCCTGATGTTCACAATATATTAGGGCTTACAGTTCAGATGTATAGCATATGAAAACTAATTCAGATCCCTGAATGGAAAGTGTATGTATGAGTTGCCTTTTCAAGTGATAGCTTTTGGTTTTAGATCACTGCTTGCCACAGAGATATCCAGCATAACTATTCTGTTCTGTAAACTTTCAGAGTTTCAGAAGAATATCGCCACTCGTTTCTTAACCATAATTAAAAGAAGCAAATACCTCTCTCATTTAACAGAGCATTTACCAACAAGCCATCTTCTACATGTGTTTTGATAATATCATATTCTTTCTGTATTTATTTTTATATGATATTCTGCTTTCTTTTCTTCTGATGTTTTCTTCTCCTGCAGTGTCATATTATCCTTTTCTCATCTGAATATAAAACATAGAAAGATATTTGAATATAATTTTATTATGATATTTTAGAAATAAGATTCTCAGATGCTATCAAATGCTGTATCTTGATTTATCAAATTATCTATTGAATGATTTTATTGTCCTTGATTTCTGGTTGCTGTTTTCATCTGAAGAGCCTTGTCTTTTATGAAGGAAAATTCATATTTGACATTACTTTATGTTTGTATTTAAATTGTTATAGCTAAATTTGTGTTTGGGATTCAGTTCAGGAAATATCTGCTAGTGGTGTATGTGATACCTGAAATCTCTTGTGTCTCAATATCATTTAGTACTAACAGATTTATCCAACACTTCAACCTAATTATCCTAGAGCTGTCTCAGTCTTGACTGATTGTTTAGGTGATATTAATATCTGAACGGTGAGGAATTTTTATGAAGATAAATCCCACCAAGGCTGACATTTTATTAACTAGCTCCAGAAACTTGTTGGATGTTGCTTCTTTTCTGGAAAAGTTAATTAACTTTGATAAATAATGCAATACTAACATCCTTGAATGTAAACACTTTTGGTGTTACCATACATTACATTGAATTTATAGTCTGATCAGCATTTACACTTGTTAACAGTTTTTATTTGTATTTCCTGCTTAGTATCATCATGATCAATAGGAGCCTACAAGATGTTAAAAAATGCTTTTATTTTCCTAGATGTTAATTATAATACTATGAAATTTTCCCAGCCTGTGATGCTCTGTAGTCATTATTGATATCTAATGTTGCTTTCAGATTTTTGTTGACTAGAATTTTTTATCTTCTCATTTCACTTACCAGTTCTGCCCTTTGATTACCTGTAAAATTCTACACTGGAGGTATTTTGGGGGGGGGCATTACCTGTAAGGCTGTTAAAAGATGCTGCCTCAAGTTATTTTTCTGATTTACTTTTATTTATGGCTCTAATTATTTCCTATTTGAAGAAATTGCCAACAGCATTATTTTTTTGCAAATTCATATATATTTCAAACAACTGGATTAGGTCTATGACCGTGTTTGTGAAATTACATTGTTTTTTATGTGCAGAGAATCCATTATAGTCCTTTGTCTAAACTGACAAATCATATGTTTGACACTGATTTTAATCTTATGAATTATAAACTGGCTCTGGTCATGCAGTAAAAAGCACAGAGAACATCATTAACACCACATGTATTATTTTATACATATGTGTAAAGTGTTGTGCCCAAAGTAGACATTGCACAACTCTGGTAAATATTCAAGTGGGTAGGACTTACATAATCAATAAAATGATGGATGCAACAATCACATTCAGTCTTTTTCAACAGGTAGCCCCATAAATGAAGAAATTACTCTTCAGAAAAGATATATGGATAGCACTCCACTACTGGATGCTCACCAAACTGAAGAACATGTCCTGTGGATTCACCCACAGATGCCATACTTCAACATCAGCCAAACCCACTTTGTGATGTTGGTATAAAACCAATGACAATTAAACAACTTCTGCAGAGATACTAAGGTGTCCAGTGGTGGAAACAGAGTAATATATGGCCCTTTATCTCCATTTCATTCTCCAATAATATGACAGAATAGATCTATTTTTGTTAAAACCAAAGAAAACTGGAAGAAGTTTCCATTTAATTCTAGTAAATCCTCTGTTTATTTTCCATTGTGGCCAAGCCTGTCATTTAAGACTGCTCTTGGAAATCTCTTCATTGGGAAGTTTAACCAGCCCCTTAAAAATAGCTGTTTCAAGAGTTTGAAATTTCTACAAATCCTTCAGCCTTTATCATACACTTTGCTCTTTCAGAAACACACTAAAGATTTTTAGTTATATAGTACTCAGCTAGTTCAAATGTTATTATCCATATATCAGTCTGTCCCTATCTTTTTGACTGATTTATCTGTGCTGATTACTGTTTATACTTCTCTCAGTGCAATAAGAGCGGTTAACATTACTGACACATCCACTGTTATTATATATATCATTGATGAGGAACTCCTGTTTTAAATTCAGCCCCTTTGTTGGCCTAGGAAGATTAGATGCATTTTAATTTAAAAAAAAAAATAAAAAAAATCAGAGATGTTACAAAATAATTGTGCTAAAAAAATGTCTGTGTCATCATAGTAGGTGGTATGTTCTCTGCACCGGTATTGGCAATCTGTGCAAAATTATTTAGTTCTGATTATTTTCCAAAGGTTGTGTTGAAATTCTCTCTAGTAAGCCTCACTGCTCAATACCTCAATTTGTCTAACTTTACATAGGTGAGAGCATAATCTAAGTCCAATGAGTCTTTAAATTATCACTTAATAAAGATTAAAACCATTTTCTTCTGATAAAATCAAGCAGATTTTATAAACTTTCAATGTATTACTGTAGTTCAGAACCATCACTTATGATAAACAAAGCTCAGTAAAAATTTTCATAATTACACATAGACATATTGTGTTTTACATTACATTAAAATCAACATTAAGGACTAGTCTGCATCTCATACTACAGAAAAATATGGAATGAAAAATGTTATCATTTATTGATAAAGTTAGTGTAAACTGTGTCTTCCATAGCAAATATAAAATGAACCTTGAAAACCTAATTTTTAAAATGTGAAAAATGTTAAAATTCCAACTAAAATTTGTGATGAGTTCTCATATATAGTCAGTAACTTACAGAGAAAGAAAATAAAAAATATAATTGATAAATACTTGCTATGAGTAACATGGTAATGGATATCAGACATGATAAAGAATAAATTCATTCAGTATGAATGAGCGAGATAAAAAGAAATAAAAATGTGGATTTTGTGACATAATTAACATTTCACAAATGAAGCAATATCCATTTTAATGTCTCATGAGATTTGTATTGGTATTAGTCTGTATTTACAGACACAATGATTATGCAAAAATGTTTTGAGAGCTTACTATTAGCTTTACCAGTTTTAGTAGTCTTTCCCCATTTCTAATATGAACAGTAATATGCATTTTCAGAAAAGCACATTTAATCAACATAAGGTTTATTTCAGATCATGTATCTGACATAGAAACTTAAATTTAAAATTTAATTAACTATCAAACAGTTCTAAAGAGAGAATAGATGCTTACTGAATATCTCTGCAATTTTTGCCTATTATCCTTAGGTTCCGACTGTGTTTCTCACTGATGTGTTTATAATCAGGTTCAATTTGACCTTATAAATATATTTCAGAAATTGTGTTCTATAACCAAATTAATAAACTTCCATGCTTCCATTGTCTGTTTGTACATCTGCATATGTAAATTAGAGACAAGGTTCAATTGTATAGAATATTTCCCTCTACCTTTGTCTGGGTGAACAAGAAGCTTGAAGAGCAGTTTCATTTGAATGTGTAAAGAAATTAGAGATATTTTAAAAAGAGGTATTTGTATCCATTAAATATGTGCAAATGCTTATAGGAGAAGGCAGGTTACTCTGTAGTATTTGTTTATTAAAGTTACAGAGCAAAGAGTTAAGCAGGTTTTTATCCCTGACATTTCCCAGATAAATACATACTTAGAAATAAAGCACTCCTCTTTGTGGTTTTGCATGTATTTAAGTATGATGCACACAATAATATTTGCTTTTTTAAATTTAATTACATTCTGAGACATGCACAAAGAGTACTGGAAGCATGCAAAGTACAGGGAAATTAAGAAACAGAATTATTATGCTCTGCATATTCAAACCAGATATTTTTCTTATCCATCTTCACTATGGTATATGGATACCTGTTCTGTATTTAGTGGCATGGTCTCATTTCTTAGCACAGTTGAATTTTTAGACACTGTTGTCTAAAGTAAGAAAAAAACAGACCCATAACAAGTTCTAAGCAATGTGCCCATGGTCACCTACTGGAAGTGTAGAAGTTAGCAACTCTGATTCTTTGATTTTTATTTTAACGTTGGAAAAAGTAACAACAACATTTACACCCACAAAAACAATGTAACATTAACATAATTAATAGTAACAGTTATTATAAATAATGCATTCAAGCTCCAGCTGAGAAACTCCTTCCCAAAAATATGTGTGACATTGTTACGACTCCTCTTCAAATAGATCAATGAGTGAGTGAATCTCTGCATGATGAAAAGCAACCACACCTCTGCAGAATTCCAAAACCACTACAACACCACTGATGAATCTCAACACTAAAATCCACCCCATCAGCACCCAAGCTATCCATAGAAACTTTGAAAGTTTGAAATTTTGGCATGATTAATGAAGCTATGAGCCATGACTTTGTGAAAGACAAACTATGGACATGATAGAACAGATGTAAATTAGAATTGATTCAATGATGGACAATGAGAGCTGACATGGGCATGTGTTGGTAAAGGCCATAGTTTAGACAATGTAATACTTTATTAAAAGTCCAAAGCCAAAAGTAGTGTCTTAAAAAAAAAAATACAGACCATTACTGAAAAATCTTGCAAGAATCACTGTCAAATAAAAGCAAATCAGACCAAATCTAAATCTCTTAATAAAATCTTCCTTCTATTGCTATTGATCAGAAAGTGATTCCATCTGTTCTGAAATTTCCTTTCACGCGCTCTAATCGATTCTGACTTAGACATGCTATCCCTTAGAACAAGCTAAAGTGTTTCTTAATATTTTCAGGCTTCACATCATCTGAATGAAGACAAGCACATAAACATGGAAACTCTTACTTTGTAGATTACCTGCACAATACCTGTAGGAATCAGATTGAGGTTGCAAAGTGAAAGGATCCAGACACTCAGGAAGTATGGCCAAAATAAGGCCTGATTCCTGAATACCCTTATATAAAATCAAGTTTTCTGTGAAGTTTAGTCCCAAATTAGTTTTCAGTTTGTTTGGCTTACAGAAATCTTCCTCTAAGGATAAATACTTTTAAAGATATGTCCACATTCATATAGAGCACTATGTAAAAATGCTGAAAAGGACCGCAGTTAATGAATTACTCAGAAAAAGTCCCTGTTAACAAAAATGATACTCCTTTGTTATGAAATTTCCTACAGCCAACAAACCAAGTCTGAATTCCCTATAGAGCCAAAGAAAGCTGTTGTCCTAGTAATTTAAACATTTCTACAATGCATAAAGCTCCCATCCATTCCCTTGCTTCCACAGCTCCCACTCTTTGAGTATTTACATACTCTTTCTTTTTTCCTTTTTACAAGTTTTCCCTCCAGGTTATTCTCTGCATTATCCTTCCACAATAGTTTCATAGAATCATAAAATGGTTTGGGCCCACCTCTCAGGCCTGTTCAGGTCCCTCTGGATGGCATCCCTTCCCTCCATCATGCCAACTACACCACATGGTTTGATGTCAGCAAACTTGATCAGATTGTGCTCAATCCCACTGTCCATGACACCAACACAGATGTTAAATAACATTGGTCCCAATACTGACCACTGAGGAACGTCACTCGTCCTTGCTCTCCACTTGGACATTGAGCTGTTGACTGCAACACTTTGAGTGTGACTATTGAGGCAATTTGTTATTTACCAGGTGGTTCATTCATCAAATCCACGTCTCTGCAATTTAGAGACAAGGATGTCGTGTGGATCAGTGTCAAATGCTTTGCACAAGTCCAGGTATATGATGTCATTTGCTCTTTCCTTAGCCACCAATGCTGTAACCCTGTCCTAGAAAGCCACCAAATCTGTCAGGCACGATTTTACCTTAGTGAAGCCATACTGTGTGTCACCAATCACCTCCTTATTTTCCCTGTGCCCTAGCATAGTGTCCAGGAGGATCTGCTCCATGATCCTGCTGGGAACAGCGGTGACACTAACTGCCCTGTCGTTCTCTGAGTCTTCCTTTTTTTGCTTTTTAACAGTGGGGGTTAGGTTTCTCCTTTTCCAGTCATCAGGAACTTCACTGGACCACCAGAAATTCTCAAATATGATGGATAGTGGCCTGGCCACTTCATCTGCCAGTTCCCACAGGACTCACAGATGTATCTCATCAGGTCCCATGGACTTGTACACCTTCAGGTTCCTTAGATGGTCTCAAACCTGATTTTCTCCTACGGTGGGTAGTTCTTCCTTTTCCCAGTTCCTGCCTTTCCCTTCTGTATCTTGGGTGGGGTGGCTGCAGCCCTTGCCAGTGAAGGCTGAGACAAAAAAGTTATTGAACACCTCAGCCTTCTCCATATCCCAGGTAACCAGGACTC
Organism: Tyto alba; assembly: GCF_018691265.1. NCBI lineage: Eukaryota > Metazoa > Chordata > Aves > Strigiformes > Tytonidae > Tyto > Tyto alba. The sequence continues at coordinate 27,336,974 of NW_024881316.1, read as the reverse complement.
TCGTTTACTTCTGGTGAGGGCCCTCATTTTCCCTAGTCTTCCTTTTATCACTGATGTACCAGATTTTATCTGGCCAGATTTAATTTTATCAGGGAATTGGCCTTCTTGATCTGATCCCTGGCTGCTCATCCAACATTTTTTCATGACATCTTTCAAAAATAAGCATGTCTACCAATAATTATTATCACAAATGATAAAAATTGGTTTTCTTCATTAACTTTGCAAGACTGCAATCATGAACATAATTTTAAATAACGGCTGGAATCATTCTGGCTAAACCTGCTCCTGCATGGGTTCCTCCAGAAACTGCAGAGGAATCTCTGCTCCCATGCCTGGAGCACCTCCTCCCCCTACATCTTCTCTCACTTTGGTGTCTTCAGGGCTGTTTCTGCAATTTCTTTTCTTCACTCTTCTCTGCCATGCAGCATTTTTCTCTTTCTTAAACTCATTTTCCCCCGAGGCACCCCCAGGGTGTCTGTGGGGCCGAGCCGTGCCCTGCGGTGGGTGGGTCGGAGCCAGCTGGAACCGGCTGTGTCCGGCGCGGGGCAGCCCCGGCCTCCCCTCACAGGCTGCTCCTGCAGCCACCGCACTGACAACACCTTGACACATAAACCAAATGCATTTGATAATTATAGTCCCCTTTCTTTTGGAGAGCTTCTAGATTAGAAATAATAATAATAATAAAAAAAAAAAATCCCCAAACTAACCAACCAACCAAAAAAATAAAATAATTAAAAAAAATTCCCAAACACCTCATTTCACCTTCCACTTTTGTGTTATTTTTTCTTGGTTTCAGGCAAGATATTTAGGAATGAACTTCCATTTAAAAGCTCTCCCTGCAGGTCAGATGTGATGCATATTGGGGTTATGCTGTGGGAAGCCCTTGTACCACAATTACTCTGGATGTATGCACTATGTGCAGAAATATTGTTCTGAGTTATCAGAGGCAGTCGGTCTTTTTTAATCCCCATAGATCGCACTTCACTGCAGTTGGGAAAGGAACACCTCAAAATCCCAAAGTAATATTGTTAAACAGACTGTACATGCAGCAAAGAGTTCAGGTATTATCACAGACCATGAATTGTGAAAGCATGTTTGAAGCATATAGGACTCATATTTTTCTATAACTTTTTTTTTTTTTTTAAATTAATCTCTTTTTAAGCCACACACTTATAAAGGCATGTTTTATTATAGTTTTGGAAGAATTGCAACATATTTACAGTAGTCAGCATTATTAGCAAGTATGCTGATCCATTGTCATTGTGGTATTGCCCTAATATTATATCACAAAAATTATTTTTCTAGTGATGAAATACTGTAATACATTACTAAAATGCCTCTATTGTGAAGATATGTTTATCTTTAATACAACATTCACTGGCATAAACAGGTTCTGAGTTTAAACAGAAATAATTGATAGAATAATACAATTAAGTTCTTATATATATATATATCATTTAAATGAGTTTATATTGTTTCATTTAAGTAAAGCATTTGGTAGAGAACAGATTTGTATGCAAGAGGATATTGCCTTCATAATAACAGAGAGCAGTAATGATTCAGATTTTAACAGCTGCATGAAAATGTATGTTTGTATTAAAGCATATGAAAGAAATTCTTTCAGTGGAGCAGCTACAGAAAAAAAAAAATGAAATTGAAGGGAAAGTACTGAACAGCTCAACGGGTTCTCATTAATTAAAGTTTTAGGAAGTTATGTATCCTGAGATACAATAGCTGAACTTTATGTGTATACATATGCACACACACAAGCTTTGATAAAAAAAACTCCTCTGTGTATGTGTGTGTGACAATAGCATTCATATTTTTAAATTTAGAAACCTTTCCATTTAATTTCTGTGGTTGTCAGTGTTTTAGCTTTTCGCTTACAGTTTGTTAGATAAATTCTCAAGCCAGGAAAGAACATTTTGCAAGGATTTGGCAGAGTAATCTACTCAGTTTTCAAGGGTAAAATACATCTTTCTTCCATATTAAAAAGTTTATAACTTTTCTGAACAGCACTAGAGACTAAGCAGAAAGTGATCAAGATAGGAAATGTGGCAGGAAAATATCCCTTAGGTAACCAAAGGTCTATTGAGGAACAGATGAAAACAAGTTATGTCATTCTAGAAGTTATAGGTGCTTTAAGAGTATACACAGACTGTGTTTTATAGTCTGTATTTTGTTTTATCATCCAGCATTCTGTTTAATATCTTCCAAATATATAGGTAATGTTAGGAAGGACAGAAAACTATCTAATTAGGAGAGGCATTTTTTATGCTGATTACATTTACAAACCCTGATTGATGCAGGACCTTGCAAACTATGTAGCAGATTATACTGATAACACCCATTTTTGTATGTGACAATGGTTACTCATTGCCTGAGAATGGGGCATATTTAACAGATAAAGTCCCATTAAAAGAATCCATCTGTATGATAATATAGACATATATACACTCATTTGTGTATGAACTAATCAGAAAATTCTAATGTTCCAACTGTTTAACCTTTGAAACACAAGACCTATTTTTCCTTTTTTCTTGGTAAAATTCTATGCTCTGCCATTAGGATGTGATAGAAAATATCCAAGCAATTCACATATTCAATTTAAATCTTGAGAAACTACTTATACTAACAAAATCAAAGTAATGGAAAAAACAAATGACCCTGAAAATTTATCCAGTCTACCATTCCATCCCAAGGCAGGATCAGGCCAAAGAGGCAGCTAACCTGATCTTAAAAAACTTCAGGTTCCAGTCTTCCCAGGTAATTCAGTGCTTCTGAATACTCAGCATTACAGAGTTTAATAATTCTGTCTGAATCTTTCATACAGTGATTTAAATCTTTAACTCTATTCATTGTATGAAGACTATTATTATGCCATCTCTAGACAAAATGGTTCTAAATTCAATCTACTGAAAAAAAGTTGTTTCAGTTTTTTCTTTTAGATGTCTTTAGACCCCTGATCATTCTCACAGCTATCTGCAGTATCCTCTACAATTTGTACATATCTTTACCACAATAACCCAAACTGACCACAATACTCCAGCTAAAACCTTAATAATGTTGAAAAGATTTCAAGAATTGTTCACATTTCAGGTAAGTTATAGTGATATTTAAATATGTCAGAATTCTATTTACCTTTTGCACAGGGCATGAAATTGGTAGCTCATGTTCAGCTTGTGATATATTCCCTCCAGATCCATATCAGAACAGCTGCCTAACCAGTTGTTCCCCATCATGTATTCGTGCAATTGACCCTTAACACCTAAGAAAAACACCTTGCACTTGCCCCTTATTAATTCCATCCTATTCTTTAAAAGACCATCTAAGAATAAAGTAGAACATTTATTTTTTCAGAATTTATGTAACATTCAGCTTGGTTGCCATGTGGAAGACAAGATTTTACAAGCTATTTATGCCTACAAAGCAAGAGTGTGGGTCATAATAACATAAGGTACAAGGTTAAAGCAGTTGAGGATATGAGAAATAAATGCTACAGAAACAAAGAACAGATCTAAATAGTCAGTCTGTACCACCCTGAATGCTGTGCAGAAAACATATCAATGATAACCACTTTTTATATGTATTCAAGAAAGAAATTAAGAATTAAATTAATAATGTAGGGTAAACATGCAGTCAGAAAGTCATAACAGAGTCTGAAAGTTATACACTTATATATGATCTGCAAACGATATAATCTGGGTAGCAACATGGAACAAATCTTCCCAGTGCAGAGGTGGCACATGGCAGTAAGTGAAGAGGAGCTGAAAAGGCAGAAGAGACAAATCCAGGGACCAAACTTCAAATGAAGCCAAAGGCAAGGGAGCTCACATTTCAACTTTAAATCATCATGTATGTACAAAAGAAGCTATGTCTTGGAGAACTGATTCTGTTCTTGCCTTTGATTTACAAATCTCTTGACTGATGTCTGTAGGCTGGAGTCTCAAGCACTGGCCATTGTACTACATAGTATGAATTTACCAAATAAAGGATAATACTGGTGATATTTTCCTTTGCTTCTGGGTTTGCACAGACTTTCTCTTCAAGAAAAAACAGCAACGTCAACATTATTTAAAGTATATGAGTCATAAAACGGTACCAGTCACATCTAAAACAGAACTGCTTAAGCTTTATGTGTGGTTTATATGGTTAATGAGCTCCACCAGAAAATTTCCTTCCACTAGGTTGAGTCTCCTCTTGTCATTTAAACTCACATTCAGAATTTCCTAATGGTGAATTGCATGTGACTGCACTGGAGTTGAGAGCTGACTCACCATCTCTAGGGTGATAAAGGTACTCTGGATAAAATTAACTGCTGTGCATAAAACTGTTAATTTCTTTTTTTGTTCAGAGAGTATGAATTGGAGTGAGGAAGACTGAATGATACTTATTGTAGGTCCTTATCCATTTTTTTGTGAACCAGCCATTGATATTTTACAAAACAGGAAAATACCAGGCTACAGGGCCCAGCTGGTAGCCTTCAAACACCATCCTTCATAGTTGAACTGTGATCAAGCTTCAATAGCAGCATCAAATTCCCCAAAAGATTGTGGTTCACTTGCTGAAAATATAAGTTATGCTTTATCTTTGTCATGGATTGATCCCAGCCAGTTTTCAAGCACTGACCCAACCTCTCCCAACGGGATGGGGAGAAAACTCATGGAGGCAAGAAAACTCGTGGATCAAGATAATGACAAATTAGTAGGTGAAGCAGGAGCTGAATGTGCAAGCAAAGCGAAAAGAGGAATTTATACACTACTTCCCATTGACAGGCAGATGTTTAGCCCCTGCCTGGAAAGCAGGACCTCAGCACACGTAACAGTTTCTTGGGAAGTTAAACACCATAACCACAAGCATCCCTGCTTTTTCCTTCTTTCTTTTCTTGAGCTCTTGTTGCTAAGCATGGCATCACATGGTATGGAATATACCTTTGGTCAATTTGGGTCATTACCAGCCTACTCACTGGGCAGGGAACAGAGCAAGAAACAGAGAAGGCCTTGACGTTTTGCAAGCACTGCTCAGCAATACTCAAAACACTGTTGTTTTCTACAATCTTTCCAAAACACAGTACCATGCAGGTGCTATGAAAGTTAACCCCATTCTAGCTGAAGCCAGTACAATTCCCCACCAAAATCTGTATGAAATAGATGAGGCATGAGAATGTGTCATCACTATGCCTTTTCAGGAGACTTTAGATGCAAGACTGACTACTTTCATTATCACAAGGAATCTTAAGTAGCTAATAATTGTCAGAGAATCAGTTCAATAAAAATACTCATGAAACAAATGCTATAAAGTCCATCTCAATACACCTTTAGTTTTAGCTACATGGTGGCATGCCTGATAGCCCAAATAAACTTTTTACTCATGAAAAGCCCCACAGTGGTTTTCTCTTCTCTTCTTCTTTTTTATTTTATTTTTTACTTTTTTTTTTTTTTTAATTTATTTTTTTAAATTGACATTGCAAACAATCTTTGGAAAAACATCAAGTGGATGTTGACTTCAGTACTTATAGTTTTGAACCGCAGACTCCCAACATATTTACCTAACAGACCTAACTACTTTCAGAGATGTTACAGGTGACCCATTCACTCTGTGAGGCAGTTTTGTAATTACGTATCTCCTGAGGATGGCAAGAAAGAAGAGACTACTAATTGTATCAGCTCATTAAGTCTCTTTTAAAATAGTTGACACCAGGTTTTCCGAAAGAAAAGATATATTCTAACTATCTCTCCTATGGTCTTTTCTACTGCTATAATTACATAGGGACCAATAAGAATACTGACAAAATTTATGTTAGCTAAATCAATGAAAATGAATAGGGTTTGCTCTACTGTTCTCAGCTGAAAACAGAAGTAAAAAAAAATTGAAGGACATGATGAAAAGACGCAACCTTTTTATGAAGTTTCATATATGAGTCTAATCTTGATGTCTAAATAATGTAATATCTGTAACTGAAATTTATAACTAATATTAAATTATAAACTATAATTTAGATAAAAAGCTAATTTGAAAAAAAGGAGACAGAATAACCTCAAAAAGATATTAAAGGTAATGCGAGGACGGTAGTATGGAGGAAAACTGATCCTAGATAGGTTCAGAAATTTTGAAGGCTAGTGTACAGAAAACAAGTTAATTGCAGTTAATCAGAACAGTAAGCTTTAATAGCTTTTATATTACAACATAACTCAATTGCAGAAATGTCCTTTCAGCTGCCTGTGACCATATTCTGATTTGTGCTGATTCATAAGCTCTTGTGACTACAGAGTAAATGGAGTATGTTACATCTCATCTGTAGTTTATCTTATTTTATTAGATACAAGACATACAAATATTTTTAGATGGAATTCAATAATTCATCTAATCAAGGTAATAACTTAAATGTTCCCAGGAAGTTAGTAAAAATGCTAACTTCGTACAAAATATTGTTCTTTAGTCCTTCAAAAAACACTCTATATTCTATAAAATTTTGATTGTGCATATAAATTAAAGTGAAAGAAAAATAGCAAATATTCAATAGCAGTAGCTCTAACACAGTAGAAAAAAAAAATTATTATAATTTCTTTGAACTGAAGAGCAGATACAGGAAGATACAACTCCAGGTAAAAAATTTTACAGAAATGTTTTCTTCAAAAAACGCAAAAAAATATTTATTTCTACAGCATTTTTAACAGAATAATTGTTGAAACAAGTAATTTGGATTTTGATTTGTTCAATAATTTCCCATTATATAGTTTTAAGTCCATTAGTTTCATATAGAATTTAACCTTGTCATTATATATATACTATTACAGTAAGCCAAAATACTATATAATAGACATAATAAATATTTTAAAGTATTTCATTACATAGCTTACATAGGAACATTATAGCTTACATCCAGTATTACAGAATAGAAATCTAGTTCCTATTTAAGGAGTCTAGAAGAGGCACTATTTTAAGGATTCTCTTCCTTCCTTCTTAGTTTTATTATTGCATTTCAGGCCAAGATGTTTCACCTGTGATTTTTTCTTTTTCTATGTATTACTTTAAACTGTGTTCTTCCCATATAAATCCATGCAAAAGCTGTTTGTTTGTTTGGATTTTTTAAATTATAATTTTCAGTTTGGATTGCTTCTGGTGATCGTGAAAGCACTGATTTTGTAAAGCATAGCATGCTCAGGACAGGATTGGACAGCATCATCATATGCTCTTAAGGACGCTGGTTGTGATTTTTTTTAATTTACTTTTAGAAGCAGACTTGAAATTGTACCTCTTCATCACTCAGTAGCTGTCTTCACTTGAGACACGCAGTGACAGTTTGTAATTTATTGGAACACTGACTCGGTTAACAGAGGACTTGATTTCTTCTAAAATCCTTGTTTTCTTCTAAAGAATTTAGAATAAATAGAATTCCTATTTTATATATTGGAAAATATATTCAAAATTATAGAGAGCAAAATGCAGAAGGCCAAAGCAGAGAAACAGTTTGCAGAAATACAGACCTTTAATCAACTTTATTAGCTCCACACAAGGGTAATGGGAGGGCAGCACTGCCCAAACATGCCATTCAGAAATGAGACATAACTCAGGAATAATATATGGATAAAAATCCCCAGAACAGGACTTCTGTGACCAGTGGTAGTGAAGTAAGATACTAAAGTTGTGGATAAAAATTTGTACTGCTACAAGTGGTTTGAATAACCCACAATCAAAGCTGTCAGGTATATAGATCACTCATTTTCTTCAACAGACATAATGATTTTAACCTTTCCAAAAAACATCTTTAAAAGTTTCAACAGTACTCCCCAAGTCTAAATCAGTGTTTTTCACTCACACTCAAGGAAACATTACATATTCACCCATGTGCCTTAATAGAATTTTTTTCTCTTCTACAAAACTAAACTAAACTAAAGCAGATGGCCTTAAAAAAATCTGTGTGTACTTATTTGCTTTGGGTTTTGATTCTCATTGTTTGGCCATTTTTCACTCCTCTTAACATTGTATCTTTTTGTTAAATACCATAAGGAACTTGATTACTTTTCTAAAGGGTCCAAGAAAGCTATTCATCTTTGTGAAATTTAACGATGGAAAAAATACCTCCACTAGGACAATCCATTCCATTGTAAGTATTAAGCCTTAAATAAGTAAGAGGAAATGCTGTCTCTAGAGGATGATGTCTCTCCCTATTGATCTGGTATCAAAGAAACAGTATAGAAAAGACACCTCAAATTTATAAGGCTAAAGTTAGGTCATAGGTTCACAAGACAATTCGGAGTGGAAGGGACATCAGAAGGTTTCTAATCCAACCTCCTGTCCAAAGGGCAACCTCCTCCACTTCTTGGCTCTCCTCATGGTGACAAAGTCTTTCCTTATACACAGTCTGAACTGCCTCTTTTTCAGCTGATGTTCATTGCCTTTTGTCTTCCCACTACCCACTCCTGTGAAAAACCTGACAAGTCTCCTTGATAATGTCCCTGTAGGCACTGGGAGTGTGCTTGTAGGTCCCCCTGAAGTTGTCTTTTCTTCAGGCTGAACAAGAACATCTCTCTCATTTTCCCCTCAGGGCAAGCACTCCAGGCTTGATCATGTTGGTAGTATCTGCTGAACTTGTTCAAGTTTATTGATTTCTTCCTTCTATTGGGAGGATGCGTGAAGAAGGGGCTGAAATTGAGCAGAATATTCCAGTTGTGAAAAGAGCCAAGTTAAGGGATATGATCACTTGTCTTCATCTATTAGACACATTCCTGTTATTACAGCCCCAGCTGCTGCTCATGCTCAGCCTGCTGCCCGTCAGGATCCCCAGAGACTTCATCAGAACCATTCCCCAGATAGCCAGGACCCAGCCAAATCTAGGGGCCATCTGATATGCTCCAAGGCTCAGCTGCCATTCAAAAAAAAAAAAAAAAAAAAAAAATGCACAAGCTGGTGGAATGGGTAAATGAGAAACTCATGAAATTCAGAGAGGACAAATGCAAGGCCCTGCACCTAAACTGGGGCAATCCCCAATATTAGCACAGACTTCCTAATTGAGAACAGCCCTGCAGAGAAGCACCTGGGGATACTGGTGAACGAAAATTAGACATGAGCTGGCAATGTACACTTGCAGACCAGAAATCCAATTGTATCCTGGACTGCATCAAAAGAAGCATGGCCAGAAGGTAGAGGAAGGTTATTCTCCCCCTCTACACTACTCCCATAAGACCCCACTTGGAGTACTACATCCAGCTGTGGGGTTGCCAGCACAAGAAAGACATGGATATATTAGAATGGGTCCAGAGGAGGGCCACAAAAATGATCAGAGAGAGTTGAGGTTGTACAACCTGTGGAAGATCAGGCTCTGGAAAGACTTTATTGTGTCCTTTCATTATATAAAGGGGTTTTATGAGAATGATGGAAAGAGACATTTTGCTAGGGTCTGTGGTGACAGGATGAGGGACAGTGGTTTTAATGTGAAAGAGGATAGATTTAGATTACATATAAGGAAGAAACTTTTTTGATGAGGGTGGTGAGACACTGATAAACGTTGCCCAGAGAAGTTGTGGATGCCCCCTCAATAGAAGTGTTCAGTGTCAGGTTGGATGGGTCTTTGAGCAACCTGATCCAGTGGAAGATGTCCCTGCCCAAGGCAAGGGAGTTAGAACTAGATGATCTTCAAAGGTGTATTCCAACACAAACCATTCTATAATTCTGTGATTCTAAATAACACTTTACCACTTAGATTATCAGGTATATATATAAGGTGTAATTATATATATAAGATATATTTATATATAATCTTAGGTGTATTAGATTACCTGCAACCAAAGACACCAACAAATACTGCAAATCTTGTCTTGAAGTACCTAACTCTGAAAGTTCAACTACATAATGTCTAAATAAATTTCGAGAATAGAATGAAAATTACTGGGCAATTCTCAAAATGTTTACTTATTGTGCCTAGATGTCAGGAATAAAGCATAATATATTAACTTGCTTATTTGAAAAAAAATCATACACAGAGGGCTAGAGATGTTGATTTACAGTGTACTATCAGAAATTAACTTTCTCTAAAGACACTCAGGTGTGAAATGTCTTCAGAGGAAACTGCTTCATGCAGAAGAATTCTTAATTCACAGTGAAAGTATCCACAGATTTGTTGAGAAATAACATGTATATTGTAAATAAACACTTTAGCTTACTGAGGAGATGTTGGCAGCCTCTTTGATACCTGAGCAATAGACAAAGAATAGCAGCTCTTTCTCATTCTAAACAGAGTATCTGGTAAGCCACTGTGATCACAGGTGTCTGCTCTGACAGTGTGCCATTTTCACAAAGACTATTTCTGGTAACTTCTTCATGACATTTTTAGCAAGTTCTTGATTCCTCACATAACTTTTTTTTGACAAACCTAGCATAAGGCTTTACATGTCTCTGGACATATAGGCTCCTCTGTAGTTAATTGCGGAGCCGCGGATGAACGACACGCCAAGACGGGTTCAGTGTGGAAGATAGATCATCAATCACCGTGTGTGTTTATTGGTCCAGGGTACATATATTTATACAGACAATGATAATTATTATGCCTACTAGTCACTAGCTGATTGGCTTAAGCTCTAAAGGTCGCATTCGCACGGTCCACCTACTTGCAGTTAGCTTACAGCACAAGCTTCTCATAACACTAAGTTTCTCATGCTACTATTTCTGATTCCTATTGACTTGTTTTCGATACACGACAGTACCATAACACAATGTTTCTCAGACCACCGTTACCATAACACTAGGTTTCTCAGACCACTATTCCTAATTCCCCTTAACCTGTTTTCGACACACCACGGTACACAGGGCTGAAGCGTCCTTGACATTCTTCATGTATCAGCAGCTGCGAGCAGCTGCAGGCAAACCCTAGTGAGGCCCAGCATCAGCAGCTAGAGCAGGCTCTGATCATACAATTGCTTGGTGGGCTCTGGACCCTTGTCTCTGAGCCATTCTCCAACAGTTATTCAGCAACTGAACAGAAGAACTTGAGGATCTAAGCTTTGCATTTAGATGCATGAACTATTCTGGCTATGTTTAGTCCTCCTCTCAATATTTTTAGTGAAAGAAAGCTTTGTTCTCAACTGTTGAATATGAATTGTGTCAAATAATTTCAGACTGTTGATTTTTTTTCCCTTTAGAAAATTATGACTGTGTCAACAAGACAAACATTAACTAGAGTGATCTCAAATTGTTCTTTAATAGTTTCCTGAAAACATTTCATAAAATACTTAAAATATTTCATAGACAAGTATAAGCATAAATATTTTAGGAACTGTAAGTTAGTAAGTGAGCACAAAGTTCCTAACAGTACTAGGCTTCCTTTCATACATAAAAATATTGTCTTAAAATTTGATTATTTTTATCTAGTTAATAATGCTTTTCGTAACAAGTTCCTCTCCAAAATTTTAAAAGCATTCAGGACCTCATTTTGTATGTGAGGAAATATTTCCTGAATAAGATTGAATGTCCTTATTTTGTCTTGACTTTAGCAAGTCTTTAAACCTTTATGGAATCAGATTCATAAATGACACATTATATGAATTAGAATTAAAATAATTACAAAAAAAAAAAAAAATGAGCTAAAGGGCTTCGCAGCCAAAATTACATTAACATTCCATGGAAATTTTTTGGCATTATGCAGAATAACAGTTTCAATGAGTAAAATTTCATCACTTCTGTACAGCCATTTCATTGCAGTTCACTTGGTCATTAACACTCCAATAAACAATGGGGATCATAAGAAACTGTCTAAAAAAATCAAGGTCAATTTGTTCCTTTAGGAACTGAATTGAAACTTCTTATTTAATCCAAAGGAAACATTTAATCTTCATGCATTTATAAGCAAAGCAAAGGTTGTCATTCATTACAAACTGGTGTTGTGTATTCCCTCTTTTCCACCAATCAGTCAGAGTTGGAGTTTTCAGTTTAATTCAACCTTTTTTCTAAATGAATGTGAGCTATCTAGTCCATGAAAGAAACAGCCTAAATGATATTTTGTTTATTTGTTTGCTCTGTCTTTTTCAGATACTCTTCCACATTTAAAGCCTGATTAATCAAAAGAAAGTCCAAAATATAGCTGTGCCATATATTGGAAATATGATTTACCCACCAAGCTTGCGAATCAATGCCATGACTGATTTTCTGCTTCAAGAACAAGGAAACTTTTTTTACAAAAAACTGAGGCAGATGTAGCAAAGAGTACTAGAGAGATGTAAAGGAAACTCTACTATGAATTATTATGTAAAACAGTCTTCTCAGAAAGTGAAAAAATGCTTTGAACTCCTTTGGTGCAGAGACAGACAGCAAGGTCTTCTTTTGTTTTCATGAATCCCAATATTTTTTCTTTCAGTTAAAATAATGTTGTGGATTCAAAATAGATTTGCATACAGTTCTCAGGATGACCAAAATAATTTTGTTGAGAAACAAAAAATACCTACAAATAAATCTCTTAAAAGATATAATAAAATCCTATATTAACAGTTAACCACAATACTGTGTAGGGTGTTTGAGTTCTGAATAATTTTTCTGGAGTTATTCATTAACCTTACCAAACAAAGCTGAATAAAACACAGACTTCACTCCAACCACAGTTTTCCTTCACTCTTTGTGCTTTCTTGTATTCTGATGATATACCATACTCTTCTCAAGCAGGATTTGTGCTCTCTTATGCTTTATAACAAATTATAGTATGTAATTACATAGTGTACAAGTTACAAACAAGTGAAAACACCTTTTAAAATATTCTTGTATAAAATCTGTATTCAAAATTATAAACATTGAAAGACTATTATTTCAAAAAAAGTGATATGATATTTCTTTGATATTGGTTTATAGAGTTTCTTTCTAGCATATTTCTTCTTATATTCTTACAGGCCATCCTTAGCATCACTCATATCCTGTTGATACCTTAAAATGCATAAACACTCTTTGAGTTACCAAAAAAAAAAAAAAAAAAAAAGTGAATGTTTCAAAGACTGGAACTAAAAGCTTAAACTTACTAAACTGAATACACGTAGTCAATTAAAGAGAATCTGGGGGAAAAAAAATACATACTTCTACTCATAAATCTTGAACTGGAGTTATTTTTTGTAGTGATACAGCCTCATAGCTTCTCATTAAATAGTATTTAATCTTTGTGGTGATATTTATCAGATAATTTTTTTTATTGTCTTCTCTTTCAGTTGCACAAATTATCTCCTATAAGGCTCTTTCTATTACTTTGTAAGATGCAGTCACCTTTAAACCTACTTAGATAATACGTAAATAGAGGATTTGCATCTGAAATATCCTTTGGGACTATTCAATTGCAATTAATTTAACTAGACACTGGATGTCAGTGTTGCCATTTTATATTAAAAAAAAAAAAAAAAGAGAGAGAAAGGGGAAACGAAAATAAAGAAAATCCAAGGTGTAAACAGAAGTAGCATATAGAAGTCTAATCGAATCATTCAGAACATCTTAGAAGCTAATTAGCATTCTATATCTTCATGGAAGGAAGAACATGTTGGTTTTAGAGAAGCAGCTCTCCATAAAAGTTTTGATTTCTATTAAAAACAAACAAACAAATGAACAAACACTTAAACTAAATGGACATTTTAGGAATCTGTCACAGGGCTTTTACATGGTAATTAACATTCAACATTTCATTTAATCAGAATGATGAACAGTGCACAGTATGAGTGATGGTATTTGCTTTATGGTTAATTTTGTACCTGGCTTTCCAAAAAATGCCTTGATTTAACTCACTCCTAAAATCAACAAAATTAATCTCATGACCTTAAAGAGCTGTTTAATTTTAAACCAGGATTTTATTTTTCAACAAGTTTTAAAAGAGATTTGGATCAGAATTGTAATGGAAAAGTATTAATATAATTGAATAAATAAAAGCCTACCCACTGAAGAGAACTGTCCATCCCCTACTGTCACTTTGAAGCAAATTTTACCTAAGACCAGATATAAAGTACTGGACTTCACAGTCAGGTACACATAAAATCTCCTTTGAGGTCTGTCAGAAATACTAATTCACCTATGGCTACAAGCCATCCTACAGAATAAAACCCACTATTAAATGGAAAAACAAAGAAACAACACCTTATTTCACTAGCAACACATTTCAAGCTATCCTATTTCAAAACCAAATATCATTTAAGACTTAACATGTTAGAAAAAGTAAATCCTTAGAAAAGTTCATCAAGAATTAAAATTCCTTACAGTACAAGGAAATACAAGTCTACTGTCTTCATTATGAATGCATTCAGCTGATAGATTGATGAATCTATCCAAGCATCTAAGCTTAACAGATAAAAGCAATATGAAAAATGAACCCTTTTTTTTTAAGTCCTTACTTGAACATCCAAAAAGGCCCTCAGCATCTAAAATTACTTCTGAACTGTGAAATTGTTCTGCAGGTAATTTATGTATTAATGAAAATGTTTCAGAAGATGGTGACCTGCAACAACAGAAAGCATACAGTTCCACTATAAGACTTATATGGACAGGACAGAGCAAACAAACCCCTTGGCTTTCCAAATAACATCCCAGAAACTTAATCAGAAACTTTAGGTATGTCAGAAGTGAACAATTTCAGTCAAGACTATTTCAGGAAGAGTTTGTTATGATATCTCTAGGGAAGGAAATAAAAAGTTGTATGGAGAGCAGCAGCAGCAATCAATCTAAAGCTTTTATCACCCCAGAAATGCTGATTACCATCATGCCTGGTCTCAGTCAAAAGCTAGTAATGAGCTACATACATTTATCCCTTTAAATGTCTAGATCAAATGTTTTGACAACATTGAGATTTATATAAAATATATTTCAGATACTTCACATTGAACAGTGAGGCAAAGTCACAAAGATAAGGGAGTGTTATTCCTTTCTGAGTCACCAAGGTACGAATCAACATATCTAACACAAAAGATGGTCTCTGACCTGATATTTTATCTCCAAAGAGGTAAGGCTGTTGAGCTGGGCTGTATAATAGTATCTCCTGAATAAATTAGAAAACTTTAAGTTTAAAGAACTGGGGAGGTGGAGATGGACAGAAGAGAGATAAAATCACTTTGGACTTCTGGTAGGACCCAGGAAAAGAGATTAATTATAGAAGACATCATGCTTCACAGACAGAGGGTTCTCTCTGATAAATGCAGCCTAGGGTAAATGCAACCTAAGACATAAGATATATGAGCTTTGCATATCAGGAACATTTCAACATAAAGTTAGATTATGTATACAGGATTAAAAAAGAGAGTCATATTTCAAATTTAATGTTGATGTAAATGAGTTTATTTTTTAATTAATTTCAGCCTTTATTAATATTTTGAATTATACTGTATATTTCAGATATTCTAAATAAATATTTATAACCATTGTAATTAGAAAGTGACTAACAGTAAGTTCCTCACTTAACAGTCTAAGAAGACTAGAAACTGTCATACTCAAACAACCTGGGTGGAATTCAAGTACCTAAACGGACACTAGTGCCACAGTTTTCTTTCTGGCCTCCAATTGCACTCAGGAAAGCACAAGTATCCCGTATGTCCTTGATTTTATCTGCCAGCTCCATGTTGATGTTTTGGATGACTTAGCTCTTTAAAATTTGCACTAAATGCTGTCCAAAAAACTGAAAAGATGAATTTTTTCTCCTCACCTTCCCAAACAACCTCTTGAGTGCCCAGAAGGTTAAAGGAATGTAGGGCTGTTCTGGCTGCTGAGATATTGCTGCTAGTTGCCTTGTTCTGACTGTTGCTTGCAGGGTTAGCTAAAAGCTTCTGAAAAAGAGAGAGACGGTGGCTCCTTCTTGAGGGTCAAGTGAGAGAAGCTTTCAATGAACATGACAGGCAGTACAAGAGATCTCATCAAGAAGGGACATAAGCAATCAGAAAGATAGTAGATATGATTATTTAAGGTGGTAAGACAAGAGAAGAAAAAGAAAAAAATTTCATATAGAGCCAGATATGACTATATGAAGTCTCTGATGCAACCCAAAATCTGCTGAAAGTTTCTAGACTTAGAGCAAGACTATGAGTAAGTTTATAAAGCTGTTTTAGTGTTTTTTTTCAGTTAACTTTAGAAATGCTGTGCAGACAAATCAAGCTCAGTCAAATCATTAATTCATTTTGTGTCTAAAAAATGTGGGGATTTTTTGTAGCATTTTTCCTTTTACCAAAATCCTAACCACACAGTCATTGCTCTTAGTGTTTATATTTCTCTGCATGAATAAGAATGCAGGATGTCTGTACATTGTGCTTTGCTATGCTGGGGTGAATCCACCAAATATTGGATGCCTATGCATCACTACTAATTGAGTTTGCAATAAAAATATCACAGCTACAATCGTTACTAAAATTTTTTGTTCTGCAGCTTATATGCCTCATTAACGTATGATAATACTTTCACAAATTACCTGAGTGATGAAATAGAGGGTATGCCAGATGAAACTAGACTAGGAGGGGCTACAAAGGCATTGGAAAATGTGATCAGAATACAAAGCAGTCTTAAGAAATTGAAGAAATAAAATTAAAATAAAAAGTGATCTGAAAAGGACAACTGCAAGATTCCTCACTGTAAGCAGGAGTAATTATCTGCCCTAATACAGGTCAACTGCACTATCAAGTCTGAGTAAAGGAGGTTATAGGGGATCACAAGCTAAATTTAGGATGAGTACTATGTCTATGTACTGTATTTATGTACAATACTATTGAGACTAACGGTAATCATACTAAAATGAATAAACAAGAACATCGTTTGCAAGGCCTGATACTTTTTTCTGTCATCATTAAGCCCTCTTAAGGAGGTATGTGATCAGTTGCAGGTATTGCATTTAATGGAAACTATAAACCAGGTAAAGGTTGATCAGATGTCTGAAGTCTCTCAATCTCTGATATTCATCAAAAGTATAGAGAAATAAGACTTTGGAGAAAAGAAAGGCATAAAAACCAGAATGGTAAGCCCGAAGGAGAAAAGACTGAGGGCAGATAATATTTCATGAACACTGTTGCAAAAAAAGAATGGAAAATATTGCAGAAAGAAGGCATCAGATTAGGAAATATTTGCAATGGTGAGGATTATAAAGCATGGAAATAGATTGCCTAGGGAGGTCTATCATTGAAGTCTTTAAGAAAAGGTTAAACAAAAACGTCTGTCAGGAGGAGTGTTAATACTGCGTTAGAGCAGATTGAAGGACAAAATGATCTCCTACAATCCATGCTCTAAAATTTTTCAGATCTGAGTCAAAATTACTTCTGCCATAATGATTTATTAATAAAATAATTTCCAGCCCAAATAAACTACAAATGAAAAATACACAGAAGGAAAACAATCAAAAAGAATTAATGGCAGATGTAGGTTTTTTAATAAAAGTATATATTGAACACTTAATATTATTTCATTATTTTCCCAATTTAATATTGCCATCTTTTTTTCTACTTCACCTGCTTTTTCAAAAATTATTTACTTTTTATTAATGAATTACAAGGCTAGATAAGAGAATTAATTAGTAAGATGTTCTGAATATATAACAGAAATGATTGCTGAAAATTTTGTATTTATGGGTTGCTTTTAAAGTTATTTGTTTCTCTTCTAACTCAAAATTACTACATGGTAGAAGAGATGACTAATTGAAGGTGTAGTAGAAAAAGAGTTTAAAAGTTACTTGTATAGAGGGTGTATTAAACCCAGCATAAATTAACAGCTCTCTTACAATTTATTATGTCAAGCTATACTTGTATATCATACATGTTCTTAGAAAAGACTTCTAGTGTTCTTGCCCCTGTCCTCCACTATCATCTTGGTCACAGACAAAGTCCTAGTTCTTGCTGGAAAAATACTGTGTGATATAACTGGTAAAGGGATATGACCAACGTTATTGACCTAAATGCTCATAGAAGAAAATTTCTGCAGTTCTGGAAGATAATAAGAACTAAACTGAGACAGAAAAAAAACTATTCAGAAATGTTAAAAAATAGTTTCTGTTCAAAACAAAAAAAAAATATATAAAGATTTCTGCCTACACTTTGTGTTCTAGCAAAGCTGAGACAATGTTTAGTTGCTTCTACAAGCTGTCTGCTTTTACTTCCTCCATAAGCTCCTTCCACATGGCTTGTGACAGTCCTCATGCTCGTCTTACCTCAGCATGGTAGAGCTAAACCAGCAGAAAGCAGAGTCCTTTAGAGACCTAGCTGTTTAGTACTGGTCTACAACCCTAAACTATCTTGTTGAAATGACGTGCACATACCAGTGCTGACAGTAAATTAAGGGTAAAAATGTGCAAAAGGATGAACCCTCAAGAAACAGCCTAAAGATAATGTGTTCTCAGAGGAAATGAAGGACTAATTTCTAATGCAATGGACTGGTTTATATTAAATTCATACATTTATTTTTGGTTTTATATCTTAGATTTACATCAAATTATGGGAGATATCTAGTTGTGGTTTTGATGACAAAAATACACAATATGATTCTTAACTCAGTATAATTAGTTAAGGGGAGACTGAATCTATAGCCCAATAGAGCCGAGGCTGCTGCAGCTGTGTGGACCAGGTCCAACCAGCACTGAGACCAACCATGTATTATCAGTAGGTTCATACACAAACATATGTATGTAACGTGTGTATATATGCAGAACTGACCACACAGGTCAACATAGACAGACATAATTAGCACTCATATGAACACAAACACCACCAATGGCCTCATATTGTTCCTCTCTGTCTGATTAGCATGAAGATCTATTAGTGGGAAAGGTATATAAGTACAGTGTGGATCCCTGCAGAAGCTGGGCTCAGACACTCAATCCACCTAGCAGATGATCCTGGATGCCAGATTCTCCAACTGTTATCTGGGCCCCAGTGGCTGTAACTTCTCATCAGCTGCTATTAGAGACCTCCTTACTCCCTGCTTCTCTCCCATTCTGCCCCAGCCCTTCACACACACACACGGTACAAATCCCTTCGTAGCTGTCCTTGGATGCACAATCCATCCATGAGCTGGTCCTGGATCCTTACTCTCCCCATGTGCCTCACCCCTATAAACACCTATACACAGAAACACACATACATATACAAGCAGGTAGTGGTTCTTTCCAAGACCCTATGATCTCTCTAGCAGATATCTGGGACCCCCCAGCCCTCCAAAAAGCCAGCTCCTCCCGTGATCTTGCTCTGAGACACACACACACAGCTGGCTCCCAGGCCATGTCACCTACTCACCAGCTTGTGCAGCTGGATCTTCACAAGCACTCACACACCCGCACTCGCTCCAGTTGCTGCACCACAGACAGACAGGCTCTGACCCTGGTCCCACCCCAGGGATAACACTAAGATACACACACACACAGAGTTGCACACCAAGTAGAGTCCCTCACCCATAAAATGAGTTAGGAATGGAGTTTAAGCAGAAGACAGGACAGGGCAGGGCCAGCGAAGAACATTGGCTAGCACTGTCTACAAGTGATTTACTCTTTATATCCCTTTAACCATCTATCATACTTGTTTCTCCCCCAAACTGCCTTTATCCCTCACTTACACCATTTTGGTTCCTCCTCTAAACATCCCTTAGTAAGTCTTGTGCAGTTCCAAAATGCTCTTCCCCTGCTTCTCTTAATGTGTTCCTAGGCAGTGACTACCTCCTCGGTCCAGAAGGTCACCCAGAGTACTTCTCCTCTTGGCTTATTTTGACAGGTTGCATGCCAGTACCTTGAGGCTGAGGCTGTCCTGAGACAGGGGCCTGGATAGACTATCTCTTCCTCTGAGTCCTTCATTTTCATAGCCCACCAGCCTTAGTGCTTCTGTTCTCTGGGCTTTCAGAGACAGTCCTTTGATGGGCTAATGGCTCCTGAGGTGGGCCTGGGGGCAGATAGGACAGAGTGTTGTTTGGGTCCCACACACACTATCATTTCTCTATGCTCCTTGTGGGTGTGCAGACAAGGTGGGATTTTTACCTTGTTGTTGCAGAAACTCCCAAACCACTTAACAATAAAAAAAAGCAAAATTTATATTTATACACAATTAATCAACATTCCACAAACATATAAACAACAGATCCAAATGTCCATGAGAGGAAAACACCAACCAGGGGTTTAATGACAACCCAAAATGCTCAATCATTCACCTGATAAAAAGTGAAGACTCTCAACCTCTAGGAACATCTCGGGGCAGCGTCCCAACCCATAGGAACCTCAAGGAGTTTCCCTGGGTGGCGTCCCAACCCAAGGGGAGAGTCCTTACCTGCAGCACTGCTCCAGGCAGGACTAGCTCAAAATGGCTCCCCCAGGGACTCCATTTATACCCGAGCCGAATCTGACCTGTGGTCAATATCAGCCTCTATTGGCCAAAGACCTCAACTACTGTAAAACCCTAAGAACAAGGGCACATGAAAGGTTCAACAACCAGGGAGCCACAATTTCATTGGGCCGGTGCACCTGCCACACTTGTATAATTCACTACCAGGAAAGATTTTCACTGAACAAGTCAGATAGAAAAAGAATAATTCAATTTTGTTAAAATCTTCTAGCTTTTCTGTTTACTTTTTTTTTTTTTTTTTTTTTCCTGTGGAAAGAATTCACATGAGAAACTGTCAATTGAAAAAAATCAGGAAAGGAGTTACGATGCCATGAGGGTATTGAGTAAGGATATGAGAGACACAAGTTTAAACATATTATAGATGGAAAAATAATGTGAATCTGACTCCTGCATATCTTACACAAAAGTCCAAATCCATCCCTATCATAAATTCCATCTTGGTTTTAAGAAACCTTTTCAATGAAATAGTCTTTGAACAGTCATGCCCCTGCAAAATATTATTTCTAGAAAAATAAGTTCTATCCCTAATTCTTAAAGAAATACATTTTTAAAGGTCAAGTTGTTGATCTTCTCTGTGCATCATATTAGTTTGTTTATACATATATATATTATCATTAATAATTTAATCAGTCTCTTTAAATGACTTATTAGGTTTAGCTTCTGGGGTACAGTAATTCTGTGTGACAGTCCTCTTACATTGCTAAAAATTATACCAATCTTTGTGCTGATTTTTTCTATTTTATAATTAGAACTAAATATCAAGGTTTGTGAGAAGACAAATAATAACTCTACATACTCTGCAAACCTGAGATGGCTGAGTCTCTCTCAATTTGCTCTGACAGAAAGGCTTATACAAGAAATAACAAACCAATATAATCTCTTTGTTTGTTTGTTTGTTTTTTCATTTTACTATGTGCTTTATTTCTTTTCTAAATTGGAACTGCCATTCCTACCTATATACGTTAATCCAAGCAGCATTATCAAAAACTTTTCTTGGAATTATTTTTCATCTTTTCTCTACGGTACATGCTTGTGGAATATTTCCTGATGTCTAGTTTTCCTTCCATTCTTTAAAACTGAAATAAAATTAAAAAAAATAATTTTGTACACATCTTCATGGCTCAAAGTATTTGCATGAAGATTGCATGAAAACAACACACACTATAGTTTTTTTTAAAGTAAAATTTGCAATGTAATATTACTTTACAGTGGATAGTAGCGGCTTAAAAAAACAATTACTGTTAAAAGAATTGCCTAAAAAAGAGTTAAAAAATACAAAATACATATTTTCCTTTCTTGATTGTATGTCTTAAAGTTTTTGTGCTTTTTATTTTCAGATTACCATTGTATTTGTTCATATTCCCACTATTGACATTAGGGATTTTTGCCTTAAAATTATAGTAGTCTTGGCATTCACATTCATTCTAAAACTTCAGGTATCCAATGGTGAGTGCTAGTCAGGCAAATAATTTATTACGTGCATGTACAACTGTACATACCTTTAATTTGTATCACAGAATCTGAATGGATCCACCGAAGCTTTAGTCCCTCTGGATTTTCATATCATTCTGGCCTGCTGAAATTAAAAATACTTAACAAGGTGGGAGTTGGTTTCTGTCATCCCCAGCTCTGGTGTTTCACACCACAGAACAAGAGGAAACCTGAAAGCAGACAGGGCATGTCTACAGCTGAAGATGCTAGTAGCAGAGTCCAGTTCACGGACTGTGGTAGTTGTAATGCTGAATTAGTTTCATGTGAGGCTGTGAAGATGATGAGGTGATTGGCACAAAATTTTACACTTGGTTTGGCAGTTCTAAGAGTACAGTTTTTTGATTGATTTTCCAAGTTTTGGGCTAGCAAACTGCATGTTGTGTGCTATGTGTTATGCATTAGAAAATGCCCCATTTTGGAAGGTTCCAGACAAAACAGCATTATGATGAGCTAGTAATCTCTCAAAATGAAATATGTACTGAAGCATTGGTTTAATTAATTTATATTCTATTTTTGATAAGCCAAGGATTTGCATGGGGTTTATGGCCATTCCATATATTATTACTGGGAAATCTTAGTTATCTAAATGAGGCAAAATTAAGATAAATCAGCTGTGTTTTTTTCTTAAGTACAAAACGTAGATAAAACACCTCAGAAGATCATATAAAGAGCATGCTCAGTGGAAAAATAAACTCAGTAACACCCTTGACGTGAGCACAAATATCTCCAAGGTGGCACTGGCCTAAATCCAAAAATCCAGACAACACAGCATCGCATAAAGGCTTTCTGCCAATCAGTTTCTAGAGAAACATCTTCCATCTTTCACCATTCAATGCAAGATTAAGCTATGTCTAAATTAAACACAACAGATATCAGAAAGTTTTCCTACACATTATGGCACTTATGCCTAAAACCAGGGGAGGGAGCGGGGGAGGGAGGGAGGGAGGGAGGAAGGGAGGAAGAGAGGAAGAGAGGAAGAGAGAAATGAAACACAAAATCTTAAAGTATTATACTTTTTTTTTTTTTTTTTTTTTTTCTTGAGGACGCTAGAAATGAAATAGAGAAAATTAAAAAAAAAGTCAGACAACATCTGGTGCAATCATCTGCAAACATCATCTGGTGCAAATTGAGATGCAAAGCAAAAAGCAGCTGCCCAGCTCATTCCCAGCTGTACAGCAAGAAATGGGAAGACAAATGAAAGTTATTTGCAACTGAAATGCTGTGTTGAGGACATAGCTGCCCTACCTTTCTGTAGAGGTCTGACCCATGAATGATTTCTTCTTTTACTGGTCTTTCACATGCAACACCAAAGTAATGTGTTGCAAGGACTTCATTACCACTTTAACAAGCCTAATTTCTAACAACTGTGGAATGTAAACAGTGAATATTGTTTCTTATGACACTTAAAAAAAAGAAATATCTGCTGTTGGACTCTAGAGGAAAAAAAAAAAGTAACAAAATAAACAAAAGTCTAGATTTCCAATTAACCCATGCTGGTCTTCATATCACTGGCATCCAGATAAGAAGGGAGAACGACTTATACAGCAGCCTGTAAACTGTGCTCTGATTAGAGAATAACTCACTCTACTTAATGGGTCAAAAACATAGAAGAGATATCAAAGCTTTTCTAATTACAGTTAAAAAAAAGCAGTTATCAAATTGTTGTTCCACTGATAACCACTCCACAACAAGGACTAGATTCTCTTTTCATGGATTTATTTATTCTTGATTTGCAAAAGGGCAGTTCTGTGCTGTATGTTAAATTTATGTGTTCAGTTTAAATTCCCATTACATTCCTGGGGCACGTGAGGGAGGCTACAGAAAGACTGAAACCCAGACTTTTTCAAATTTTATCACCAAACTAATTTTTCCTGACAGTTATAGATAGTAAAAGATTCCAAGAGAGAAATTTCACTGTGTTTAATTCAGAAATACAAAGAAAAGGTTTTTTGTAAAACATGAATGCTTCAAAGCCTCTGATATTAGAGCACAAAGCAGGAAGAGGAGAAGATAAAAACACCTGTTGTTCACTTTCATCATCCTCTGAAAGCAAATTAAGCTTCTTAAGGTGCACTTACAGGATCTTTTTAAACCAATTTAAGTATGGATTTAAACCGAGAGGGGTGGTCCTGCGTTCTCCGCCTCTCACTCCTGTCATTGTTTCTCATGTTCTGGAACTAGAATTTGTGTGGAATTTATGTAGAGAATAAATGGACACATGGTCATGGAAAATGAGAGGAAAACTGAGTCTGGATTTGAGATAGGATAATGGGGACTGGTTATTGCAAGAAAGCTGGAAAATGGAAGCCAGGTGGTTAAAGAGGATGTGAAAGAAGATGAATATTACTTGAAATAAAATGAAGATTACTTGAGAAACTTTAGAAGATTGTGTCTGAAGGGACAAGGATACTGACAGGCAAATGAAGATGGGGCAGAAGAAGAAGACCGATCTGACTGTAACCAGGTTCCAGGAGAAGAACTGGCATTGATCAGTGAAGAGCTCCTATGAGGTTTCCCTGGTATTAGACAATGAACTCATTGAGAAAGTTTAGTAGCTCCATCCACTGGTCGTCATTTATGTTTGGCAGGGCAATTGGAGACAAAAATAGCAAATAAGAAAAATGACGTGGAAACTGTGAAGAGGGGTACTGGAACTGAAAGGGCAAGATAAGAAAAAGAAGAAGAAATCTATGTCAAAGTTTGGGAATAAGTGGGCAGATGATAGTAAGGCATAAGGGAAAAGGAGATCAGGATGAAAAATCTGACTGCAAATAGAACATGTCCATGTAAAGTAAAAAGAGCCAAGGCAGACTTGAGCATGGCTCCACATTGATTCATCCCATTTAAATTTTAGCACACTTCCTGACACAGTATTGCTTTCTATGCTCATAGACAGGTTAGGGGGAATAGTACAAAATCTTGATTGCTTCCAACAAGCAGGGTGGACAAAACCACCACATCTGTGCGCAACAGAGTTTAACTATACAGACATGGTATATGCCATATCATTCACCCTGAACACCAGAAGATTAATTTTTGTCTGGCTGTAGTCATAGAGACTGGCTAGTTGAGAATAAGACAACCAGGACAAGATACAGAAGAAAATAGAAAGAAAATTTCAGAGAAAATATTTGAGACAAAACCCATGTTAGAACAGATGTATGGAGAGGCTGTAGTGGTTAAAAAATGCATTGTAGCATACACTTATCTGTAGGACTCAACTTCATTTCTTACAGCCATTTGAATGTGATTTTGAATGAGACAGAAATGGTCAGAAACATAAAGGGGCACCTAACATTTATGGTGGTAAAAGGTTGCCTGTGGGATTAAAGTCAATGTCTGTATTTCTCCATCAGATCGAATCTGGTATCAATAAAGCTGCTTAATGGAAACTTTTTGTACCTGACCTTATATTTTGGATTCTGACCAGTGCAAGTGTTTAACACTTACAAGTTGCATATAAAATCAGTGAAAGATGTGCTTTGAATATATAAAGTGCTTGTATAAGCCTAGCTCCTGTAAGAACCAGGTCCCTACATTTTCCAATTTGGGCACACCAAATCCATGGAGATTCTAGACAAGAATTTTACTGTGCTTTGTCTATTTCTAAAAGTGTGTTAGTGTTAAATATATTGCTATTTTTGAAGCACTCAGATGCTATACAGATAAGCAACAAGAAAAATAAAACCATGAGAAAATTAATAATTCCATTTTCAGAGTAGGTCTTTGGGCTGGGTTTGTGTGTGGTGTTTTTTTTGTCGGGGGGTGGGGAGGGGCTACCATGGTGGCCCCTTGTGAGAATCTTCTCGAAAGCTCCCCCAGCTCCTAGTCAGCCCCACCTCTGGCCAAGGCCGAGACAATTAGCCAGAGTAGCTGCACCTCTGCAATAATGTATTTAAGGAAAACCTGGGAGGAAGAGTGGAAGTTGTGAAGAGGACATCAATGCAAACACCGAGGTCAGTGGAAGGAAGGAGAAGGAGGTGGGGGATGTGCCGGTGCAGAAACACTCCCCTGCAGCCCATGGTGAGATGGCAGGGCTACCCTCCTGCCACATGGAGGTCCCCAGTGCAGCAGATGCTGGCCTGCAGCCCATGGAGGACCCCACACCAGAGAAGGTGAATGTCCCTGAAGGAGGCTGGGACTCTGTAGGAGAAGCAGCCCTCACTGCTGTAGTTCAATCTGAGGTGACTGCAACATGCAGGAGTGACCCATGCCAGATCAGCATGGAAATGGCTGCATCCTGTAGGAGGGACTCATGTCAGAGAAAGTTTGTGGAGGACTATGTCCTGTGGGGGGGATCACACTGGAGCAGGGGAAGAATGCAAGGAGTTCCCCACATACTGAGGAGGAATAAGCAGCAGGACTGACTGCACAGGCCCCCCCGCCTCTGTGCCATTGGGGGTGAGAAGGTAAAGATATCAGGAGCAAAGCCGAGCCTGGGAAGAAGGGAGGGGAGAAGGTGTTTTTAAGATGTGTTTATGCTTCTCACTGTCCTACTCTGTCTGTTAAGCATTGTTGTTGTTAGTGTTTGAATTAAATTTATGTTTTTTCTTCCTGTAATGAGTCTATCTTTTGCCCATGACCATAATGCATGAGGCATCCCACCATGTTCTTATATCAATTCCCAAGCCTTTTTCTTCATTTTCTCCTGCCTAGTGCTGTGAAGAAAGGGGAGAATGAGGGATGGCATGGTGCTCAGTTGCCCTCTGTGGTTAAAACACAACAGTGATTTCTGTGCTCTGAATATGGGATAGGAAAAATCCAAAACACTGTATTGGTATTTTGTAAATGAACATTATTCATCCCATACATTGAACACAGGTCCCATAGAAAAATATTATATTGCTGTGATTCTTAAACATACCGACAGTGGAGTTAAACTAAGGTTGCAAAAGCATCCATATTCTTGGCATTTCCTGAAGCCCAAGCTTTTGACTTGTAAAGATTAAAATAATATTTACTGCATGTATATACACGTATACTCTCACACACATACACATTTTCATGAATATATAACAAGGAAATAAATAGTACCATCAGAATGAGACATGAAGCAAAATATTTTTTTTCCCTCTAGAATTTAATTTAAAAAAATTAAATTACATGATCAGATAATTGTGCCTTTGGTTTCATCTATTAATTTCTCTCTTGGCATTTCAGAAAATCTAGCTCACAAGACCAATGTCTGCCAGAGTGGACTGAATGTCTTGTACTGCAGAATTTTCCCACAGCTAGAAGCCAAAGACAAAAAATCTTCATGCCCAGGAGGTCACTGAAGAGATGAGGTTTTCAATAAAATATTTATCCATCGTGTTTCAACTTTAAGGCTTTTAGGTCTCTAAACAGTAGAGAATCTCCGAGTTTAGATAGGAGGAGTATATTTGGGATCCCTGAGGTGTTACAAACCTTGTTGTATGTCAAAGAACTGCTTAGATCCAAAAAAACTTTGTTTTCTGGAGTTACAGACATAGATATACTGTTTTGTATATCTAGGTAGAGATGTAGAATCTTGTTAACCACCAAGTACCTTTTAAATATATCTGGTCACTGCCTCTTCAAACATCATGGAGCTGAACATCAAATTCACTAATGAAAATATTTTTACATAATGTACTATGTTGTCAATTTTTCCAACCTAACAGACTGAGTAAACCAATAATGGCAAAACAAAGTTATCTACAACAATAAGACATGCTTTTGCTGTAGTGAGGTGCTTGAGTTAACAACTGAGTTATAACAGAGTGATCACCTTATTACAGTGGTTAGTTACCATATGGTGAGTTTTAGCCTCATTAGGTAGTGCATTGCAATGCTTCATGATGCAAATTCAAGTGGTAAACAGTGCTTTGGAGAAAACCATTCTTGCCCAAATATAACCCTCAGTAAAATGACTAAATAATATTACTTGCAGTTGTTTGGGGAATAATAGGTGAGTGTACACTGAGCAGCAGACAAAACATGCTTTGCACCTGATGGATTGCATTGCTAAAACACAGTGTCATAAAAATCATAGCAATATTATGAATATAACAGGAACCAGATTAAAAAAAAAAAAAAAAAAAACAAAAAAAAAAAAACAAAAAACCTGAAAATACTGAAAACGAGAGAGGAGGAAGTACTAACTTATTGCTCAAATGCATGCACTTGGGAAGGTTGCATTCTGATTTTCTTTAAGAAAGATTCAAGAAGCTGTGACTTTGGGACTGCTGTCTGAGTTGATTTTTTTCATTTTTGGTCTAACTCCTCATGCAACTTTCCAGTTTTATCTCTGCAGAATTATGTTCCTGCAGCTACCATTCAAAGACAACAAAGTATTAAGGCTCACACAGCTGCTGATGCTTGATTGTTTGTTGAATTTGTGTGCTGTGGGATATCAATGTGGTATGAACTTTCCTCCACTAAACTAAGTGCTTCAGAACCACCTTTACTGCCAAACAGTTAAAATGAGTATCTTTACACTGTCTTTTTTGATTTCCCTGTCTTCAACTGTTTATCACATGTATCCTCTTGTGAGCTGACTGCAGTTTACATCTTGGATTCATTTCTCTCTTTCCCATTTACACTTACATCTGTTAAGTTAATGAAACTTCCTTTATGTATCGTTGGGGTCCTCCATTCTTCTTTTTCTGAAATAATTAAACCCCATGCTTTCAATGTGTGATTGTTTCCAAATAACAGAATCTGCTTCGGAAATTTTAATCTGCTTCAGTCTTCCACAATTGCAGTAATCAAAAGAAACCTAAAAATCTGTTCACTTAATTGTTCACTTTATTTTCTTAAATCTTAAATGTAAACAAAACTAAGCTAAAACTCATTTTTAACCTTGGGAGTGAGTAAAACAGTAAAACAGTATTCAATTTTATACTATTAATATGTTAACAATAAAACAATTGCTTATAAAAATCTAATTTTTAACCATTAAAATTATTTTAATTCAAGTCAGATATATGTTACTAGTATATCTTTACGGAGTAATAAAAAGAGTAGAAGCAGAGCTTTTGTCCTTCAAAAATAAATTGTAGGTTTTGCAGCACATTATTATAGCTTTATTATCCTTTTATCATAATAAACCAACCCAAAAAAGAAATGCGCAATTTTTCAGATTTTTAGTTGTCCTTTTTTTGCTTGCTTTTTAATATTTTTAATGCTTTTGTCCCTGATCATAAAATAAGTTTATTACTAAGAAACAATTCTCTTCACTGGATGTTATTATAAAGTCTTTACATGTGTAGAATACTATATGATTTGATAAGTGCTTTGCCTAAAGCATTTTTCAATGACAGCAGTCAGTGTCCTTGAAAGAAATATTTGCTGTCACTGTGCAACTGATACTATTATGAACATCAACAATTTTTGTAAACTAAGAAAAACTCTGTTTTTCATTATCTTTAAGCACCAGCTGAAGTTGTGAAAAAATATTTGCTATATGTAGTTTAAATTGAATATTGTTTCTTTGCAGCAAATCTTTTTAAACCTAAATTTGTGATGAACAACCATTTCTAGTTTGGTTTCGACTTTTGAGTTTTTCAGTAAGATATTTTAAAATTCTATGAGCTTTGTCCCTTCATTAACATAAAAGTGCATAACCCTGACAAGTGAAACCTATCAAAACCACAGAGTCAGAAAATAGAAGAGTGAATGCATATTGACTGTGGAATAGGAGAAATGATGCTGTTAAAATTATGCAAGTCTTTGCAGAAATAAAGTCATGCTTTGACTCAATTTACCCCCACCTCAGTATTCTGTAGAAATTAACACAAAATGCAAACAGCTATGAAAGTTACCCATTTTTTTTTTTTTTTTTAATATCAATACACCTTGTATATATTTAGCTGTATTACTACCTATTTCTGTACATGAAGTTTGAAAAGTGAAACAATACCCAGGTCATCTAGGCTACTAATATTTAGAAAATAAATGTTGTAGCTGCTGGTTAATTCACCATTCTTTTTATAAATGTATTAAAAATATAAATTAATACAATTGCACACTGTTTTTCAACTGACATGCTCCACTTGAAATCAAAGTGTGCATGTAAATTAAAAATGGGTAATGAAATAGATATGCACTGGTGAGATTCAGAGCAGCCTCTATTGAAAGCCTTTCTTATGCTTGGGCTAAGCCACTGATCCAAAGACTGATGAAGTAATGAAAGAACAGCTTGAGATATCATTGAACTTTGGGTCAGTCTCTACAGAGGTTAAATTAACAATAGTGGATTTTCCATAAAAGCTGGAATAAGAACTTTGAATATTATTTATATAGTTGTATTCTAAATATATTCACAAATTATTGGGCTGGATTTTCAGAAGTGGACAATAGTGGAAATGTTTTGATGAACAATCTGTTGCATCTGTCATATACATTTTCAGCTAATATTATTCATAGAACTTATTATTTGAAATATCTTGTACAAATCTTTGAATTAATTATGGACAAATATACACATAAGTTATTTGACCAGCATCATAAAATGAGTGAATCACATACCTAAGTATTTGTCAAACATTTCAAAATAAATATACATAGTAAAATATTTAGAAAATATGACTGAACTTGATTCAAGCCCAAACTGCTACTCTGCAGAAATTATTAACACGCAAACAGAAAGAAGTGTGATTTATAAAATGTTGGAAATTTTAATTCTAATTATGTTATTTTGCTTATTCTATGTATTTGAAACCCTTATTCAAAGGCTAAAGAAATACATGTAATTCGTAGCATATGAGGCTATCTGTATATCAATACAAACAGAATAGTAATCCCTTTTTTCTGCTGTGAGGAGGCCTCAGCCATGAGTCTGATCTAGTCCAGTAGTCATATGACTACACTGTTGTGTTTGAGCTACTTTTTCAAACTCCTTTGACAATCAGTGCAGAGGAAATGAAGCAGTCTATTAACATTTCACATTGTTTTTGATGAATTGATCTAATAGATATTTCAGTTCTAACTGATCCACAAAATTTTTCATGGGAATGATAGTTCAGATGCCTATTAACCCATTACATTCTCCTAGGACTGATGTACAACTTAACCCGACATGCGTATCAGAGCAACATTACCTGCTATCCACTGCCTCATTTTCCAGTGTGAGTTGTTCAAGGAGTGCAGTTCATTGATGAGAACAGGAGCCTGAGCCAGAACTCTGATAAATCAATGTGACATCATAAGAAATTATTTTTAGGAAAGGGTGAAATTACATTATTCCTGGAAGTAGTATTTATCTCTCTTCAATTAAGTCAAAGTTTATCATGTATATGTTATAAAAAACATATTGACACAATTATTCTTAGCAATGATTACAAGCAGATCAAGAACTTTTCTGTATTGAATGTGCATGTAGTATAATAGCTATTTCAGCTTGTTTTATGTCTGTGTTGAATAACAATAAAAGCTAAGGTAGTTAAATGATTCCACACAATGCTTACTAAAAACATGTCATTAAAAAAATCAACTTTTTGATTGAAAAAACTTCACTGCTTTGTTGAGAAGCCATAGAGGTAGTGACAGGAACTATATTGTATTGGTAAGTTCTTATTGAAAAAGGTCAATTTTATTTCACACTTAAAGAGACTGAACAAATATATAAGGAGCTTCTTAACTGACAATACCAATACTGGATTAAATCATAATTTCTCCTTTGCAAAGCTAAAATTATAGAACTCATCTTTGAACTATTTTTGAAGTACACTGTCTCACCTTCCAAACAATCTTTAGTTACTACTAGATTTGCCAGAAAGAAAATAAAATTTCAGATTCTTGTGAATAAATTGTCACAAATGCAAATGACACTAAAGATAAATGTAAAATGTTGTCTTATACCTAGACCAATCAGTTAAGCAACTTTTTATTTTTTTTCTCTGGAAAAAAGTGTCCACAAAAAGAGTGAATCAGCTAAACAATATAGACATCTCAAGAATCTTCCCATAGTGTAACAATAAGACCAAATATTTCCAGTTGTCTCAGTATTTTCCTGGGAAATTTGGAGTTGGTTGCTACAAGCACCAGGTTCTTTCACTATGAAGATAATCAAAACAATTAGTGTCATATATTATTACATTACCAATTGGCAACCTATCTTGTTACCAAAAATTAAGATTCATTCTACCAGTACATAAGCAACATTTTTGGCCCCATTCCAAAATGCACTGTTGTCTGAAATGTATGTGGGAAAAACAGTTATGCTTGTCAAGTATTATATTCTGAATTTAGCTGCCAGATCAGATACCAAATTCAGGAGAGCAGTAGTCCAATCTTTCTTCAGCTGGTGCAGCTAGTGTTATCGCTTCCACCATCATAAGGGGATACCTGGCACCAATAGTTTCATCCATATTTTAAAGTTTGCTTCTAGGTTGAAACATAACATGTTCCTGCAATATTCTTATTTGACTTGTTTCAGTTGTTTAACCAAAAGTCTGAAAGCAGCATGTGGAGACATACTCATCTCCTTTCCTTGCAGTCTCTTATCTGTGCCTTTACTTTACATTGTCATATATGAGACGCATCACTCTTAGTGTCTCTATCTCAACCTTCTCATTAACTACCACCAATGAACATTTGTTGTGTTTTGAGCCTACTCAGCAGCTAAACGCCACGCAGCTGCTCACCCACCCTCCCCCCCACTTGGGAATGGGGAGGGAATCGGAGGGGCAAAGGGAGACTCACAGGTTGAGATAAAAACAGTTTAATAACAGTAACAGAATAACACACTGACAGCAGGATCAACAGGTAATGTACAATACAGCTGCTCACCACCCACCAACCAACACCCACCTGCTCCCAGCTGGCTATCCCAAACACAAAGGCAACACAGCAACACTCCCAGAAGTGACAGCCCCTCCCAGCCCACTCCTGCCTTTATATAGTGAGCACAATGTCACATGACACAGACTATCGGCCAATCCGGGCCCAGCCCTCCAGCTGTGCTCCCCCCGCCCCCACACACAGGTGAGGGCACTGGGACCTGGGGAGCCCCTGGGGTCTCAGTGTGCTGCAGCACTCCTCCCGCTACCAAAACGAACATGAACTTTATTCCAGCCCAAATCAGGACAATGTTGCAAACTTGAAAGCATTTTTGGATGACCCACCTATTTTCACTGCTTTTTCTGAAATTCTAGGGACAGGGAGATTGAGAAAACTAGAGGACTAAGAGCACAGTACAGCCCAGGGTAAGTGTGGCTCTAATACACAATGTTATTCATAAAAGATCATGACTTCAGCAAGAAAAGAATCAGACATGAGTGCTAGTGAATCACACAATAGTATTTCAATAAACTGTGGTATGATAGGATAAAGAACCATTCTTTTTGTCCAGTTTCCTTGGTGTCTGAGGTTTTGTGAATATGTGTAAATATGAACCTATGTATTTAAATAATCAAAAAAGTGCACAGGAAGCACATTGTGGCAGTAATTGCAAAGCCCTGTTAGCATTCTTCCCATGCTCTCAATGGACAGAACATTTTCATTTAAATTCTCATTTACAAACTCACAAAGTCAGCTGGTTTTACAAAGTTAATGTGAAAAGGGAACTTAAAATTACTTTTTAATGTTCTGTTTTGGTATGGACAAATCATATGGGGCAGTTGGGTACTGTTTGTCACTTGCTTCATTTCCATTACAACATAGCGACAGCAAATCCGTGCATCTTGCAGTTAATAAATAAGATGTCTTTTTTTTTTTTTTTCCATCATAATGATTAGGTATGTTTATTAAGTTTTCATTTCACCACATCATCATAAGCTTCCTAAATGCGTAACTAAGATAGAGTTACCTTAACAACCTTGTCATTTCTATTTTTCACACATTTCCATTGTGTGTGCCTTCTATCTCAGTGAAGTTTCAACTCATTAGCTGACTGCCATAAGCTATTAGTCTGTAACATTGCTCAGTCTTTAAAAAAATATAAAACAGAACAAAAAAAAAAAATGAAAATGGGAAAAACACAAAAGAGAAATTGCTTACAGCCACTTTCAGACTCCGTGTCTACAAGTTCTGTTGGTTCATTAACCCAATGTACATTGAAGAGGAACAACCCACTCACAAAAGAAAACCAGCTAAAAAAACATTCATGAAGAGTCTATTTTCAGAATGCAAATCAAAGGTATTACTAAGCAGCACAAAAGACAGTATTCATCTCCTCATTTCTCCTTACAAAGACAAGAAAAATACTTTTATGTATGCAGTATATACTTCCTCTGCATTTTGGTACCATGAAAATATGTCTAATCTAGTGATTTCTCAAAGACAGTGTATGCTAATTGGTTTGGCTTCACTTAACAATATTAAATCCACAAATTGGTAAGGACTGTGCACAGTATTAATTTCATAATCACTGTCTGTTGTAAAGATTGATTTAAGGAAAGTAGTATATTACAAAGTTTATTGTGAATGACCTCATTATATTTCATTGTCTTTTACAATCTTTTACCTTTGTGTTTTTTTGTGTTTATATGGTTTGTTTTTTAACTTATTTTTTAGCCAGATTGACACACTTTGTCCTGATTTTATTTAAAACTATACTGATATGTATTATTCTATAACCGCTATAAGCCATGTATACATAATAACATTGTATTTCATATCATTACATTAGATTATTATTACTTTTTGTTCTCTAACCCATTTTTACTTTAATTTGTTTTATTTCAAAGTCATTTTGCTATAAAGCATTGTAAATAAAATTGTTCTATTTTATTATACTTTTTAAATTTATTATTAGACCATTAAGAATAGCAACACCTCAAAAGTTATAGAAGTTTGGTTTGCTACCTTGTCACTAATTCCCCTCAGTGTATTCATACTACTTTGTTCTCTGGCTGCAATCTGGAATGATGCCAGTAAGTCTCTGAGTCAGGAAACCTGTAGCCAGAAGGAAGGATAATGTTCTTCAGAGTCTGCACCCTACAGACGTGCAAGCATGGATTGTGACAGATTTTACTTCCTCTGTACAAAGAAGTCTTGACATGAAGCACACATGACAGAAGTTCCTTGCTGTTTGGGCTTGCTATCAAAATATGAGCTAAGATGCAGGATTCTGATTCCTGGAAAATATCCAGCTACGGCTCCATGACCAGAAATTACCCAATAGTTAAGTTCATGTGCATATGGTTTCCTTCTCCAGGTGCACCTGGTGGGATAGTGTCCTGAAAAAGTCACCATCTCTAGGTAGCAAATTTCTCTGCTCACAGAGAAGGAAAAAAGTGCAAGCTGACATCTCACTCTCAAAGAGTGTGGCTGTATCAGGCCAAGCAGACACACTGTACACTGTTTTTTTCCAAGCTGTTTTCTCTTTCATGTTTGGATCAGAATGACTGATCTTGTAATTCATGCTCAAGTTGGTTTGTATTTGATTTTCAGTCTGGGAAACCATTTAATCATTGGGAATAGTTGTTACTAACTTTTTATTTTGATGCTGTGTGGAATTGCAAATCCCTTCATGCTTCTTTTTCTTCCCCAAAATTAAATATTGTCTCTGGTCCCCTCTGCTAGAGAGAGAAAAGATTTATGGGCTGCAACAGGCACACAGGTTAGGGGGTAAGAACATAGAAATACTCAGAGCATGTTTGACCAGAGAAACCTGTGTCTGAGGTGGCTTTTCTGAGACAGCTAGAGTGAGAGAAAAAAGTGTTTCCCCAAAACACTCTCCCAGCCTAAACAATTTGCAAACCGAATTTCTGAGATTTTATAAGTCGTATTTGTTGTCTTTGCATTTACTGTCACTTGACTGATTTCTCTTCCATTAAATTATCATTTTTCTTTTTGAAAGTAATCATGTCCTATTCATCTATCCTTGTCACTCAGAATCCAAGTATCTGCCCTCAGACAAGTCTTTTCCAGATTGAAATGCCCTTTGCTAGTTAGTCATCCCTGATATAGAATCCATTCCATTCCATATCTTTTGATCTTCCTTGTTGCCCTTCTCTGAATTTTATGTCCTGCCATACTCAACCAACAGAGGATGTTATATCCTTTTCTGTATTTTTTGTTGGTGTTTTTTTAGTTGCAATGCAAACTCTATCAGTATCACCTCTTGCTATATGGCTGTACAGTGTCTAATATTTTCTCTTGTTTCCAGATGCCACTATAAGAATGAGAGTCAGAGGCTACTTGAGGTGCTGTGTAGGAGAAAAAAAGATCTGTGCTTTAGAGATTAAAATAATTTTTAATTATGAAAATCACAATCACAGGTGGTGCTATGTAATCAAATTCATCCAATATTGAAGTACGTGTAAGATATGGAAAATAATTAGCCTTCTCAAGGTTATCTATCTCTCTTCACTGAAAGTATGAGGACTCCAGATGATAGTACAATCTAACTTTTCAATGGCGAAAAATTAGATTAAATGGCTGTATTATAGTTGGCAACTAAGGCGTTTGTTAGTTAAATTTGGATTCTAGCCAACTTTTATTTTGCCATGAAGCCTAAGACTATGCACTACATTTTCAAGGCCTGCAGGGAATACTGCAAAGTTTTGTATTCAGAGATGATGTTGATACAATCCCCTTCCTTTTGAAAAGATAGTGTAAATATTTACCTTGAAGTCCAAACCTTCTTGTACCACAGTAATCCACAGGATTAATGAAGAAAGAGGGTTTATATTAATCAGATTAGTGAGAAAAGAATGAGAAAGTAATTTTGTGTTGCCTCCTTCTCTGCCATCAGTAAGACATGAAGCATATACAACAGTGTGTGCATACATTTATTTAATATTTATAATGGAAATGTACTTAGAGACTCATTTTTATCACCACAATCAAATCCTAGTGAGTTACATGTTCCACAAAACACGAGGTGATGGAACATGTCCTTCAGTGTTGAAAGCTTAAAAAAACCCCCCACCATATAAATTCAGAAAGAGGAGGATCTATACTATGCATAAGTATAGTTATATAAAATATTATATAACTTGTTCCTTCGTATTCCCACGACTGGATTTTTTAATGTTTTTTTTTTCATGGAAATATGAGATTCTAATGTTTCAGTTTAAAGAACCTTAACATGTTTTCAAGACCTATAAAAGACAATAAATGACAGAAGAAAAAAAAATATTTTATTTACAAATTTCCATTCTCCTATTATTTGTATGTACTGAAATATACAGCACAGATCACTGATACAACTCCAGATTGTTAAGTGGAACCACTGTAGGTCTTTAAGTAGACCACAAATTGTGGAATAAATGTCCTTAGTGAAGAGTTCTATTCCTAAATTAATTTCTGGCAAATTTACTTATGACTTCAACTAAATTAAATGAAAACCATATTTGTAAAATCCCATGCTGAAGTTAGAGCAGTGCTTTTCAAACTTTCATTGTATTTTATTTTTGAACATTAAATCATTTTGAAATGTAGTAGTCTAGAACATAATAAATTAAATCTGCTTTTCTTATTTACATTATACAGAGCACTTAGAAACAGTTCAACGTCTAGAGACAGGTGTGGTCTAAAGTTTGAATATCACTGAATTAAAACGTATACTCTTTGCATAACTCTCCCTTGAAAGAAGAAATGTAGAGATTATGGCAATATGCTGAAAAGTTAAAGTTGTGGCTTTCCTGTGTATGATACCTTATTTACAAGACTTTGCCCATACAGGGAGACTTTCCTCTCACAAAAGATGATGTCAGAAATGAATAAAAGTTCTCATATTAGAATAATAAATTAAATATAAATCTACTCAGAAAACTACATGAATTAACAAATGCAAATTAATAGATGTTCAATTATGGTGTGTACTACTGATATAGGGTACATTATTAGGCCTAGCCTTTTCCAAAACCTGACAGATAAAGGTTTTTAGCTTGACAAATCTTTCTCTATATACATAACTACTGAAATGTAGAAATATGTCATTTTAGGATTAAATAGAAATACAACCTGAATAAGTACATTCCTCTGAAAGATTCATTCCTCATCTAGCTTTTATCAACAAACTAATACAGACTCCTATGTAGTATTTGTTTGAAGATAATTAATGGATGCATATTAATGAATATTAATTAGTCATTTTAATAAATTCAGTATTAAAAGAAGCATATATTTTAATATGATAGCCTGTTGCAGACGTTTTTTACTAGCTTTTGCTAGTAAATATGAGAAGGGAATAGTGAAAGCTCTGCACAAAGAATATTGCTGTGTTTGTCATCATTTATTTAAAAGTTTCTAATCGAAAAAAGGATACTAGAAAACAAACAAGGATAAAAATAGACATCTACTGTTTTTTTCCACAGTTTAGGCACACGTCTTTAAAGTCTGGAAACATTTCCAAATGTTTATGAAACTAAGGTAACTAAATCCACCTGACTTCTAACTTAGACAGAAGTTGTAAAATGAATGAGGGTTTGACAAGTATAAGTAAACCTTTAAGCCATATAATGCAACATTTCCTTTTTTAAAAGTATTTTGCATGAAGTATGAATTCAATTCTATATTCAAGTCTAATGAGAATCCAGTTTTATTGAGAGCATATTGGAAAGTGCAGTTGAAGACACCAAAGAAGTGGAATTGCAAAGCTATTTCAGTTTTCACTCATGACAGTATTGCTACACAGGCACAGTTCTACTGTCCTGAGCACAGAAGGAGCATGCTCCAGGAGGTTTCATTTTTTTCACAACCTGATTTCCAGTCTGTCTCAAGACCACACATAATAATCCTTGTCTT
This sequence comes from Tyto alba, assembly GCF_018691265.1. Taxonomy (NCBI): domain Eukaryota; kingdom Metazoa; phylum Chordata; class Aves; order Strigiformes; family Tytonidae; genus Tyto; species Tyto alba. The sequence continues at coordinate 27,298,527 of NW_024881316.1, read as the reverse complement.
CTGCCTTTTGGACCACTGTCACTCATGTTTCTTATTTTTGCTTAGCTTTCTGTATCTTTTTGCCTCATTCTGTTATCTTTTGGGTTCGGTTATTTGCAGAAATACAGTCCTGCAAATCAGTAACTCCATTCTCTGCACCACTCCAGAAAAATCCTGCTTATTTTCCCTGGCATATTTCTGTTCCAGTCTTTACCAATAACTTAGAAAGTAGACTCTGTTATTTCACTGTTTTTAAACAAAGAGATTTTAGTTGTTTTCTCCTCTAAAAGGAGTGAAAGTTGGCTAAGAAAGCCCCCTGATTCACTGACCTTGGTGACTGTCTGCAAATTGACATCACGCCTGCTGGCAGCTGCACAGAACCTTCACATAATAAAAATGAGATTGTCCATGTATTCAGTACAATATAAGCTGCCTCATCACTTTTATTGGCATTGTGTTTTTACCTCTCTCTTTCTTCCAGCATTTGTTTTTTCCCCTTAGACTTCTTAATTGTTAAAGAAAAATGTTCTATGAGAGAAAAATTAAAATAATTGCACTCTGCTTTGCTCAATTTTTGTCTTCAGAAATTCACACCTATGAAAGTAGGACAACACTGTAATTCCAGGTGTCAGGTTATAAAAAAAAAAAAAAAAAACAACATAGAATCATCAGATCCTAGGAAGACTTAGTTGGAAGGGATCTCTGGATCCTACTTGGTTTAATCCCCACTTCAGACAAAAAATGCTTTTGGTCAAAATCTATTTTCACTTATGAAGACACTGAAGAATATTTGGGCTTCAGAGTCTTTTTCTAAAGCTCAGAATAATCACAGAATAGGTACACACAGCTTAAAATCACATATCTCTCCTCATCCTGAAACACCACTGTTGTCCAGTGGCCATCTCCTAATTTCAGGCCTTTGAGACCTGGGCTGATGTAACACCCCTCACAGTGGTTTTAATTGTTTCTAGTTATTTTGTCAGAGGTGTTATTGGCAGCACACTTTGAAATTTGCAGCTGTTTCTCTTCCTTACAAGCTCTTCCTTCAATGGCTACTAGCCAAATGGGTGACCTGCAGACCATAAGGATCTACACACCTCATTCTCACATACTCATGAGCTCTTCCTCAGTGTTTATTAGCTTATCTTCTGCTATATACTTAAGACTTCCTTCAGTTATGACTTTCAACATAGATTTCTTATTAACCACCACTTAAGATCTCTGCACCCTACAACAACTCTTTAAAGGTCCCCTAGTAGTTTTAGGGAAGTGTTGCCTCTAAAAGCATGCAACGGTTGAACTTGAAATCACTGGTCATTAGTGAGCAACATTGTTTTGAAACACAGAAAAAGTCTGCTTCATAATATTTATGTTGTTTTTTTTATATTTTAGAAATATGCAGTTGTTGGATCTACCAGCATTTGAATGATTCATACTGAGTTTAGCAGAATTATAAAGAAGTCTTTTCAGACTTTGCTTGGTTTTACTCATCTGTTGTCATTGTAAGATACTGGGCTGTAGCATGCAGAACTAAGTAGCTTGCTTTCATTAATTTTCAAATATATCCTGGTAGTAGGATGATAAAACAGCTTTACAAATTGAAATATTGATATTGCAGTATATAGCCTGAGTTATCAACTCAGTAAAAATGCAATAACAATCTTCAGTAGTAATTCTGTAAATATGCTGTCTTTATAGCAACATATCTTTAATACCATTTTCTCTCCTTAAATATTCTATAGCATATTAATTTGATTCGTAGATTGCTCACTCTTCCATTCAATCAATCATTTACCCACTCTCATTTTTCTAGAGTTTGAAAATAAATATTTGTTTCCCTTTTGGTTGAGTGTGAATTCATTTTACAAGTACCTGTGTGAAATTATTTATTTAGGAAGAGTATTTATTCAGGAAATTGAAACTCTCTCACATGGACAAGAGTTAAGTTTAAAGAGCTACTCGTTTGAATAAGTGTTTTCTAATTTCTATATATTTTATATATTCTGCTCCTGTTCAGTGTCTTTTATAGAATTCAAAGCTATTTGTATGATCACCTATCTATAATATTAGGAAATGGCATAGAAACTACATCAGGGAAATTTACACAAGTTTCATAATGTTATGAATATCCTAATAACACCGACCATTCAATCTGATGTACATGAATTCATATTTTTAACATGTTACATCTTCATGCTTTTAACATAAATCTATGTTTATAGTTTTAAAAATAATTACAATGTAAGATTAATATATTTGATATTTTAATCTTTTCACAGAAATAATTTGCTGCCCATCTTTATTTGCTAGAACAATTACCATCACTATCAGAATGAATTGCTGTATCTCAGACATTCTAGAGTTGCCATGTATCTATTATCCACCTGAAAATATCATTGTATACAAATAAGTATTATAAGATTTTGGTTATGTTCCTGATTTTTTTTTCCCCCATATTACCATAACATAAAATTAGAATTATATCTTTCATCATTAATGTTATTATTTGGCTAAAATAAGAAAGTGAGTGATAAACTCAACAGTGGTTTTCTGGTCTGAAAAAGCCATAGTTTCTCTATAGCCTCCCCTTCTTCAGACAATGCAGTGGGAGCTCTCCTTTGTGCCACAACATGCTGGACCTATTACGAGTTAAGACTCCTACAGCATTCTTTCATCTGACTTCCAAATAGGAATTGTGTTGGTCCATCTGGGTCTTGTATTTTTTGCTGAAGTTTGTTGGTACAGTGTCCCCGTACTGTAGAAAAATGGATTTTTTAATCTTCTTGATGTTGCAGTGTTTACTGGAAGATTAAATGTTTTAATGATAAGATAATGAGAGAGTTAAAAAATTTTCATGCATTCCTTGTTTCTAAATAACTCTCTGTATTTAATGGATAATGAGAAAGGTTAAAATAGCATTAAACTCTGACAAAGGGGAATGCAGAATGAGACAAAACAATCTCAATTTTACATATATTTTACAAGTGTTCTACAGTATTTTGTGGATAAAATTTTCAGAGTAGCCTAATAGATTTGGATTAACATTGAAATTAACAAGCATGGAGTATTAAAATTGCTCAGGCACTTTGAAAATTCCAGAGTAGGTCCTCTTAGAAACCATAAGTATATGGTCTTTGACATCAGCGGTATCATTTGTCTTTCTCACTACATCTAGGGAACAAGACCAGGGACTGCAATCTGTGCTGTGAACTTCTAAGCACTGTATGTTCAGTGTGCATCTGTAACAGTTCTCCTTACAATTATGAGAGAGTTCTGATGCAGGCAGTGCTTTTTACTAACTTATACTATACAAATATTACTTGTACTAAAATCATTTCAGAATAGTCAGTAGTAATATTGGCATCAGTAATGCTGACAACTGTAATGCATGAAAATACTGATAATAGTAATTTACTGTATTACTTCACAGATTGCGTACAGAAATAAATGATAACTTGGATTTATCTAGCATAATCTATCAAAATTTGGCAAAAATCAGATTCTATAATATGAAAGGGCTATTCTGTCTTCAACCCCTGGATAATTTCTACAGAAGATATTAATACCTTTTTAAAAAAATGATATAATATCAAAGGGATGTGAAATGCAAGCTTTTCTAATGTTTCACAGTGATATGAAGCCAGCTATTTGTTGGTTTAGGGGGTTGAGTAATTCAGGTTCTTAATGTACATTAAAAGAACATTGAATATCTCTGTTCTAGTAAACAAAATTGTCCAGGAGTCATAGTTTTATCTTGAGTGTAAGTAGCAAAACAGGATTTTCACCCATGTAGCTAAGATCTCTTTGCACTCTTTCCTCCTCTCCCCTTCCATAAACCAAGAGGATTGCCCTTCTGCAGGGCTGGCAGGAACAGTCCCTGCATCTGCTCACCCCAACCTCAGTCTACTCCAGCCAAAGCCAGAACTATTGCAGAGACTCTGAAATAGATTTGGTAGTATGAATGCTCACATGCCAATATTCAAGTGTTTGCTCTGACATGGTTTAGTTTACTAATCTAGACAAAGCCTCAGGAATTAATTCTGGACTGTGTTTTAATTTTGGAGTGTGTTACACCTGTCATTTAATTAGAGCCAATGAACACAAGCTTGTTATGTTTTTCCCTTTTTTTTTTTTTTTCCCCCCTGCTCTTTATCACTAATTTTCTATATCCAATTTTCATTTTACATATTTTTCTATAGGTTCATTTGAATTTTTGCTTTCTGTTTGTTGCCTCTTTTTTGTCAGCCTTTCCCCAGTGAGCTTGAACACAAGTTTCACATTTTTTCTGAAACTTTAAACCCACAATATTCCAGTAAGTAGAAAATAGTCACCTGAGTTGTGTGCTGCATATCTTTCCCTTGTTCTTCTCAAAATATGAGTTAGGAATCATATGAAGGTGATTTGTAAAATGGAATAGATTTGTATAATGCTTTTTTTTCCCTCTCATCTTTGTGCTCCTATGTTATATAGAAGCTTATTTTATTTGCTTTTTTTATGTGAGTATTGTCTGGTGATCACAGGAGTGTTATTCAATTGCTATTCTCATCTTGTCCAAACAGTTATGAGAGGAAACGTGTTTTTTTTTTCTAGTCAGGTACCACAGTAGAGAACATTATTCAAATCTGACTGTCAAAGACGTAAAGGGAAAAAAATAGCTACATGTTAGTTTCAGAATAGAGCAAGGTTCATATTTTAACACTAACAACTTAAATTTAAATGAAGAAAAAGCTGTAATGTGCTGCCTATGGACAGGAATCAAACAGTATCTCTTTCTTGTTGTACTTCAAGAGCATCCAGTGCAGATACAGTATTAGAATCCCTAAGGAAAATGGTCAAAGAAATGAGAGTGAAATTCAATTTATTTCACATCTATTTTTCAGCAATAAACTATAAACTGTCTTGATTGTTAACCAGAAACAAAAGAGCCAGTCCTAGGAAAAGTAGGAAATTTCCACAGTGTGAGAAACTCCTTCAAGAAGAATGAGATTGGTTTATCCTTTTGTCTTTTATAGCCTCACCATTTTCACTCACCCTTATGTCCCTTGGTATATTCTTAACTTAATATTGAATTTCTAGGTTGAAGGAGGAAAAGAGTTTTTTAACAAAGTTGTATGCACTCTGTGGTCTATATCTCTTTGTTAGTGTCAATGCATATCTAGTTCTGAATGTACAGAATATGCATGGATATAAGTTTATATGAATCATGATCTACACTTGATCTCTCTAACTCAAATATTCTCTGTTTTGTGAAGTCTTGGCATGCATCTTATAAATGGGAAGAGGAACTTTATTACATGGAAAGAAAAATTTTAATGAAAATCTAGAAAGGATTGTTACAGTTAGCAGAAATACATCCAGTATTTCATTTTAATTTTGAATAGTAGAACATATAATTTCTTACATAGCACAAATATAAAAGTAAGAAAATCTTCACCTATATGTATACCTAACAACTGGAATGATGTCATGACTCAGATGATCAAAACCAATACAAAATAAGTTCATAAAATAAAAGCTACAGCATATGTTTTCTGAAAGTTCTTAACTGAGGGAGAAAAAACATGCTAACTTCTGTTGTCGCTACATTTTATTCCTCTTGGTAGTATAGGTGTCTCTTTCATCTGTTCTTCTACTTCCAAGGATCTTTTATGAGATCCCTCCTACTTTACCTGTGCTTACTCTTACCTGTTACAAAATTGCAAAACTTACAATATTCATAAATTTTAAAATGCATTTTACTGGAGATGAGAAAGAATATAAAAATTATATTGCTCTAAAACAATTTTCTCCTTCCATTTTACTGTTAAGAGAGCAGAGCTCTGAGGAGTAAGAGCAGGGTAGTGTAAATGAACAGAAATATCCTCAGCTGTTGAATTTTGGAACTATCTGGTGGTCCTAGAAGGGATCTAATTAAACACAGGTTGCTAAACTTCCCTTGTGAAGCAAACACCAAAGTTAGCTGCCAATCTGATAGAATAATAGTGTTTAAATAGTAATCTTTAAAGTTAGGTCTTAAGATGAGAAAAGAACTGTTTAAATAAGGTGTTTACTGGTAATCCTTGCATGCAGGTCTGTGTACGTATGTCCAGTGCACAGAAGTTTCTTATCACTCACTTGGGACAATATGCAAACACACTGAATTTTACTCTATCTGTCGAGTTGAGCTTGGAAAGAAAAGGAGCTGAGTAGAGCCCAAGTTTGGGCACTGTAGAGCCTGATTTTACTCCCTACCCTGTCACACACCCCCTGTCAGACTGTGAGCCTCTGGTGGGCTGAAGTGCAGAACACTACTTCAGCAATTAAACTGGTAGAAATTTATCAGAGCTCTGGAAAGTAAGCCAGTCTTAAAAGTGCTCAGAGTGTACTTCACATCTCAGCCCTAACAAAAACAAAAGAACACACTCGTTTTTCTAAAGATCATCTCAGAGAGTCTTACTGAGCTGAGCTTAGTGAGACGTTTGAAGAGGAATCCTAGACTTCTCTGTGTAACACTGACCTTCTTCCTCCCTCCCTCCCTTTCTTTATTCTTGCTTGCTTGCTTCCTTACTTCCTCTATTTCTTAAGGAATATATAAAAATATATATATACATATACAGATATATATATACATGTTACATATATATAAGAATATATAATATATAAAAATACTTAATCAGTAGCAATCTTAAAATCAGGATTAGATTCTTTCTAAAGATGTTCTTGTCCAAAAATACAGTGTTGAACATCCTTTTTCTTTCAGAGTGTACCATTCACTTCAAAACTTTCCAAGAAGAAAGATTTTAGTTTAATTTTATGTTGCCGTGGTTATATTGTTACCTCTAGAAGAGATAGTTTGTCTAACCTACAGAGGTTTGACAGCAGGATTAATAAATTCTAGAATTAACAGAAAAATTGGAATTAGAAAGCATTCAACATTTCCAAGCAGGGAGGAAAAAATGCCTGAGGTTCCAGAAAACTACAAAACAAAAGGGAATGGTGTCACTATGATCTTTCTTCCTAATGATGTCTCCCTTAACTTTTTGGGGTATTCTTTCTTTTATTAAAAATAAAAATATAAAATAAAAAAAAAAATGAAGAAAGAAAAAAAAAAAAGAAAAAAAGAAGTACAAGAAAACAGAAAAAAAAGCCTATTAATAACCCCACAACTCATGTTTTGGGGGGTGGAGTGGGGGCAAACACATATAAACTTTGTTTTTTCCCTGATAACAGTGGAAAAGTCTTTGAAATATTTGAAAGCACGACAAATGTAATTTGTAATTGAAGTTTAAATTTTCAAGGTGATAAGCTTTCAAAGGTTAAACTTAGTCTTTGATCCAGGAACTTCCAATGCCTTTGATCTTTAAATTAGGGCACTAAAATTAAACAGACTTCTCTTCCCTAACTGTGCTAAATACAGTGAAGACTTCAAATCCATGTCAGGAATTCTGCTGAACTTTTTGCAATGGCAGATAATCCTTGATCTCCTAGATCACTGTGCTTCAATCTTCTCTAATCTGAAAACACCTAAAACATTTCCTGTAAAGCTGCAGATGTCTCTATAATGAATTTGCAATAGATTTTCTTTTGTTCTTTGCTACTTTATTATGAATCTGTACTGCTTTTGGCTGGAATAGAATTAATTTTCTACTTATTAGCTTCTTTGGTGATACATTTTGGATTTGTGACTAAAATGGTGTTGACAACACAGGAATATTTTTGTTATTGTTGAATAGTGTTAATACAGCATCAAGGCCTTTTCTGTTTCTCATGCTGTCCCACAGGTGAGTTGGCTGGGGTTGCACAAGAATTTGGGAGAAGACACAGCTGGGACAGCTGACCCTAATGGACCAAGGGGATATCCCATACCATATGACATCATGCTCAGCAGTAAAAAATGTGGGAAGAAGGAGAAAGGGGGGACGTTTGGAATTAGGCATTTTGTCTTCCCACACAACTGTTATGCTTGATGGAGACCTGTTTTCCCGAAGATGACTGAACACCTACTTGCTGATGGGAAATAGTGAATTAATTCCTTGTTTTCTTTTGATTGCATGCACAGCTTCTGTTTTATCTATTTAACTCTCTCTATCTCAAACCACGAGTTTTCTCACTTCTATATTTCCAGTTCTCTACCCCATCCAACTCTGGGGGAGTGAGAGAGCAGCTGTGTGGGGATGAGCTGCCTACTAGAGTTAAACCACAACAATAACTCAGAAAGAGTCTATGGAGCCCCAGACATTCATTGACAAGAGACCAAAACCCATTGTACCACACAGCTTGGTGTCATCAGCAATCTTACTGACAGTATACTTAATCCCACTGTTCATGTCACTAACAAAGATATAAAGTGTGCCTGGTTTTGTACTCAAGTCATGTCGCCAAATGTCTAAGACAATTTGGTGTACTTTTATATTTCCACTGACCCTACTAAAGAGAGATCCATTAGAATAACAAAGGCACACTGAGTCACTAATAACAGTGTTGCAAAACACTCCTGATCTATTCAAGATTACATGGATTTGAGCATTTTGAGAGCTAGCATCAAAATCAACTTCAGAGTTGACTATTTGTTCCATTCTTATGGCTACAATGAACAAACTGGAACTTTAAATAGATCTTTGAATAGGGCCACTAGGAAAAATAGAAAAAATAAATAACAAAAATATGGAAAGAGAGAGACAGTATTCAGAAAACCAAGAAATGTTGCACAGGTCTAGTTTAAAATAAAATGAATTGACTGTCCTAAAATTCAAACAAAAGATTTTATCATACCTTCTCTGTTAAATATCAGACCTCTAATTGTAGCTTATTCACAGAAGCTAATAAGAATTAACTGATGTTGCTATGAAAATATATCCCACACCGTTTCTTCTCTTTGAGCCAATTTTCCTGATCTGCTCTGGTTAAAATAGTTGGTTTTAATACATCCTTTCAAAGGCCTCTAGGAGTTGTTAGAATTAATTTTAAATATTACTGACTTTGATTTGGTGTAACAAAAGTTTTCTTATCAACATCCATTAACCAATATCAACATCCATGTAAATGTATATATTAATAACATGTTAGGTTTTACATATAATTACATTAATTTTCTTATTAATTTAATAAAATAAATATGAAAAATTTAATCATTTTCAATAAAATATTTTAAATCTTGTAATTCTGTGAAATCTTTTATGAAATCCTAAACTATATAAAACTATAAACTATATAAATCACTGTCAATGTGTAGCAATGTCTGTAAAGGAAATTACATTTTTTAGCTTGATGACAAGGTAACCTTCAGGAGACTAAACTGTATAAAGTTTCATACACTTTACATAGATGCAATCAAAAATTCAACTGAAATTTTTCCATATTCAATCATAGTAGAAGGAACTGTGACTCTGTGTTCTGCCCACCCCCCCCTAATCTGACCTGTATTTCCCATACCTCTACTCAAATGGTATCTACCAGTGGTGGTCGTAATGGATGCATCTGGTCATGGTGGCTGCATCTGTTTCAAAGTGGATTCAGGGCAGACAGGTAACAACCCAATAGCCAAGTTAGGCATGTACCAGCTAAAATACAACTGGTATGCAAATACGACTATAAGTTTACTCCATAAATAGTGGACATCCCAGGGCCTGTTGAGCTCTCCTGCATGGCAGCAGGCTGCAGGCCAGGAGCTCCCCTTGAGTAGGGACACCTCTCAAGGTTACTCCTCAAAGCTGAGAGATTCCTTATTGTGCCAGATACTTGGTAAATGAATTAGGAATAAGCACCCTCAAACTTTGAAATCTTAGCTAAGTGATATAAAGGTTTGATTGCATATATATAATCCTTCAGACATAAACAGTTGATCAAGTCTGGGACTAGGAGTGGATCCAGCCACACCTAGACTCTCTGAGAAGGAGTTTAGAAATCAAGGGAATCCTCTCTGACTCTCATGATTCAACAGGAGAGTCTCCCAGACAGTTTTGTATGACTCTGTGTTCCATGCAGTAAATACTCAAGTGAACCTTGCCATTGAATTCTGTTAAACCACTGTCAAATTTACTATGAAACTTCCTTAAATCACTGTTTTATATCAATAAAGGTATTGCTACTTCTGTTTTACTAGTAAAGTGCATCACTCCATTCACAATAGGAATTTTTAAATAGGCACTAATTGTTTCCATTTAATTAAAAACAGAAAGTTGAAATCTTAAAACCTTTCCTCTTATATGTACTTAATTGATACAGAAGATAATATTTTTACTGTGTGAATTAATCTATGATCTAGATTATGCTAATTAGTCAAACGAAGCATAATTCTATCTGCATTGAGAGAGAAGAATAGGCAGTGCTATTTTCATCCTAAGGCTCTAGCCAACACCGATTAATTGGACTATCTTTCTATTCTGGATACCTGTTTTCACAAGGTATTACTGGTATTCCTGTAATGATAAGGAGTTTGCAAACACAATTTTCATAATACTAAAGAAAGAGAAACTTTTCTTGAAGGAGATCTGAGGTACACCACTACAAGCTCAGTCAATAATACAAAAGTTAGATGGCTGAAGAAATAACATATAAACACCAGTTGACCATATAATAAAGGTCTGAACTACAGGTGACACAGAAAAGGTCTGTGTTCATCTTCCAGAATACTTTCTGAATTTTATGTAGTGACTTTTAAATGTAAATTTCATGATGAGTGCATGGAAGAAGAAATAAAACAGCATAGCTTACACTGCTAAAAACTGAACAGGAAATAAAATTTTAAAGAAATGGCAGGACTTTGAAATGAGCCAAACAAAACCAGACAAAAATTTTCTGATATTCAGTTTACACTTAGTAAACAGTTTAGGCAGTTAATGAAACCACTGTTCTTCTTACAGAAAGGACAGATCTGTTACTGCGAAACAAGATTTTTTTTTTTTATTCTTCTACAGTATTTCCTGTAAAATCTGAATATGGATGGAGCTTTTGTCTAGAAAAATACATAACATTAAAGCACCAAGATACTTTTAAAAGTGTAACAAACTTTGGGGAAAAAAAATGTATACTTCATATTAGAACTCTGTATAACTGAATTTCAGATACATTGAGTAGCACACAAAAAATATAGAGACAATACACTTAGCACTGTAAAAGAAAAATGATTTTTCTATTATTCAATCAGTCTGACAATTATATGATTAAACAATCAGAGAACTGAATTATTCAATATTAGATTTGAGAACTAGCTATCACTGTTGATTAATATATAGATAATAAAATATTGTTACAAATATATTAAAACCCAAATTATATGTTGCACGAAACCAGAATTAACACAAAGGCAGTTAGTAGAGATAACAAATTTCCTTAGGTTTGCATATTTGAATTGATAAAATAAGACAGAATTTATAGTTGAGAGCACACCTGAAGGGACTGAATGTCTTCATAAAAATCCCCGAAAATTGGTAGTATCGAAAGCTAATAAATTAGGTGTTACTACTACCAAAACTCAAAATTCCAGTTTCTACTTTTCACACCTTTTGGAAGCATTCATTTTATGGAAAAAAAGTAGTATACATAATTGTCCTGGTTGGGGCTGGCCTAGAGTTCCCATTGGTCTGGCAGCGGGAGGAGCTGCAGCACCCTGAGACCCCAGGGGCTCCCCAGGTCCCAGTGCCCTCACCTGTGTGTGGGGGCGGGGGGAGCACAGCTGGAGGGCTGGGCCCCGATTGGCCGATAGTCTGTGTCATGTGACATTGTGCTCACTATATAAAGGCAGGAGTGGGCAGGGAGGGGCTCTCACTTCTGGGAGTGTTGCTGTGTTGCCTTTGTGTTTGGGATTGCCAGCTGGGAGCAGGTGGGTGTTGGTCAGTGGGTGGTGAGCAGCTGTATTGTACATTACCTGTTGATCCTGCTGTCAGTGTGTTATTCTGTTACTGTTATTAAACTGTTTTTATCTCAACCTGTGAGTCTCCCTTTGCCCCTCTGTTTCCCTCCTCATTCCCAAGTGGGGGGAGGGTGGGTGAGCGACTGCGTGGTGTTTAGCTGCCAACCAGGCTCAAGCCTTGACAATAATATTATGCTTAACTGGCAGAATATAGGATAGACTACATGTGAAATGAAGGACTAAAGAATTCGCTCTGGGGGCAGACAGTTCTTAGCTTATAAAACCAAATAAATTGGTGTAAAATTAGCAATAATATAAGGAAAAAATATCAGTGAAGAGTATGTACAAGGCACTATTTGTGGTTCACAACAGTTCCTTATTTTCTTTGTCTAACCAAGTGCAGACACTTTATTTTTTGTTTTGTTTGAGACTTCTAGATTTTCTTGCATTCTTTGCCTATATCAAAAATGACTAATTACATAGTAACCTTTTTCAAGTTCATATATTGATGCATGTGAAAAATTTCAGTCATGAGATTACAATGTGTCTTTCTTGTCTTTGTTTACAGGTATAAATCTGGGTTAATTCTACAAGTTAGAAGAGTTATATCTGATTGAATTTGGAAATTAAGAGAGAAGAAGAAATGAGCTATTGATAGTTTTCATGTGATTTTTTTTTTTTTTTGACCAAACTGTTGGAGTTGAATGAAAGCTGAATGAAACATTACAAATATTAACTGTAAAAAACAAATTCTAAACACATTTTTCAAACTAAACATTTAAAAAAATTGCTAAAATGCACAACTTCAATAGAAATAAAATAAAATTTAGGGTTGAGTCTTCTTGAACTACTTTTAACTCTAATGTTTAAAAGTTCTTCATTTAAAAAACAAGGATTTGAATTTGCTGTTGTTTGGACTACTCAATCTGTTGTTGTTGATATGATTCAGGCATAATTTCTTTTGTGTTTCTTTTGACTCCTAGTTGGTAGATTGACCTTGATTGGCTGCCAGACTCCCACTTAGATGCTCTCTCACTCATTCTCCACAACAAGACAGAGGGGAGAAAATACTAGGGAAATGATCCCAAGTGAAGATAAAGACAGAGAGATCACTTACCACTTACTGTCATAAGCAAACCAGACTTGACTTAGGGAAATTATTTTTTTTTTTTTTTTTCAAACTAAAAATGGAGTAGGATGGTAAGAAACAATGACAAAAAGTAAAACATTTTCCTTCTTCCCAGGATCAATTTCACTCTTTCATTCCTGACTCTTCTACCTTCTCACCCTGCACATGGGTAGTGCAGGGCAGGTGGGGAATGAGGATTGCAGTTTTCCCTGCTCCTATGTGGGTCATTCCCATTAGCCACAGTTCCTGACAGAAAACTTGCTTCTGTGTGGGCTCTGCATGGGCAAGAGCTCCCTTCAGGGTATATCCGCTGGCTCCAGCATAGGCTCCTCTACAAGCTGCAGGTGGAAAACTTCCTTCACCATGGTCTTCACAAGCTGCAGGGGAATCTCTGATCTGGTGTCTGGAGCATCCTCTCCTGCTCCTTTCTCTGTTCTTGGCATTAACAGGATTTTTCTCACATTTTTTTTTTTCTCCTTACTCGTCTCCCTCCACTGCCACACAGAGGTTTTTACCTGTTCTTAAAAGTGTGTTATCCCAGAGATGCTACCATCTTCATGGCTGGGGCTAGCTTTTGGCCAACAGTAGGTCCATTTTGGACCCAGCTGGAGCTGTCTGTCAGGCATGAGGCAGCCCCTGGCCTTTTGACACAGAGGCCATTCTGCAGCGCCCCTGCAGACAAAACCTTGCCATTTACATCCAGTACAAATAGCCTCCAGAAACATGTTGATTTTACTTCTTGTTCAGCAGCAGTGATTCTTGCCAAATTAGAGGTAGGAAACTTGTAATAGAGGTCAGTCTTGTGGTGCGATACTGATCCTACAGATTCTGACATCTTTTCATCCCATAGCCAACAGCAGTGGACTGGTATTCTTCAAGGTAAATAGAACTGAGAATTACAGAAAGTTATGTTAACAAACTGCAATGACACCAACAAACAAACAAACAAAAAAGTGTATAATATCAAGTAATATCAAGTTCTGAAAAGAAACCTAGGAAAACACTGTCACCTAAGAATAATAGAACTAATCTGGGCACTGTACTACAATACTGACTATGTGAATCTTCAGCTGACTGGTGTAGTAGTTCTGTAGTAAAGACACAGTCAGTATAAGCAGAGGTATCCAACAGTGCCAACAGGAACTTCACAAGAACAGGGAACTGCTACCTCTGCATAAACAGCTGACCAAGGAGAAGCAGCAACTGAGTAGGTGTATATTCCATGTATGGGAATCCTTTGATCTCAGTTTTCACTGATCAAGAGAAACCAATGATGAATGAAGAAGCAAGCTTGGCACCTTCCTTCTATGAAAGACAATAGATCTGAGTTTTTCTCGGGTTTTGAACTTAGTAAGATTTAGGAAGCCATAGCATCATAAAGAGACCACAACATCAGTGATCAGCTGAATGGCAGAATGTCATTCCTCAAATTAACACCTCCCTTTTCTTTGTGGGTGAAATCCTGCTCAAGAGGCATTGCTTTTAACAGAAGCAAAATACTCTTAGTGAATCAGAATTCAGCAAATGCAGGAACTGCTGCCTTCACAACATATGATCAATTAGCCGATGCATATATTGCCTCTAATTTGGACAACTGCTTCTAGTTTTATATATTCAGGATAATGCTCAGCTATTTTTTTTTTTTTTTATCAGCACAACTAATGTGCATGAAATAAATTGTGTAATTTTTGAACATTTAAATACACATACACATACATATATAAGAAACAAATAAGTGCTAGTGTGTGTGTTTGTGTGTATGTGTTCACATGCAAAGTACCACTCTAGCGACACATAAACACATCCTCTGCAACATATCAAACAGGATGTAGAGATCCAAAGTAGGAATAGTTTGTGGTCTTTTGTTAGAATTTATTCTTCTCACTTGAACACAGCCTACTATTTGCTTGTTCTGCACAAAAAAAAAAAAAAAAAAAAGTCAGATCTGTCCATCATGGAGACTATCTATCTGTCCCACACAGTGTTCTATCTGCTTTGGGTGCTGCAAAAATACAATTTGCTGGTTCATTGCTAGTGTATTCAGACTGAACCATGCTGAAATACCAATCAAAACTGAAGAAAACTATTGCTTTCAAACCAAACCAACACTTCAAAACCAGATTGTAATTTCTGAGATCTCAGTGTACAGGAGACCCTCCACTGAAATTTGCAGAAGACAAGAACTCTATTAGACACATGTGCAAATGAATTCATGCCAGAAATTATAAGGTGCCACTGTCAGTGACCTCTACAAAAGATAAGATTGAAATGATGTCAGCAGAAATAAGTAACTTGGCTGAGGGAATAGAACTAGAACAGTCTACACAGGCTATATAAAGTAAAGGATAGAACCTGTGTTTGTGAATTAAAAGAAGAAAAAAAAATGCTCTCTTAATGTGTAGATTAAAAACTACTATATTTTATTGTCAGAGACCCAAAAGCATGCCTTGTAAAATGGCATTGAGAAGTGTTGGCACTCTTTGAAAACAGATATTACAATATCTTTGAACATTTTCAAACAGTTCGATGAATAAATGAAACCAGTATAACAACAACAATTAATTCCTACAAGTTTGTGCAACAGAAATATTTTATAAAGGGAGAAAGAGAAGCCAATATAAAGAATGGGCCATCCCAAAACACAGTCAGTAGTGTTAGCTAGCCCTGTAGTATACTATATAAAAATGAGTCCATTTATCAATGTCACCCTGTGCATTTATGTTATATTTTGGGTTTCTGCAGTACTATATTTCATATCACTAAATTCTCATTCTCACCAAGGGAAGAAGTAATGAAAGCAAAACTAACCCTTGAGATAGACTTAGAGAAGATCAGAAATGTGACTTTATAAGTAAGATTTTTTTTTCCTGTCAGTAAGAGAATTAAACATCCAGATTATTTTAATATGGACCAATTTGAATACTAAGGTTTAAATCCTAGGAGAAATACAACTGTTTTGTTTACGCATATATATTTCGTAGGTTTTGACTCTGTACATAAGGTTAGACTAATATGAGAATACATTGTTCCAGCTGTTCTTTAATGTATTTGGTTTTATTTATATAAAATATTACTAGCTAGAATATGACAAATATTTATTATAAAGATTTTTTCTGATTAGCTATTCAAGAGACATTAAAATCTCTAACTAAGATATTATTTCTGTTTAAGTAAATGTAATTAACTTAGTATAACAATATTTTGCATTAAAGTTTACATCCTATGACATGATGTCAAAAAAAAAAAAAAAATAGGCCAAAATCTTCCACCCTAGGGAATATTGTATTGTAAGGAAAATAAAACTAAAATCCATAAAAAGTTCTCCTAATTCAGTCCTCTTATTATCCTCATAATGTTTGTTGTGACAACACATGGAAGACCCTTGGCATTGAGTGGATATATCATATCCTCCATCATGCCCCGGCATCTGGGAAAATTGAGCGGTATCATGAGCTACTAAAGACCATGCTGAGAGCAATGGGAGGTGGAACCTTTAAGCATTGGGACACACATTTAGCAAAGTCCACCTGGTTAGTCAATACTAGAGGATCTGCCAACCAGGCTGGCCCTGCCCAGTCAAACATTCTACGTACTGTAGATGAAGATAGAGTCCCAGTAGTGCACCCTAAAAACATGCTGGGGAAGATCGTCTGGGTTATTCCTACTTCAGGTAAAGGTAAGCCCACAGGTGGAATTACCTTTGCCCAAGGACCTGGGTGTACTTGGTGGATAATGCAGAAGGAAGGGGAAGTCTGATGTGTACCTCAAGGGGACTTAATGTTAGGTGAAAATAGCCAATAAGATGTATTAGATTAATCACCACACCACCCTATCAATGCTTTCTTAAGGCAAATATGAACTTGGATGAAGTTAGGACTGGTTTCAGCAACTAATGCCCAGCGACTGCCGCAGACTGTGAATACCGACAGCATCAGATACATCAGCAACCAGCTCCAACTGCAACAGAGACTGCATGCCATCCTCCTGCCAGGTCCAAGGTCACCTGCGTCCTACCGACTGAGCATCACTCCTCCTGCCTGAAGGGACTATTATGATAGATGGAACCTGAAGCTATGGACCAAATGAACTCATGATACAGTCTGCAATGATGGCCCATGGACTGAGGGAATGATATCTGTGTGCATATGTCTATGACCAAGGAAGAGGATAGTAAATAATTAGAATATATTAGAAATATGGAACATGAGCATAATGTAAATGATATGGAATAAGAGGTAGATACTGTCCTGGTTGGGGCTGGAATAGAGTTCCCGTTGGTCTGGCAGCGGGAGGAGTGCTGCAGCACCCTGAGACCCCAGGGGCTCCCCAGGTCCCAGTGCCCTCACCTGTGTGCAGGGGCGGGGGGAGCACAGCTGGAGGGCTGGGCCCCGATTGGCCGATAGTCCATGTCATGTGACATTGTGCTTACTATATAAAGGCAGGAGTGGGCCTGGAGGAGCTCTCACTTTTGGGAGTGTTGCTGTGGTGCCTTTGTGTTTGGGATCACTAGCTGGGAGCAGGTGGGTGTTGGTTGGTGGGTGGTGAGCAGCTGTATTGTATATTACCTGTTGATCCTGCTGTCAGTGTGTTATTCTGTTACTGTTATTAAACTGTTTTTATCTTAACCTGTGAGTCTCCCTTTGCCCCTCTAATTCCCTCCCCATTCCCAAGTAGGGGGAGGGTGGGTGAATGACTGCATGGCATTTAGCTGCTGAGTAGTCTCAAACCACCACGTGGTCATGGGCAAAAGGCAGACTTGTTAGAGGAATTAAAAAAAGAGCATACATTTATTACAGACACTAACAACAGTTTACAGAGTGGGACAGTGAGAAGCATTGCCACATCTTGAGAACACCTTCCCCCCCCATCTCTCCTTTCTTCCCGGGCTCAGTTCTGCTCCTGATATCTCTACCTCTTCCCTCCAGCAGCGCAGGAGCAGGGAATGGGGGATGCTGTCAGTGCTGCTGCTTCTTCCATCTTTGGTGAGGGGAGCTTCTGGAACTTATTCCCCCTACTCCATCATGGTCCCCCTCTCACAGGAGACAGTCCTCCACAAACTTTCTCTGACTGGAGTCCCTTCCATGAGCTGAAGCATTTCCTCACGCTACTCCAGCATGGGACACCAACTTTCTCCAACTGGAGTCCCTCCCATGGGCTTCAACCCTTCCCAAGCTGCTCCGGCATGGGATACCCCTGCATGCTGCAATCCTCCCAGTGCTGAACTAAAACTGCAGGTTCTACCTTTTCCCACAAGACCCCCGCCTTTTTCAGGCACAGACAACTTGATCAGCTAGGTGAAACACGGGCCGTAAATCAGTGTCTGCTCTACCGTAGATCTTCATGGGTGGTGGGGGAGGAGCACCCTGCTGTCTCTCTACAGGTTACGGGGGAGTCTCTGCTCCAGCACACCTCCTTCCGCCTTTCTTCCTTCACTGATCTTGATATTCACGCAGCTGCCACAACTCCCCCTCACAGGTCCCTTCTTAAATACGTTATTACAGAGATGCAGCTGATTGGCTCAGTTTTGTTGCAGAGATGGAGATGACTTGGAGCTGAGGGAGCTTCAAGAAGCTTCTCACAGGGAGTCACCCTTATATCCCCCTCCCCTGCTACTAGAAATCCCCACCACTCACTCAAACCCAGGACACCCATCAAAGAAGATGTACTGATACAAGTTACCTTTAAGGAAGGAAATTAACTTCTGCAAACATCAGTAGATAACACAACTTTAACACATCATTGCTTTTATGCTTAACATGAATGAAGCCTGCCTCTAAGTTATCTTTGACTTGACTTCCATTGCTTCACCAGGAGTTGCACATCCTCAACTCTTGCTCTTAATCCCAGCTATGATTCATAAGAATATTACTTCTCCATTATGCAGCAGGAAATGGCTGCTGACATACAAATGTCTTTTATTTATAGCTGAAACACTCCATGAGGAAAATACAAAGCATACTGAATGTTCAGAATTTTTTAAACATTAGCGTATTCTATTTTTAAACATTAGTGTATTCTATTATAACTAATATTATAACTAATATTATAACTAATATTATAAATAACATTCTATTATAACTATATTCTATATAACTACTGATTTCCACTGGATATGGAAAAGATGGATTTTTGTCATCTCCTTTTTCCAACTCCTTTTAGTAATTTTGTAACCATTCGTAGCACAAGCCTTGCTTGTATGTATACAAGATGGAATCACATTTTCATTTGGCTGGTGGCAGTCTTGCCCTTTATCTTCATATTGATTTCTTTTGCTATATAAAGCCTCTGACACATCCACTATGTAGTCAGAAGTTTTGCTCAATATATTATTAAAATGGTAATAAAAAGATACATTCATTTAGTCATTGTACTACTGTCAGCAAAATCCATCACCACTTTCTTTCTTAGAGTGTGATGCTTTAATTTACATATAATAACCAGTTTGAAATAGAATTAATAATCATAAATAATATTCAGGCATAAAGTCAGTGCCCTGATTAACTTTTACAGGCAGAATAGGACATTTTGACTAAAGAACATTTTAAGTAGGTGCAGGGAGGGAAAGATTGTTTAGGTCTCCCTATCCTCTCTCTTCTGTCCTCTATTCCTTACCCCTCCAACCTTGAAGGGGTTATCATATGTCTTCATGGTAGCTCCTTAAAGTATCAGGCAAAGTGGGAATCTGGAATGGGCAGCTTTCTTCACTGACACTAAAGGTGAGATTTTCAGAAGCACTCAACCTTGATTATTCTCTGTTCTCGTGGATGTCAGTGGTAAAACGAGGTCAGTGGAGTAATTATTTCACAGCTGAATGCCCATAGTAGATGAGAGTTGTCTTTTATTTTGTACTTTTTTTTTTTTTTTTTTTTTTTTTTTTTTAAACTTCAGGCTCCTTAGAATTCCTACAGTTTGAAATTTGTCCATTTTTATGCCTCTGAACCATATAGCCCCGGAGGGGCAGTTATCTATAAAATGTGCAAGGTCATACACATGGAGATTCTTCTCAATTCTGCTTGCCTTTTTTTTTTGTGGGTGTCTCTGAGGAAAAAGATGATATAAACCAGAGTAATTCACAGTGCTGTTCACAAAGGAACTCTGAAAGACAAAGGAGAAACCAAAGAAAAATAACCTTGAAACTACATGTCACATTTCTGTGGATAAAGTGTTAACAGATGCAGAGAAAAAAACAAACACATTTTTCACTCAAATGCACACATTTGACAAAAGAAGAATTAAACACGTTCAGTACATCACAGCAGAAAGGAAAGGTGAAGGTCAAAGGGCAATTGGCTTCAATGGTAACCTTGCTTGATGAATTTCACTTTTCAGACCAACAGATAATAAATCATACACCATGATCAAACAAATCAAAATGAACAACCTCATAATATGAATTCTTTAAGAGGAAAACAGCTTGAATGGCACGAACTATAGGACTGACCCACTCAAAAAGTTTAACCTTCACAAGATCTAGTATCCTTTCCACTTCCATAAAGTCCAATAATTCTCATAAACATAAGCCAATAACTACATAAATATATAAGAAGTAAAGAAAATGAACTATAATATGCTATTTGTTCATTTCCTGCTTATATTGATTTTAATATTTTATACAGGAGTGAATAATGGGAGAATACTCCCTCTGTATTGTCCAAAGCAGGGTTTTAGTCACTGAATTAGAAATCAAGAAGCTCTTTTCCCACTGAGCTCTTTTTTTATGACTTCGTGCACGTTATTTGAGCTTATTTATTCCTTTATTTTTCTATATATAGTTAGGACAATAACAGCCTCACATAAAGAAGATTACACTACAGTATAAAGACTGAGTTCTTAATAGTGAATGCTTATTGTAGAGGGATATAGTTCCATGAGACTCGGATAAGTATCATACGGTTATACTGTGTACAGTTCCTGTTCTTCAGTGATGATTATTTAGTTCTAAGGTTTTCAGTTAATTAATTCTCTAGTGATTTGCTTTAAAAATTAAAATCAGTGAAAAATTGAACAACTTTATTTTTTCAGAGAGGGCATGCCTCCCTTGTGAAGAACACAAACCTGTTAATAAGATAAAATGTTAAACCATCAGACTGATAAGTATTGTATTCTTTTTTAAAACTAAGGTTGCAGATACATCATTGGAACATTCCTACTTGGTCCAAGGAGTCTAGTCTTCATGCTATCTTGGAACTTGTGTTCCTTTCTGAATTAACTCATGTCCCTTGGCAACTCTATGTAGGCACTTACGGAAGAATTCGTCAACCCTGCCATGCAGAGAGGAATTCCACTCCAGATTTGGTTCTGTTGTCCAGGTCTCTGAGGTTATCTCAGTAGGCCCTGAGACCTTGCATGCTCCTTCAAATTTCTTCACCAAAAGGGTTAACAAGCATTGAAACAGATTACCCACAGAAGTGGCTGAGTCACCATTCTTGAAGGTATTTAAAGACATGTAGACATGGCAATTTGGCACCTGGTTTAGAGGTGGACTTGACTGAGTTATGTTAATGGTTGAATTCAATGATCTTAAGGGACTTTTCTAATCTAAATGAGTCTATGATTCTATGATTCATGTTTTTGTCCAATGTGCTATCATTCACGAGTTCCACTTTTAACATTATTTGACAAAAATATACCTATGGCAAGCATTAAGCAATCTTCTCATTAGTATTTTAAACTGAGAAGAAATAGCGTAACTACAAAGAGATGCAACTCAAATCTGAGAGGGGGATGTGTGTTGGCTGGATAGTCAGGATATGGCATGACTATGTGCTCATGGCTAGTTCTCTTTTCCACCACCAGGATGTATTCTTTCCCTCCTGAAAGACATAACAGACATATTAGTTTATCCCACAGACAGGACAGGGCAGCTCTCTTGTCAGCTTCTACTAAACCATCCTTCTCTCACAGTCCAGGTTGCCAGGTGCAGATAAAGAGCATTAATTGTAAGTAATTTTATGCTTCCTAGGTTCATGACTGTTTACCAACCATTGATATGTTTGTATCCATATCACCAACAAATGTTTATGGAACACAATCTATTGAGGAATGGATTAGGTCTAGGCATTTATATACACAGCTGTAAAATACAGATGTAGAATGCAGGAGTGCCCAGAGTCTGTGTGTATACACTAAGTGTAATTTCAGACTTCAGCAATGACTATTAAGTGACATCCTTGCCTTATGGAAAACTTGAATGAGAAATCTCTGTTCTTAGGCTGTTCCAGTGTAAGTCCCACAACCCTGAAAGCTCAAGAAGAGTTGGTGATGATATAAGCTGCCTGAGTGATGCCTAGGAGCCTTTTCTGTTTAAGATTCAACCTGAATGAAAATATGTATCAGAAGAGCAGTATTTCCTGGTCCATCTAAAGAAGCTTCCATGAGCAAAGTCCCTAATACCCCAAAATTAGTGCTTGCAATTCCTCTGTGAGCCCTAAGGCTTTCGTCTTCCCCATCCCCAGGCTGAGACTGTGGAAGCTAACCTCACTGCAATTTCACTGAATTGTTATGATGTATAGCAGCATAAAAGAAAGAGGACAGTGTTTACACAAGTCTGTTTATATGATTAATGCTTTTTGTAGATTTTTGTAAGAAATATAACTTAGTTTAGGCATTTTGAGAGCTTTTGTTTAAAAATGAAAGACATAGAGAGATTTCTGAAGCCCTTGACACTTCATGTCTATAGTTAACCCAGCTCCAGGAAGGACCATTTACACTTAATGTAGATAGCACCAGGAGAGCACCTCTGGAGAGAGAAGGTCATGTGAGAGATCCACAAATTAGAATTAATGTTTTCATATAAGTGTAGATTTAAGAAAACTCTTTTCATGAGCACATCAGACCCCAAGATATAGGATATAATACTTCCTTGCTGGAATCTGCCTCATAGGATCTAGGTTTCATGGAAAGAGAAAGAATTACATATTGAATTATGATAATGGAAGGTGACTGAAGTGAAGAGGCAGTTTATAGTTGTGTAGGGTATTAAAAGTGCATGTAAGAAGATGATTCTCTGAACCTATCTCCCATTCTGTGAGTCAGGGCCACTGTCTGTGAAGAAAACGCCACACCCAGAGAGACCCATTCAATATGAAAAGCTCTTCCCAAGCATCAACTCCCAGATCATGGGATAGTGATTTTAAATCAGATCCAGAATGCACTCAGTCTTGAAGTGAGACAACCAGAATACTTGACCATGTCATGTCAGGAAAACAAAAAGCAGATGAAATTCCAGGAATCCTGTGTATCCATTAATAGGGAAGGACTGGCAGTATAGGCACAATTAGCCACAGTTTAAATGGACAGTTTGTTGCAGTATTTTTGTCTAGGAGAAAGAGGAGGATGTTCTACCTTAATGGAAGACAGTCTGATCAAAACTACAGCCATCATGGACTTGGTTGTTGTCCATAGGTCTGTTTTAGAAGTTAAATAAGCATAGATAGACCCTATCTCTTATCTGGGTCTTAAATTGTCACTGAAGAGTCCAAGTAGTGTGAGTATTTTTAACACTTCAGAAGTAACAATAGGAATGTAAATGATCTGAACAATAAGGCTTGAATGCCTCATCGCAACATAAATTGACTTATTCCCCTTGCACCAATTCCTATTTGACCAGCTATAAGTGGCAACCCTCCATAGCACAGTCACGACTATCTTGTCTACAAGCATGAGGGTCCTGAAGATGTTTTACTGGCATCACAGAATATGCCCTGGTAACTGGACCTTCTCCCAGGTCTGAAGAATAATATCTATGAACAACCTAGTGTTTCAGCGGAGCCTGTTAGCATGGTTACAAGGCAGACAGGGCTGAAGACGGATCTCATTCCATTACTACAATCCTCCTGATAGATTCTTAACTATCATGAGGCATTATCCAGAATGACTACTTGTTTTTATACCTCCTGAGTGACAAAATAAAGTTATTAAAAAGCTCAAATAAATAAAGAAGATTTGGTAATATAAAAAATAAATAGAGAAGATTTAAACAGTTCATTCTATGTCTGAAGCAGGTATGTGCCACAAAATGTAAAACTCGGCAGGTAATATTATATCTTGCAACAGCTAGCCCTGAAACACTTGATGTGTTTAATAGTTTCCAGTCAGCTCAAACAGATGAAACTAAACTGCAAAAGCATGTTACAGAAATTAGAACATTACTGCACTCCATTAGAAAATGAAATGCACGCAAGAGAAACATTTTTTATCAGAGAATACAGAAGGAAGGTGATATCATCAAAGTGTCTGTGACTGATCTAAAGCTGAAGAGTAACAAAGGAATGAAGAGAGGGAAGGAGAGAGGAAAGGAGGCAGCTTGAATGTTTGATAAGAGATTGAATCACATGAAGGATGAGAGGATGAAGTGAAAGTCAAGGGAAACTAAAAATTGACACTGATACTCAGAGCTGACAATCTTCTAGATCTTATTAGACAAGGAAATCATAAAGTCCAGGCTGAAGTTTTGCTATTTACAATAAATGCTTGAATAATATTAAAGATTATAAGGTTTTTGCAGCTTTTAACAATATTTTTTAAACAAATATATTGAGCAGCATAAATCAATGAAGACAACATTCAGTGTGAATTTATTTACTCAATTTTGTTTTTTATTTCCTAACTTAAGACATTTTTTCTTTATTTAAATATTTTTCTATGGTTCAGACACATAAGTGAGGATATTTACTTTTTCTTTTTTTGGAGTAAAACTTATTTTCCTTAGAGCAAAAATAGAAGATCAAAGCCAATATTATTAAGAAAACAAGCATTGAAGTAGTAGGTTTACATATATATTTTTTTTTAATTAAAACAAAAGCATCCTACATAAGGAAAGAGCTATCATTTCTTAATCTCCTTACAAATCAGTGAGAACTCATTTCATATATGAAATTGGGGCAGATTTGAAAACTGCATCAAAAGAAAAACTACTGGGGTGTTCAATAAGTCATTTGCATCTAATTCTCATTATGTTAATGGAGTTAACTATTTAGATAATTTGGAATAAGACACAAGTAAAAAATGTGTGAACTTATTACTTCAATATAGTTCAGACACTGATCCAAAGGCTTTTGAAAATATGACATAGAAAATTCCACACTGCCATACTTGACTCAAGAAAGGAAACTCAGGTATTTTTTAAACCCTATATTACTGTACAAAACTAATAAGAACCTAGGAAAATATCTGATGCATATGAAATTTCATAAATGTTTACAAGAGGCCAGTCAATGCTCTTCTGTTAAGTAGCTTGGCTGAGGCATCCATGGATGGGCAGTAGTTCCCCGAGAACTTTTACAGAGGATAATTTCAGATCCTTACTGAAGGTTTGCAATTAGTTAAGATGATTTATTTCCACTGTTTCTTTTTCCTATATAATATTATTCCTGAAATTTGCATTTAAAAAAACACTCAAAAAGGCAACTTGCATCTAAGATGAAACCTGTATCTACTGGGTAAAAACAACATTCTCTATATCATGGTCTGAACACATTTATTCACTTGGATACCACAGCTGAGAGATGAATGTGCAAATTAATATTTTGTGAACTCCCAAAAAGCTCAGATGTGAGATGGGTATTTACCTAACTTGATTTAACAGTGTTTAGATTTTTGTACATATGGCCAAAAGAGGTAGTTAGACACTTCAGTACTTGACTGGCAAAAACCTAATTTTTGTGACATATCTTCAGGGTGACCTGTGGACTACTGAATGACATAGATACCTGACACAGGATTTAGATACGTAAATTCACCTGAGAAAGCTACAGCCTAGTCAGTCTCACCCCAGTGCCCAGCAAGATCATGGAGTGGATCTTTCTGAAAAATATGCTATGTCACATGGAAAAAAAGGATACAATTGGTGACCACCATTGTGGTTTCACTAAGGGCAAATTGTTCCTGACAAATTTGCTGTCCTTCTCTGATGGGATTACAGCATTAGTGAATGAGGGAAGAGCAACTGACATCATCTACCTGGAGTTGTAAAAGTATTGGACACTGTCCTACATGACATCTTTGTCTCTAAATTGGAGAGGTATGGAGTTGATGGATGGACAAGTGGAAAAGGAACTGGCTCAGTGGTCACGCTCAAAGGGTTACAGTCGATGGTTTAAGGTCCAAGTGGAGATCAATGACAAGTGGTGTTCCTCAGGAGCTGGTATTTGGACCAGTGCCATTTAGCTTCTTCACTGGTGACATTGACAGTGGGATTGAGTGCACCCTCAGCAGGTTTGCCAATGACACCGATCTATGTGGTATGGTTGTCATGCTGGAGGAAAGGGTTGCCATCCAGAGGGACTTTGACAGGCTTGAGAGGTGGGCTCGTAGGAACTTCATGAAGTTCAACAAGGCCAAGTGCAAAGACCTACACCAGAACTGGGGAAATCCCAAGCACAAATACAGGCTGGGCAATGAATGGATTGAGAGCAGCCTTGCGGATAAGGACTTGGGGGTACTAGTGGATAAAAAACTGAATATGAGCCAGCAATGGGCACTTGCATCCCAGAAACCCAACCATAATCTGGACTGCATCTAAACAAGTGTAGCCAACAGGTTGAGGGAGCTGATTCTCGCCCTCTGCTCTCATGAGCTCCCACCTGAAGTACTGTGTTCAGCTCTGGGGCTCCCAACATAAGAAGGACACGGGCCTGTTGGGGCGAGTCCACAGGAGGGCCACAAAGACGATCAGGGGACTGGAGCACCTTCCCTGTGAGAACAGGTTGAGAGAGTTGGGGTTAATCAGCCTGGAGAAGAGAAGTCTCTGGGGAGACCTTATAGAAGCTTTCCAGAACTTAAAGGGGGCCTACAGGAAAGATGGGGAGGGATTGTTTGTTAGGGAGTCTAGTGATAGGATGAGGGGTAATGGTTTTAAATTGAAAGAGGGCAAATTTAGATTAGACATAAGGAAGAAATTCTTTACTGTGAGGGTGGTGAGACACTGGAACAGGTTGTCCAGAGAGGCTGTGGATGCTCCCTCCCTGGAAGTGTTCAAGGCCAGGTTGGAATGGCATTTGAGCAACCTGGTCTGGAAGGTGCCCCTGCCCATGGCAGTGGGGTTGGACCTGGACGATCTTTAGTGTTCCCTCCAACCCAAATCATTCTCTGATTCTATTAATCTATTTTGAGGACAGTATCAAGAAAATAATCGATCAGAGATTAAAATGAGAAAGAAACAATTACTAATTGTGTTGTTTTCATCATCACCAGAACCTATTCATCTTGTGTTTGCTGCCAGCCCATCTAATTGTATTTTTACCTAGCCATTAGTTCTTAAACAGCATCAGATGTACAGTCACAAAGCCATATAGCAAAAGTGTCTACCTCAAACTACATTCTGGGTCAGAGACCATGAAACAAGCCTTTAAGATGCAAAACAGAGATAGAGATCAGAAACATCCTATGCCTGAACAACTTAACCCTCAGTTGTGTGTCTTCTCATTCATGGCTGAACATTTAAACTCATGCAGTGTGAATGGAGCTGATGTGCTTGGCTCTGAGACTGGAACTTTGAGTTGGAGACATACAATACAAGTATTTAAATGCTGAATTTAGAAACCACTTTATTATGCCAGGCAACAGAATAAGAAATGAAGGGGGGATGTGATTTGATGAGGGAAGGTAGACCAAAGAACAAACTGATAAATACTGTCTGTGAAAATAAAAGATCTCATCACTGTTGAATACACTGTTGAATACCCCATAGTTTCTGTATTTTCTGAAAGTCATATTAGAGCCAGTGCATGCTTGTTGTATGGATTTCTCTTTGCTACTATGACTACAAACTACAAGTGCTATTTTCCAGTAGAATGTGGATGATAAAGTTCTTTCTCACAAATAAAATAAAAAAGTGTAAAAATATATGGTGAGAGGAAGTGACTAATATAGGTCAGTAAATAATTTGTATATAACAATTTCTTTATAACATTCAAGAATTAATTTTACCTCATTTACATTTAGTTTCAAGATTGATTCATTTACACAGTCACAAAGCATGGTGGAAAAGTCATATAATACATGTACAATAGCAGGAAAGGATATACCATTTGCAGGAGCAGAAGGAATAGGCATATTGTAGAGGAAAATCAATTTGTTCATGTGAAGGTGTGGGATTTTTTGTCTATTTAAGTTACAGATCCCTTTGCATATAGAGTTATGTGTGTCAGATTTCTCTACCACACAAATGGTGAATGTCTTAACATAGTTCTGTGTTCTCTATAGAACATAAAGGAAAAGAAAAAAAAGGATAAATAATACATTTTTCAGTTATTTCAGATAAGTTTATTTCTGTACTATAAGTGCTGTTATTCTGATGGCATTTCTTTCAACTAAGAACAGGCCAAACAGCTAACTGTGGCAATTGCAAATCCCAGCCAAAGCAAGGAACACAATCAAGGCAGTGTGGCTAATATCAAAAGTAAGCAAAAAGCATTTGAAATTAATTTTAAATAGAAAAATGTATTTAGATACAGAGAAACTTTAATAAAGAATACCCTTCAGAAATGTCAGAAACACTGGCATCATCATGTAGCTTAAACTTCAGACATACTATGACGGTTCCTTCACAGTCTGTATGGCTAGAATGCTCACATTCCCTAAAAAACATATTCAGTGTAAGGTTCACAGAGGAAGAAGATTTGTCTTTAGTTCTACATTTAGATTTGTTAGAACTATTACAAACTGATTTAGTGCATGTTGCTGGAAGATGCAATGAAAATCATACCAGATTAAAAATGTTCATATAAGTTAACAAAGTCGTAATGCGTAAACTTCATATTTTCAGACTTTGTGCTGAGTAAGATACTATCTGTTGTCCTTCACAGGAAAGGCCATACTGCATTGCATATAAGTGGGCAGAAAAAGAATGAAGATAGAATTTTGAGCATCACTCTGGTCTTCCTATAGACAGTCTTCACTGCTCTGGCCAGCATTTATTATCATAAACAACAGAATATTTGGTAGGATTCAAGGCAAAAAGAAATTTGCCTGGGGAATAATAAACCTTCTTTTCTTCCTGCATGACAAGAGGTATTCTCTGACACTGTAGATTAATGCAATTTTCTTCACCTTATATTTATCAGCAGTGTACATCTGAAATATCTCACATTGTAAGCAAATTTGTTTTCATGATTTCATTTTCAAACTGTGTTCCAATGAGCCTAAATATATGGAAGAAATATAATTATATCTCCACTGTAACTTGAAGTGACAATCTAATATGCATAATAACAATAACAAGGGCCAATATATAGTTTTGTTAGTCATCCTTTTGTGAATACTTCATAGTTTTAAAGACAAGGAAAACCAATAAGAAAGAAAGATTAATTCTGTTGGTTAGTCTGTATATGAGAACAAATTTCATTCAAATTTGGTTATAGAAACATTAGGAATTTATCATGTATCTCACACTGATCATAACTCTTTATAGATTAGGAAGGAGATTCCAGAAAATGCTGTTTGAGAAACATTTGAATATGATGGTAAATATGCTTAATGTACGTTATGCATAGTAGATTTTAATAAAGTCAGTAGAATGTTTCTGAGTATTTTTAAGTATTTCAAGCAGGTAAAATATTAGACTGGTGTCTTCCAGAACAAGAAATCAAACAAATAAACAAACAAACAAAAACCTGCTTGAGTCTGGTCATCGTCATAGAATGATAGAATCAAACAACGGTTTGAGTCGGAAGGGACCTTTAAAGGTCATCTAGTTCAACCCCCCTGCCGTGGGCAGGGACATCTTCCACTAGATCAGGTTACTCAAAGTCCCATCCAACCTGTCCTTGAGTGATTGATGGGGATTCTCTTTGTGCAACCTGTTCCACTGTTTCACCATCCTCAGTGTAAAAAATTTCTTCCAAAATTCCAAATTTATTACAGGCACAAACAACAACACTTAACAGACAGAGTAGGACAGTAAGAAACATAACCACATCTTGAAAACACCTTCTTCTAACCCTCCCTTCTTCCTGGGCTCAGGTCTGCTCCTGATATCTCTACCTCTTCCCCCCAGCAGCGCAGGAGCAGGGAATGGGGGATGCTGTCAGTGCTGCTGCTTCTTCCGCCTTAAGCGAGGGAACTTCTGGAACTTCTTCCCCCTGCTCCAGCATGGTCCCCCTCTCACTGCAGATAGTCTTCCACAAACTTTCTCCAACTTGAGTATCTTCCACAGGATGCAGCCCTTCCTAAGCTACTCCGGCATGGGACACTGCTGCATGCTGCAATCTTCCCAGTACCAAACTACAACAGCGGGAGCTGCTTTTTCCCACAGGATCCTGGCCTCCTTTGGGTGCAGACACCTTAATTTTCCATATGGAGCCCCCCACAAGACATTTATAAGTTTCTTCTCCACCGTAGACCTTCATGGGTGACAGGGGATGCTGCCCTGCCATCTCACCACAGACTACAAGGGGATCTCTGCTTTGGCACACCTCCCCCCTCTTTTCTTCCTCCATTCCTCCACTGAAATTGGTGTTCACGTAGCTGTTGCAACTCCTCCTCACGAGTCCAACTCCTCTTCCCAGGTCCCTTCTTAAATATGTTATCACAGAGGTGAAGCTGATAGGTTTGGCCTTAGTGCAGAGGTGGGGCTGACTTGGAGCCAAGGGAGCTTCAAGAAGCTTCTCACATAGAGCCACCTCTGCATCCCCCTCCCTTGCTACCCAAAAACCCCACCACTCACACAAACCCAGGACAAAACTGAACAACCCCAACTCTTTCAGTATGTACTCATAAGGGAAGTGTTCCATCCCTCTGATTATTTTTGTGACCTTCCTCTGTACATGCTCCAGCAGGTCCATGTCTTTCTTGTACTGAGAACTCCAGAGTTTATTCCACTTATTTAGTCATAGCTGAAGAGATCATCATGAGACATTTAACAAGGATTTCTTCGCAGCCTCCTTTCTGGTTCGTTGGTGTTATATTGTTTACTAATACTGTTTTCTGAAAAAGTGTAATTTTAAAGGATAGGTGTGGATATGGGGTGGAGAGTGTCTTTTATTTTAATTATTCATAATTACCAATCAAAGCAAAAAGATAATCAAGAATACAGCAGAAAATTTATATAATTATATGGGAATTAGCCTCTTTTTTTTTTTTTTTTTTTTTTTTTTTTACAAAGTAAATTTATATATTTTTCTGTAAAATTGTTGAAAAAACTCACTGAATAACCAATTTCCTGAAACTAAATGAGACTGTTCTTTCGCATTCTGTTGTTCACAAATCAGTGTGGGATTTTCTAGATATTTTTGATGTAAATATTCTCACCATCTTCACATTTGAGATAAAATTTTAATACTCTGTAATTAAAAGAGATCACTCCATTTATTATTATTTTTTTTTTAACTATGCTGATTTAGTAAATGAAATGTTTGTATTGATAGATACAAACACAGAATAGCTGTGGGGTGTAATTCATATTTCTGTCACTTAGCGCACTCATGATACTGAGGAACAGCTTTCAGATAAAGGGATCTTTAGTATAACAAAAAGAAGTATAAAAAGATCCAGTAACTAGGAGCTGAAGCATGACCAACAATAAAACAAGATGAAATTTTAAGAAATGTTACCGGAACAATCAATTACTGAAACTGTTACAGGATCAATTAATGCAGGGTTGTGTGTATGATCTGAGATGTGCCATCAGCTAAAGCCTATACATGAGGCATGTGACCAAAAAGATGACCTAGAAGGCATGTTCTAAAAATAAAATGCTGAGATCTAATTCTTAGATAGCTGATATTAATTGTTGTAATTTTTGCAAATGCCCTTCTCTCACAGTGATAGAGCTGATGTTTATATTACTGTTTTGGACTTTAAAAAAACAAAAACAAAAACAAAAACAAAAACAAAAACAAAAACAAAAACAAAACAAACAAAAAAAAAACCAAACAAACAAACATGAAAAAGGCTAATTTAAACTAGAAATATGAAATCTGGAAAATTAATACATAAATGAAATACTGTAGATAAATTTAAATCAATGCAGATAAAATCATTCTAATGTCCTCTGCATAGGGAAATCAGAATATACAAGACTTAGAGGCAACATAAGAATATAAGTGGATAATAAATATGAAAGGAAGCAAATAGGGTTACCAAAACAGGTTAGGAGTTAGCAGTCTGTGTACCTTTGTGTCCGAGAGGCAGATAGGCAACAAAAGAATTTGACTAGCATGTTTAAAAATTTCCATCTACTGATATATGACAACATGAGAAGGAATTGTACATTATGAACATCCTTCTTTTTGTAGTTCCCATGTATTTTAGCAAGATACATAGTTCTAGAAGACTCTAAGAGGACGGGAAGTGAGATGTAGGAAGGTTTTATATCTCTTTAAGTACATCCTCCTATACCATATATTAGTTGGGGATGTGCTTGGCTGGGAGTATAGCACAAGTATAGATGTTCTAAGTAACTCTGAGCTGTGCAACAGTCCATATCCAGCAGAAGGCAGAACACCACAGAAACAAAGCAGATCCCAGTGCCTCAAATTGGGAGGTACTGACTCCCACAACAACCTGTAGCCCTATGGTCAAATTGTAGCTTAAAATTACCTTCTCCTGCCATACCAATGGCTTCTTCCTTCATGTGTTATTTGTACCTCTGAGGATTATAATGAATAAGTGTATTGAAAGTCTACAATATTGTTCATAAGGCTTTATGATCAATTAAGATGTTGCTACCACAATTGTAAAATGTCCAGCTGTCTAAGCTGCTGTTGCAAGCTAATGTCTGAGATTGCTTTTCATTTATGCCTAGTGAAACATTTTTTTTTTTCCCAAGGTTTTAAATTCTTTGCCAGAAGATATAGTTTAATCAAAGGCATGAGAACATATTGGAAAAAAAAAAATTGTTACTGCACAGATGTTTCTCTCTTTGCAGATTATATAAAGCAAGAGCACTTGGTTTATCTGTAAAATCATGTACATAGCTATTTTTTTAAATATCTCAAGTTTAAGGTCAAATTGGAAGAGGATGTAAGCACTAATGATATATCTGAACTCAGTATGTAATGATGGTAAGAAAGAAAAGTCAAGGCTGCATCTAAATTGTGGAGAATAATGAAGTAAAGTTAGGGTATAAATGTAAATTGTTCTGGCACTAGAAAAGTATGGAAGATAGATCTGTTGATTAAGCTGAGGAAACCATTCAAGCAGCAATTCTTCCATTATAGAGAATAGGAAGGAATAATATATGCTTCACTGAGCAGTCTAGACCCTGGTTAAACTTCAAAGTCATTTTTCGCTTCTCAAAACCAGACAAGTGTTCATCTTGCTGAGATCATTACTTAGGTGAAAAATACTCAGGGACTTGTGAATCATCACCCTTTTCTCAGCAGTGTTGCTAACATCTCTAACATCTAAGACACTGTTGTGGACTTTACCTCTATAAGAACTTGTGTTCTTCAGACTGATTATAAACATTGGATAAAGTTCAGCTACAACATAAATATGTATCAACATCAGAATGTGAATGTAAAACTTTATTTGTATGTCAAATAATGACTTAATTGATGTAACCAATTCGTTAATTAGTAATTTGTAATGGTATACAAGATATAATAGTTTATTAAGGAGAAACTCATAATATACTCAGTTCTATTCAATATGATATGCTGTGATCCTTAAAAAAGCTCTTCAAACATAAAACAATTATGTAATTTCATTTTTTCTGGAACTGATACAAGACAATAAATTCATATTAATAAACAGTTTAATTTAAAAACATTGAGATTGTTACTGAAAAGAACTGATCTCTATGATACTCTAAGAAGCAAAATATATTCATTTCAAACACACTCACAACAGTGTAAATCTGAATAAGCTTATTTTCATTTCTGTAAATCCA
Organism: Tyto alba; assembly: GCF_018691265.1. Lineage (NCBI taxonomy): Eukaryota > Metazoa > Chordata > Aves > Strigiformes > Tytonidae > Tyto > Tyto alba. The sequence continues at coordinate 27,264,756 of NW_024881316.1, read as the reverse complement.
CTACTGTTCTGAAGAAAAAAATGTCTTTAATATCTGCTACACATACAATAGAAAGGAACTTAGCATTTGTAAATATCTAGACACAGTAGTGTATATAAAATAACATATTTGTCAGAAAAAATCTTTGAAAAGTGGTTTAAAAAAAACCCCACATTTTTTTTCTTATCAAACATCAAATTTCATTGCATCTTCTGATAACATCTACATGACATAATTAGTGTTTGCATCAATTTACAATTTTATAATTGTATTTATATACCACTTTATTTTTACTTATTTCAATTTGTGTCTTTTTATTAGCATATATAAGGTTCCTCTTTATATAAAAATAAATAATTAGAACCTATACTACAAAAAAACATGCTGGGTAGATAAGCAAAGTGATAATAAATAGCAGCAGAAGGTAAATTTCATTACAATATTACAAAAATGGAGCTACTATGAACATGAGTAAACCAAAGGAAGAATATTGGGAACATAGTGAGGCAATACTACAGACGTTTTATCTGGCATTCCCGGTAAATAAGCAGCAGCGCAAATTAAGAAACTAGATTATGTTTTCTTCAGTCTTCTCTTCCTCAATACAAAGAGGTGCTAACATGACGTTATACCTGCTAACAAGAAACTGGAATTATTAAATAATCCAATCACTTAAAGATTTAAACAGAGGAGGAGGGAGGAAGAGGAAGGAGGGTAAGAACAAGGGAGGAATGAGAAAGGGAAGGAAGATTAAAACAATGTCTACAGAGACTTCCAGTTGTGATTTTTAAAGAGATTTAAGGTCCATGTGTTACTGCAGATACAACATGAAATTATTTTATTAAAAAAATATATAAATAAGCCCAAGTTCTGAGTGCGCAAAGAATGAAAAAAAGACCTGGATGATTTTTTAAAACTTCTTGCTTTGAGGATTGATATCAGTTATTGATAAGGAAACTTCACAAGAGCAGGTATATCAGTTCAGATGAGGATTAAAAAAAAAAAAAAGAGTGCTTTTATGATCAGCTGAACCACTGGGTTTACAAAGTTAAGCAGGAAATTTCTTAGTAAGAGGTTTTTCTGCAAGATTTTACTACTTCTTTTCCAAAATATGAAGAAAACAGCATTTTCTGAAATTGAGATTATCTTGTTTCTAGTAGAGATAAAAAGTACCACAGGAATCAAAAGACTAATTTCTATCAAAACTTCTGTAGAAATCCTCTTTAACTTTGTTGTGGTTTGACCCCTGTCGGCAGACAAACACCATGCATCCACTCACCCACCCTCCCCTGCCTGGGAATGGGGGAGGGAATTGGGGGGATAAAGGGAGACTTGTAGGTTGAGATAAAAACAGTTTAATAAAAGTAATAAGATAAAACAATAACAATAATAGAAAGTATAAACAGGAAATGCACAATGCGATTGCTCACCACCCACTGACTGATATCCAGCCCGTTCCCAGTTAGCAATCCCGAAATCCTGAAATCGCAATCCTAAAAGTGTGAGAGAACCCCTCCTTCCCAGCAGCCACCCCTCCTTTATATACTGAGCATGACATTACATGATATGGAATATTTCAGTGGCCAATTTGGGTCTGGTACTCTGGTTGTGTTCCCTCCCAGCTTCTTACACACCTGCACATGGGCAGGACATGGGGAGTTGGACAGTCCTTAATCTCTCAGCAAGAAGTGAAAACATCAGTGTGTTATCATCATTCTTCCCATACCAAATCCCATACTGAATCCAAACCAGAACACTATTCTAGCTACTGAGAAGAAACACTAACTCTATTCCAGACTATACCAGGACAAACCTGTTAAAGGATAAAAAAATATCTGATGGTAAGTAGCTTTCCAAATCTTATGTACTTCTTATTTTAGTGTCAATAGGAGAGAAAAAAGTGTATCTTTATGTGATATATTCCAAAGTTAATTTTGTGTATATTTCATAACAGAAGTCAAATAGCCAGCAAGTAGAAGAGGCTTGAGAACCAAATACTGAAGAGGCCATAAGCCTAGGCTAGATAATGGAGAGACCAACAGACTGAATTGGCTACTGGAGGGATCAGGGTGTCCAAGACAGTTCATGAAGAGACCATGGAGTATGGGGGTGAGCTCCTGAGAAGGTCATATGGACCAGCTACCAGAGACACCCATTTGCATGTATGTGTTTGAAGTGAACAGGAGATCTAAAGGACACCTACTGGGCAGACTGACTGTCTAAGGCCAGTTACTGAAGGGGACCATGGTTTGTGAGTAGGTCTGAGCACCAGCAAGAAGGCGGCTGTGGCCTTGGTGGCTGGTAAGCCCAGGTGCCAGCAACTGAAGAGACTGAGTGTCTGAGCCCACCTGCTGGAGAGATCCACATTGTACATTTTTTGATTAATGGGCTTTCATCTTGATCAACCAGACAGGAACAGGATGATACCGCTGGTGATTTTCATGTCTGTGTAAGTGATATGTCTCCTGTCAGTGTTTCTCTGTATGCCTGACCACATGTATACGTATATCTATAACGTGTTCATGCTCAGCCTTGCTACTGGCTGTCCTTGAAACATGGTGTTGTGGTAGCTTCATGGCTGTTGAGCTATCAGATTCAGCAACTCGCAATGTAGTCTTTTCTTTCAAATGAATAAGTTCAACCTCTTTCCCAAGGTCCTTTAGTCACTAACTATAGCATAACCTCAGTCAGATGTTTGCAAACTACGTAATTCTTGCCTGTTTTATATTGTTATATTTAGTTTTTAATATATAGATCTAAATTTTGGAATGAGAGATATCTTTATGTTGCTAGTGTCTTTTAAGAACCCAAACCAGTGCAGATAAAGAATCTTATGCAATGTCCAATTATTAATCAGCTAATACAGATTTTATACTCCTATCCCTTAATAAACTTAATATATTAGTACAGTATTTCCATGTGGCAAGATTATATGGGAATTTGTAATTTATTAAGCTCATAAATATATTCCCTGAAAAAATAGTTCAGGTTTGTCTTGGAGGTTAGGAGTCTTATGTGCCACAGTCCTCTGGAAAAGCAGTCATTACCTGACAAACTTCAGCTGTTGTCCACCTGCACAATGAAACTATTTACACATCTCGATTTACTTTTCTTTAAAGTGTTTGATATGATGGACAGTTTTTATCATTGTAAAACGTGCTTAATCCATGCATATTCTGGTCTTTTTTAAAATAGTACAATTAATCAATATGCCAATAAACATTATACAATTAATATGTTAATAAGCACTGGTTGACAAGAAGCTCAGCATGACCCAGCAATGTGCACTGGCAGACCAGAAAACCAAACATACCCTGGGCTGCATCAAGAGAAGTGTGTCCATCAGGTTGAGGGAAGTGTTTCTCCCCCTCTACTCCACTCTCGTGAGACACATCTGGAGTCCTGTGTTCAGTTCTGAGACCCCCAACATAAGAAGGACATGGATCCATTGGAGTGAGTCCAGAGAAGGACCATGAAGATGATGAGGGGGTTGGAGCACCTCCCCTGTGAGGACAGGCTGAGAAAATTGGGATTGTTAAGCCTGAAGAATAGAAAGATCTGAAGAGACCTTATAGAGGCCTTCCAGAACTTAAAGGGGGCCTACAGGAAAGGTGGGGACCAGGGAGTATAGGGATAGGAAAAGGGGTAACAAATTTAAACCGAAAGGGGGAAATTTAGATTAGGTGTAAGGAAGAGGCTCTTTATGGTGTGTGGGGTAAGGCACTGGAACAGGTTGCCCAGAGAGGTTGTGGATGCTCCCTCCATGGAATTGTTCAAGGTCAGGTGGGATGAAGCTTTGAGCAACCTGATCTAGTGGATGGTGTCCCTGCCCATGGCAGACGGGTTGGAACTAGATGATCTTCCAGGTCCTTTCCAACCCAAACCATTCTACGATTCTGTGACAACAGAGATAGTAATTTTAAAATATTTTGTTACCTACATGAACTAACATTTAAATATAACAGGTAATAGCATACAATACTGTGGAGATACAAACAGTATTGATATTTAGTGCTCTGATATACAGATGCAAGGTTATGCATAGTTCATGACAAAGATCAAAGAAGAGATTGATTTTTTTTTTTTTTTTTTAATATAGATGCCCTGAGTTTGAGTGAGTGGTGGGGTTTTTGGTAGCAGGGGAGGAGGCTACAGCAATGTAGGAGGTAGAGATATCAAGAGCAAAGCTGAGCCCAGGAAGAAGGGAGGGTTGGGGGAAGGTGTTTCCAAGAGGTAGCTATTTTTCTCACTGTCCCACTCTGTCTGTTAAGTGTTGTCGTTGTTAGTGCTTGTAATAAATTTATGTTCTTTTTTTCTTCCCTTAATGGGTCTGCCTTTTGCCCATGACCATAATTTATCCCTCCCTGCCCTATCTCAAATCCTAAGCCTTGTCTTATTTTCTTCTTCCCAGTGCTGTGAGAGAAGTGGGGGAAGTGAGAGGCTGTGTGATGCTCAGCTGCCCTCTGAGCTCAAACCACAATGATAGATCTCTAAGATTTTAGACACGGTGATCATTTATTTGACCGTGTAAGCCTAGTGAGAATATGTTAATTAAACCAAAGGACAGCTGGGGATGTGGGCAGCTAGGTAAATACATCTAGTAGTAGTTATATAAAAAGCACCAGAACTTTTGTCACACATGACAATGAAATACAATTTTTTTGAAATGGAAAACAAATGTTGGCCTTCAGAGTTTTGATCCAAGGAAAAACTTCAGAAATTATCTTCTGCCTTTCAAATGACAAAACTAACATTTTTTCATCTTGAAAGAATGTAATAACATTTTGCAGATTCACTATTCACCTCTGGTGTTATTTAAATATCACCGTCAGTAGTACCCTTTGTCCTTTAAATATTTCTTTATTCTCTATATTAAACTGCACAGAAAAAATACTGAGCAGTCCAACCTCTGGCACAGCAAACAAAAAAGGATCAGGCAGTATTATCAGCGCATACATAATAAGGCATTAAATTAACATCCTCAATGATAACAATCACAGTCATGTTTTATATAGTATCATTATTGTATCATTATATGTTAATTATTAGGGAAAAAATCTGTTAGGACAGATTTTCTCTTAATTGATGTAGCAAAATAATATATTTTCTTTCCATCAAGATGTATTTCATGCAGTCGTCATGTCTGATAGGTGCTTGGGGAAAAAATTTTTGTTACCCTCTGGTAGTACTTCATTCATATGCAGGGAGAAGCACAGACTGCTCTTGAAGTAGTTATCTTCTGAATCCCCATGGGATGGGCTCAGCAACAGTATAGCTCAGGCTTCACTTAACTGGGTCCACTTAAATAAAATGCAACCTGCTTCTTAAGAAAGTCTGAAGTACATCCTAAGCCTATAGCTACATCACTTGCTTGAATTTCAACATTGTGAATGTTGGACAAGTCTGTACTAAAAAACAGCTATAGACTTAAACAAGTTATAAAAATCTAGGGTTTATAATCTTCAAAAATTTGAGTTATATCATTAATTACTGGATTTTTTTTTTTTTTTTAAATCAGGATCCTCAAGACTATGTAGAAAGAGCACATACTGAGCGTATATAATCACTGCATGCCCTGCATCCTGTCTGCCTTCCATCCACGAGGCTGAAGTGCTGATAATGTGGGAATAGACAAGGGCTCCCTGTAGAAACACGTAAAGCAAATATTACAGCAAAGGTATTTAAATCTGTGTCAAATTGAGACATAATTTTAAATCATATAAGAATAAAATTAAGTTTTATATATAGTGGGTTCTATCATAAACATAAACATAAACAACCTGAAATATGGCATGATTTTTTATTGGTTTCAGGAATGGCTAAAGAGACATTATCTGAAAAATAATTAGAATAAAAATTAAAGTATCAATGCCTAATTTTATCAAAGCAATAATTTATGACAAACATACAATAATTTCATATTACTTTATTAAATATAATATTTTCTGAGGATATTAATACTAAAAATCCTAACGGTCCTTTTCATGTATTCTCTCTATTTTTCTTATAATCTAGCCAAAGTCCCTGTTGGTGCTTAAAGCAGTTTCTGCTGTATTTCTCCCTGGTCAAGTAGATAGCACAAAGATGCAGTATTGTAAGGTCTGACCTCAAAAGTACATCTTACAAAACATCATTGGGTCTCTGCTGCTTTGTTGCATACATTCTGACAAACTCTAATCAATCCGTTTTAATATCAAAGTTAACTTCCTTCCAGGTATGCTCATTTAAGTGCAAATGTCATAATTTTTGACCTTTTCTTACTTCACACTGGTGCTGCTTCTTTGTGACTTTGTCTTTCTTGGCTTTGCTTTTTTAGGAACTGTCAGTGTTTCCAGCATGCTTCTACCTTTCCCTAAAACCCTGAATGTTGTTTTCCAGAGTTATACTGTAACTGTCTAGCCTTATTTGCCTTTCCTCTAAATTTATTCTGAGTCAAGTTCTCTTTTTGTACAAAGCTGTCAGGTTAGTGGAAAAAAAAAAAAAATGTTTTTCTGTTCTTTTCAAAAACCTGACTTAAATAATGTTTTCTCCAATTTGGCAAGTGGTGGCAAAATAAAGATCATTAGCTTTGCTTCCTCTGATTAAAATGTACGTGTATCTATTTTGTTCACACACTCTTTCCCAATAAACGTAAGAATTTCAGAGCATCTGCAGTAGACTTAGCATGGAGAAAACTTATTTTGTGTCAATCTTCCTTTGTAATTCTGAAAAAAAGTTTACTCAGAAGAGTAGATTCCTCCAGCTCTAGTTCTGTTCCTACAAATATATCTTTATTGGTCTGATGATTTAGACAGTGAGAGTCAGAGGGCTCACTAGGAAAAAAGTCAGTTCCAAATGTGATCTGGGACTGCATGACCTTCCTCAATATTTCTGTCTAAAAGATCAGATCACCACTAGAAGTCTGTAACAATGGACTGCCAGAAGAAGTATCAAGCTAACTGTGCCAGGGTAATAAAACATCTTCCAGTTCACATGTTTATAGTCTTATCTTTTCATCATGATTATTATACTGACAGATGTTTACTTTGAGCTAACTAGACATCATTGCTTATGGTCAGCCAGAAGAATAAGAAACATGATTACAGTTCTTTAGAAAAATATCTTATTTTTTTCTTTGTTTAATACCTGCTAAAATAATAGAAGACAGTGACATGCACATGTGTGAATAGTGCAAGGGATTAATAGAAATTCAGAGCTATGACTTGTAAGACTTTCCAAGAGAGTGACTAGGAAACTAGAGTTTATGAGTCTACCGTAAATACGTAGGTGTATGTAAACAGAAAAAGAAAGAAAGAAAAAAAAAGGTGAAACTCCAGATTTTAGTGGAAAATGTGAGGAGAGATCAGTGTGATGAAGTCCTAACTAGGATGAAATTTGCAAATGACAAAAGTATTCCCAGTTGTATTGCACTTAAAGTCCTCTAGTTTGATCTGTATTTGTATCTTTGTATGTAATTGGGTTCCCAATAACGAAATACTAATCTTGCTATATGCATAAAAACATTAGGTAAAAAGTAATAAGGAAGATGAGGAGCTCAAGGGTAACTGATCCTGCATTAATAAGGGTGTTTGCTGTGAGGTAACCAAATTAGTACTAATTGATAGGAGAATGAAGGTTGAAGCTGAAAACGCATAGCTAAATGCTTCATTTGACTGATGAATATCTCACTTAAACCAAGATCCCTTAGATCAAGTAGAATGGTGTTCATTTCTAAATATTGAGGAATACATTATTTTGGTGGTAATTTCTTTAAAATTAAGGAAGAGAAAAGAAAAGGGAAAATAGATGGGAAAGAAAAAAGGAAGGGAAAGAAAAGAAGAAAGGAAAAAGGATGAGGAAAAAAATCTCCAATATCTATGCTGTTTTCAGTACAGGTTAAAACCCTGTATTTCTGAAATTTTCTACAGGGGCTTTAAGCTCTGTCTAACTTTGAAATACTTTGGAGGTTATTCACAAATGTTGACATTTTATTGCTCTTATCTGAATCTTCCTGTTCTGCAAATATATTTTGCTAGAATGCATCACATGCTTCAAAAGGCTATTTAATGTCTTCATGCATTTTGAATGTTTTATTTTCATTACAACTCTATCTGCCTGTTTCTCCCTTAATTGGTAGCTGGGAGCTGTCTGCTTTCTTACCATATTCAGATTTTTTTTGCTCAGCACATCTGAAATATTTAATTCTCCTTCTTGTTAAAGTAGAAACGCATTTCTTGGGTACCTGCAATTCAAACCTGTGCAAATCTTCTGATATTATTGATGTTATTCCTGGTCGTCAGTGTTAAATTTACATTCATAAGTCAAATGAGGCTCTCATGCTTTTGTGTATTTTATCTGTTTTCTAATTCAGTTATTTTTTTTGTGCCCCTTTTTCTTATTTTTGTCCAAAATGGTTTTTTCTTATTACCAATCCTTAAAAATAGATTTTTTCACACAAATACTGCTACTGATTTAGGATTCATCTGGGTTTTAATGTTAAGAAGTGTTTTGGTTCGTTTTTTTTTTTTTTTTTTTTTTTTCTAAAAATGAGACCATCAATACAATAGCACTTACCTTGAAGTATGAATGTTAAATATTTATCAAGACTCAAACAGATACTGAGATCTTTGTCTCAAAAAATTTGAAAAAAATATTCAAAGTCTACAGTTCCAAAAGGAAAACCAAATGAACACCACTTGACATTGAACACACTTAGCTAGTTAATTGTTCTCATTTTATGTTTGAGCATAGCCTATTTATTTCTATGGACTATTATCTTGACTCCCAGGGCCCTGAGGGCACTCTCTGCCCACCCTGCCCATGGCCCAGGTCCCCATGTCAGCCCCCGCCCCAGGGACATCGCAGCAGGGCCTGTCTTAGCTCCTCACAGTTCTGCCCCGCTCAGCCATGGGCCCTGCCAAGCCAGGCCCACCCACGGGCCCATGTCCCCACCTTGCCTCAGGCTGTCCCCATCCCTTCCCGGGACAGACCATAGTTACTCTTACCAGGCCTGATCCTGACCCCATGCTCAGGCGGACATCCCAGCTCAGTCTCTGCCTTCCCTTATCATTATCATCAGTATCGTCTGTCAGTCTGGGCTCTCAACAGAGCTGGCTTCAAACGCTGAGCCTGTCCCATCCCCTGGCTCACATACCTGCCCTGTCTGGCCCTGTCCTCTGGCCTGGCCTGGCCCGGCCATGGAGGTGGCATCCTCAGTTCCCTGTACCTCAAAGAGCAGCCGGGCCTCACTGCTCCCTGACACTGAGTATGAATAAAAGGGAGAAGGCTAATTAGTTGCAACTCCATTGGTTTATTGATGAAGAATTAGATGACGGCAATCAGTCAAAAACATTAAGACACCATGTGCCAATGTCCTGCTTTCTAAACTTTTATGTCCTGCTCCTCCACCTCCCCGCAGCATGGGGGCTAGGTCAGTATGTTGTTTCACTCAGAGGTGTTGTAGTCAATTCAACCAGTTTGTGATATGCAGTTTTATAGAGTTACCTTACCTCCATCTGCTCACAAGAAAATCCCAAAAGCAAAATGAACAACATTCTGAAAATACAGACCAAACTTTTTCTTTATTCATGTGGGATTTTGAAGGGTATATAGAGAAGTGAAATGCCTACAAACCCTTAGGCTGCAACAGAAGAGGAATATCTCCTTATTCTCAACTGATCTAGTAAACAAAGGACTTGACAAGCTACTAGAACACATAAAAGTTCAGATGAAAAGAAAAAATCAGGATAATAGGATTTAGGTTCACAGTCCCTCACCTCCAAAATGTATATATTGCAACAGCCAAAATAATAGCATATGTCAAATAACAGATTAAATATTTTAAATTTGACTGGATTAGTAAGTATGATGTTAATAACTTCCTTGAACTGCTGATAAAAAAAAGAAACAAATACAAAACTTTTGGAAGCTTGCGTGCTCTTTCATCAAGGACCTCTGGCAGTCAATCCAAAGAGAATTTTCAAAAATTGCAGAGAATACTAAATTTTATGCAGACTATTTTCCTGTCTATTTTAAGCTATTCAAAGTGAACCTCAGAGCAGCAACGAAGAGGAAAATGATTGATTTCTTCCGATTTTCTTTTGTGAGGTCTTTCCTACAGCTATGACAGTATCTTTTCTAGGTCAAAAGTAGCTCAGTAAGTCTGCACCAGCTGAAGTAGTAGTTGCATTTTGATAGCATGATGACCATGAGTCAGAGGAATTTTCAAAGGAAAACTTTTGCAATAGTGGGATACAGTCTAAAATTGCTGTTAAATTGCAAACGAAAAGATGACACTGTAGGTCAGTGTCTCATATGTGCAGGAGCTATTTGTGTAAGATGAGATGTCATAGGAGATGTTATCTCGATAAAAATGGTGATTTAAAACCATTCTTTTTATATAAGAGCAATGACACAGAGCTCTGGCCAGGACATAACACAAGGACTTGCATAGGTAGGCTAGCTTAGTGAAATTAGCTTATTACTTCAGTCATAGTTGAACTATCATAACAGATCGTTATTTCCTGTACTATCCATTCAATGGAAAAGATAGGGGTCACTCTATCCTGTATATCTGGCAAGAAAATAATAATCATAATATCTGGAAAATACCGTATGCTAGATGCTGCAATGGCATACAAACTTTCCCTGCACTGTTTTCTATTTTCAATCTAATATTTCTCTCTGATGCTAGTAAATAAACTCTTTGGTTTTTAACTTTAGTATCGATTGGTTTTTCTTTCATATTAAGAAAACATAGCTAATAAAAGAGTCAGAAAATCCTGACCTTAAATACTCTTTTGTTTAAGTATCTATGCCACAGTTTATCACAACAAATCAAAAATGTCATGGAATTTCCTAGAGCACTGGAACCAATCATCTAACTTGTTACACTGGCCTGGATTTGGTGTTGGCTGGATAGCACTCACCCAGAGAATTACAAGGCACTGTCAAGGTAGCATGGTTCAGAGACTACTCTTAATATGCAAATGGTTACAGCTTTGATTCAGATGACAGGAGACTTCAGTAGCATGCACATGGACCTTTCCATATCTTTTTGACATCAGTGCCAAAGAATGGTGGTCCTGTGTACACTATGTTTGTTACTATAATGTATCTCCTCATTCCTTACATTTTCCACATTTGTTTTATGTTTAGATACATGACTATTCTTAACTCTTTTAAGTTGTTCCTTTAGATATTGCTATGATCATATTTTAGTTTGTTTTGTAACGAAACATTTAAAAGCTGTATTAAATCTTTTAATAATACCTTGCAGATATTTGAGACCTTGTATAACCCTGACAAAGCACAACACACATAGACACAAATATGTACATCCAACGTATTATTCTGAGCTCTGCAAGCAAGAAGTCACAGTATGTTAGCGAAGCTATGAGATGAATCAAATATTACATTGATGAGAATCAGAGCAAACTCTGCTGTCTGCAGCCGAAGCTGTATGACAGTGAGAAGTCACAGTGTTATACTAAGTCAGACCTGAAGTCACTGTACTGTGATGTGGATCAGGAGTCAGGTCTTTGAAATTTGAAAAAAAGCATGCAGCGCAGAAAAGCAGGAGTGCAACATGAGGCTCCTCAAGTGCACAGAGACCCAGGGTTAGGCTTCAGTGGAGCCTAAAGGATTACAAAGCATTACATTTTTATTATGGTTTTTCATTTGTGATTCTTCATTTGAACACTAAATTTGTTCACTACTCTTTTTTCTTTATTTGTCCCTTGAAACACAGTAGAAGATGTTCACTCAAGGTTTCAATTTTCTTCTGGTATTTTCTGTGCTGCACAAGAATTCTGTAAGCCCTGAGTGCAAAGAGTGTGCATTATGACTAGATGATAAAATATGTTACTTTCAAAGACACAGATTACATTTTTACTTGGGCAATAAAGGAGTTCATGTTTATTGGACAGAAAGTATTATATCAGATATCTGAAGGAAATGTTAGGATGTCATGGAGTAACAGATAACAGAACAAAATATAAACATTCACCTTGAGATCACAAAGGCAAGGCTCCTAAATATGGATCCATATTTTTTTACTTCTGATTAAAACATTATGGTCCCAGTTAACTTTTGTGTGTGTGTGTGTATGAATATACCATGCGGATATCTACTATGGTCTGAAGAACAGTTTTTTCTTAGAAACTTAAGAGTGACATACTAAGTTGTGCTTTGTAGCTGAGAAAACTGAGCAGGATGCTCATATATGATAACTTCAGAAAAACACTTTTCTTGAGGTTTTGTTTTGTTTTATTTTCAGAGACAAGAGACAGCTAATTCCTGATTAGTGTGATATGCATCCCTAAAGGTTATTTGCCTTTATTTTTCCTATCTGGGGTTTCTCTAGGTTTTGTTGGATTTTTAAAATTTTTTTGTTTGTTTGTTTATTTCTTACTTTCCAAATTTGTGGCACTTGAGTATACTAAATAATTTTGTTCAAAAAAAAAAAAAAAAAAAAAGTCTTTTTATGTGTCTTGTTTCCAGACTTATGAAGTCAATTTACTGAATGCACTGGAGATTTTTATTTAACAGCTTAAAGGAAGTCAATCATTTAGCGATTATGTTTATTAAATTATCATTTCTTTTTAACTTTTCTCAGTTACATTCAGAAATTTTCTTTCAAACTTCTACCAAACAAAACAGTGCACATGGTAGGAAATACTGGCACAGCACTGACTAAAAACTGTTAAGCGAAAATGAATTTACAGTAGCCATCATTAACTGTATGCAATATTCAAGCTTCAGATAAACCCCTGTGACAAATACTAGGTGAGTTTATGTGATTCAGTGTGTCCTTTGAACTGAAGAGTTGTACCATGCTGAATTTCAGCTTTTTTATCTGAGGTATACTTATACCCTGAAAAGACCAACTATACAAAAGCAGTCCCTTGGTACCTTGAAGTTTTAATTCTTCTGTATGATTGATCAGAAGCATATCAACTCATTATTTTAGTTATAAATTTGTTCATTTTTTTATCCTTCCCTTTTGGTTGATAAGCCCTTTAGAATAAAGAATATGATTTGTTTTGTTCTAATAGAATCAGGTCCATCCCAATCCTGCTTTGCTACTGAGATACTAAAATAGGAAACAATAGATAGAAGCAATTATCTCAATCATTTAAAATTGCTAAATAAATGTCAATTGCAAGACCCAGCTGTTCACAGCTATACATGTACAGTCCACAGTATCCGATTTTATTCACAACTGGTAAACCACATTGAAGAAAATAAGTAAACTTTCACCTAGGGTTTTAATGAAGGAAATAAGCCAGATATCTGAGCCGGTAGGAAATACATTGATTTTCCACCAACAAATTATTGTTCAGATATATAAAACAAGCATATGTATAACAGTTTTCAAGGAACCTCTATATGAATCCTGATGAAAAAATACATATTTTTAAAATGTATCTTTTAAAAAATACATATTTTAAATACACTCTAATTTTCCACCAACATATTAATTCTCAGATATATAAAACAAGCATATGTATAACAGTTTTCAAGGAACCTCTATATGAATCCTGATGAAAAAAATACACATTTTAAAAACAAAATGGTTCAATTAACTTTAATACTAATCTTTTCTTGCTTTTATCACATGCATTTATGAAAAGTAGTTGATTTAAGCAAGAATGTATTAGTGTAATTTGGGGTGGATTTTTCTTGTTTTGTACTTTATTCATGCTATTTTGGCCAGATTTATTATCAAAGATTAATCAAGTTATAGACATGAAAGGTAACACTCTGGAAGTTCAACTGCAAGGTGTTTATGAACTGAATTAATGATCATGAATCATTAGTACAACTTAGTACAATCTCTTTTAGTGACACTACCTTTACACATAGCTCATATAATTCCATTACACTCAGAGTGCTTTCATAAGAATAAAGGACAAGATGAAGACCACACTTACTTCTGACCTATGTCTCAATCTAGAACACAGGTAAATTTAGCTTAGATCTTGTTGGTGCCCAAGATGTGAAATATGCACGATCACATCGTTTTCACTGTTCCTTCAGTCTCCGGTAGCAGTTGCTCTCTAGCATTCAACTATTGAACGCTACAACATCTAGTGTCAGAAAACTATGCCTGCAAACTGCTTCCTCGGTGGATCTCTGTAGAAATTAATTTAGTGAAAATGTCCCAAAATAAAGGTTATCCAGAATTAATTTAATAGCTTTCATCTAGATTTTTCACTGTTGAATATGTAGACATCTCCTGTAAAATGTCTGAGAAGCTAATGGCTAAAAATAGGATCTGAATAAATAAATAAATTAATAATAGAAAGAATCTGGCTCAGCTAATGGAAAATTCTGAATACCATCTCAAACTGAATCCCTCCCCTCATTAATGCTAATTTTTGGAATTCTTGCTTATCCATTCCTTCTGTGTAAGGATTCTCCCCAGGTTTTAGCTGCCATTCAGTGCCTGTATGGGCAAATGCACTTTGGTTTTCTCTTTTGCCTGAGAGGTATTGAACCTACACCTGATTTCTCCTTTTATTTCTACTAGGGCTGAACTTCAATGCTTGTTTTCTATCCAGTCTCCTTCTATTACCTGATGACTGCAGATGTAACAACTTTAGATTAAAGGCCCTCAGAATGATGAGGATTTAAATCCTTTCTTCTCTTCGTTCTGAGTACGCTGTCTACAACTAGGACTAACTTGTATGCACATAACTATATATAAAAGTAGAGATGACCAAATTCTATTTTTTATACATTATGTGTTCTTAACCACATATGTCTACAAACTAGATTCGGTCAAGAAATAAAAATTTCATATAGGTTTTTATGAAGAGGTAGAATTTCAGAGAGAGCTTCTTCACTATCTTGTCCCACAATTTAAGTAATCCCACCTTCAGACTTTCCTTCACTGTGAAGTTAGGTACTAAACTCAAACAGTAAACACAATTTCACAGTTCAGGCATATAAAATATAGGAATAATAGAACTAATTGTCATTGATTTTGGCTGATAAACACTTCCTGGAGAGTTGGACTTCAGTGATACATTTGGAACAGATTTCCCTTATTAAAAAAAATAATTAAACAGTAGTGTTTAATTTGAGTAGTCATGCTACAGAAGAATTCTACTCCTCTTGTGATTTATTTTGTGCTTCTTGAACGATGCAACTCAGTGGCTCTTATGTCTGACTTGATGCAGTGGCAAGTTGAGATGAAGACTTCAGGGATTCCTCCACCACTGCACACAAATTTTCTCAAAGTCAGATGCTGTAGTATTTGTTAATTTAGCAGTCACTCACTCTTTGGTTTGTTTTTCAGTCTTGCAATTCATTATTCTGCAGTTTTGTGTATAGAAAGAACATTTCTCATTTCCTCCAGCTCTTTAAAGATGTCTTCCCTATGTCGACTAGTCTCTTACTTTTATGTCATTTGCAAACTAAGAAATGTCATTCTCAGTATCACTGGCTAAGTAATGGATATTAAAAAAAGTTGCACACTCTGAAAACCTGATCCCTCTAAGTAAAGTCTACGACTTCATAGACCCTTAATGATATAAATTGTTTCACTAATCTTAAAGTGACTGTTAATGTGATTGAGAATCAGAACCTGAAACTTTTAAAGACTTGTGAAACAATGAGATGTTTTATATTTCAGCAATTTCCATGGAGAATACTGTCAGTGTGTGTTTAAAGTTCAATTTATTTGATGCCTTTATTGATCTGTCTAGTATAACTGTTCTTTTGGATTAAAGTGTAAAGACTATTACAGCAGAACACAAGTGAGAACCAATAGAAAGTAACAACATTGACCAAAATCCAGGCAAGACATGAATGCTTATATGTTTGATGTATAGTATGATTAGGAATATAAAATGAAATCTGAGACATTGAAAGTCCACCCTCAGCTTCTACCTAATCTTCAGGTCTTTAAACAACTCAGTTTCTGGGTTTCTTTGGCTTCCTAAAGCTCTCTGTGTGTGCACACCCAGGAACAGTTCCACCTTGGTTGCAACAATTGTAGCTTTCCTTTAGTAGTGACCTTGGAATACACTGCACATGTAATTTTCTTCACAAGATATCTATTCCTGTCCCTTTCTTTAAAGAAATTTCAATTGACTAGAGCATGCCTTAGAATATTTAAATGGATTTTTAAAGTACAATCCTATGAGTTACATGAGTATAAGCATGTGCATTTTCAGGAAATGTTCAGGGAAGAGCACTAACCCCACTAAAGGTACAGAAGACATGAGTTAACTAGTGGATTTCTTACTCTTGGTAAGTTTAAAGATATATATATATATCACAAGTATAGTAAATCATATACTCTTAGCATAGAAGACAAATCTCCCAATAACATCAAAGTTACATCTTAGGATGAGAGCCATTGCTTTTAGCTAACTCATTCTGCTTTCTAGTTGTCAAGCATAGTCTTTAGATTCCGTTGAGACACATGAAATTATTCCTAGATAACAAAGAAAAATAGCATAAGAAATGTCTACTGCATAGAATACAGGAACCTGAACTTTAGAAATGCAATGCTACTAAAAAGCCAAAAGCCAGTTTTGAAAATGATTCATGTTAATCAGCTTTTTATTGACAAAGAACTTCTCCCTAGGACTTTGTCTGCAATCCTGAGTCAAAAAACACCTACTGCGAGAAAATAACAGTCTATTATTTAGTCATGGTTTTTCTAGTAGTGGATGGCATATGAGGAGACTCGGCTAATTCCTATTTCTTCCTTTTAATAACTAACATTTTATTTTATAACATTTTTTTAAACCTGATATCAGCCTAACATATTACTCTTTACCATTAACGTGATAATTGTCAGTTACTGTCTGAAAATCCGGTATTTCCAATTTTCTTTTGGTCAGTTAAAAGAATGGGATTTTTTGTACTTAATTCTAATGTCAAATAAATCCATTATCAATGACAATAAGTTATTCATCTTCATATGGAGAAATGAGTTACCAATTGTTAGACCAATGAAATTATGATTAAAAAATTAAATCAAATAGGTATTGAGTTAAATAAGTTCTCAGTTTTCTTAATGAATAGAAAAAACAAACAAACAAACAAACAAACAAACCCAACACAATACAGTATTTTCTTTCTAGAAAATAAAGTGTTCACACTTCAGCATGCCAATTACAGTTATTCTAGAAAGGAACTGTCTTCTAAAAACATTTCAAACTGAAATGCTTAAATAGATCATTTTGTGAAGTCTGTTTCACCTGAAAAATCATTCCAATTACAGGCAGTGGATAAAAAAAAAATAAAAAAGAAAAAACATTTAAAAATTTTAGGTTGTTCTCTTTTTATCTCACTTTACTTTTTCCTGGAAAAAGATGTGGCAAGGAAAAGAAATTACAACGGAAGATTTACTTAAAAGAATAAAAAAAATCTCACTGGTAGCTCTCAAGCCTCTCTGAACAAAGCACATACCTAAGTAAAGGAAAAAGTGGTGTCCCTCAGAGTTGAATATGAAAAAAACAATAGAAGAGGAGAAGAATCACATATATATAATGATAGAAAATGAATTGAAACTGCTGAGGAGAGGGGTAACTTTCTGGGGAGAACGGAAGACTTGACTTCACCTGTGAGTTTAAACCCACAGTTGACTCCACTGAAGCATAAGATTTTTTTTTTTTTTTAATGTGTAACAGAAGTTGGTCTCAGCTCCCAGAAGTTTAAGATCTAAAAATAAAATTTCTTAGGCCAAATCAGATAGCAAGTTGCTTCTGAAGTCTAACTTGGACTCCTCTTCCTTTGCAGCAAAATCAAGTCCCAACCTGCTTCCCTCCAAATTAAAGGTTTTCTAAGAGAAGTAAAATGAAAGAGCAATTCTTTGTGAGTGTTATTTATTCTGGAACTCATTCACTTTACAACTTGGCTCAACAAAGGTTGGGTATGCTAACCTCTGGAAATGCTATTAAACATATTTTCTGTCTATTCTACTGAGGAAACTAAGGTGAGGGTTGGATTTACTATCTGTCTAAATATATGGGTAATGTATATATTTGTGTATTTTTGTTTTGGGGCTAAGGTTCAAAAAATTACATAGTCTATAAAAATATAATACAATTTGCCAACATTAGGGGAATCCCATTTCTTGACATACTTGTTTTTTTGGATATACTGTAGTTATCCCAATTGTAAACTTGCAAGGAAGAAAAATGTGAGCAAATTATAGTTGTTTGGGCTTTTTTTTTTCTAGTGATGAACACGTAATTTACACATATCTATGATGAGTTTACTATCTTGTCTTTTTCCTTGTTCTATGTAAAGTGTGTAAGATGAAAGAAATTGTAAGGGCTTGTTGTGGAAAACAAACTATTCTCTTATGTTACTGAAAATGTATGTCTTATCAGAGGAATAATAGTTACAATTTGAAAAATTTCTCCTTAATATATTTATATTACTGTGTAAAATTAGACTACATTTCCTTTAGAAGTGCATGTCACTACAAATGAGTGAATTAAATATTTTTTTTAACTGGTTTTCACTTGTATGGTCCCTACATGTCAAGTCATGGTGTTGAAGAATGGCTCAGAGACAAGGGTCCTGAGCCCACCGAGCAATTGTATGATCAGAGCCTGCTCTAGCTGCTGATGCTGAGCCTCACTAGGGTTTGCCTGCAGCTGCTCGCAGCTGCTGATACATGAAGAATGTCAAGGACGCTTCGGTCTTGTGTACCGTGGTGTGTCGAAAACAGGTTAAGGGGAATTGGGAATAGTGGCACGAGAAACTTAGTGTTATGAGAAGCTTGTTCTGTTAGCTAACTGCAGGTAGGTGGACCGTGCAAATACAACCTTTAGAGCTTAAGCCAATCAGCTAGTGACTAGTAGGCATAATAATTATCATTGTCTGTATAAATATATGTACCCTGGACCAATAAAGAGATACGATATATGATGCTCTATCACACACATTGAATCCGTCTCGGCGTGTCGTTCCTCCGCAGCTCCGCATCATGGTATTTGAGGATACTGTGCATTTTCATTAAAGGGCAACAGTTCTGAAAACTTCTAATTTAAAAATGAGCTAAGTGTTAGTGACAGAACAAGATTTAAACATAAAACCTGAGATTCATCAGGATTCTCTCAGGAGGAATTTCTAGAAGATGTGAATTTTCTGTTTTGTTAAATCATGACAAAAATCATGACAAAAAATAATGACTAGTTACCTAATTTTCATCTATACAGTTTACCATATACATTCCTTGCCCAGCTGTATCTTTTTGTGTGCTCAAAATAAAAAAGCAAAGCAAAACAAAACGAGTTTGCTGAATGTTGACTGTGTTTGTTTACTCACCAGTCCACTTATATACTAGGGTTTATAAAATCATACAATCCTTGAATCATAGAATGGTTTGGGTTGGAAGGGACCTTTAAATATCATCTAGTTCTACAACCCCTGCCATGGCAGGAACATCTTTCACTAGATCAGATAGCTGATCTAGTGCTGAATATAAAAATATTCAGTTCAGTTTTCATACATAGTTTAAATAACTCACCAAAATTTTTTCTACTCTTCATTTAATCTACTTTATACTAACAGTGTGCCAAAAAAATTTGTTTCTGTAAGTTTAAATCGATGGTGCACCCCCAAGGACCCTCATTTTGACTGAGAAGTAGTATGGAAATCTTATGATGATTTGAACTATTACCCATCAGCTTGCTGTGAACAGTAATATATATTACAGAGGAATGGAAACACAGAAACAGTAAATCTAAGAAAGCCCACATTTCAACAATGCTGTCATTTATATACATGAACTGTGTATAGTAGTTCATTAAAATAGCACAAATAGGCAAAAGATAACTGCCAAATATACCATTTAGGTTAAGTTAAATGGAAGTGTCAGAACGAAGTCAAAGACTAAGTCCTCCTCAAGAACAGTGGAATGTGTGTAATTCGGAGAAACATCTGGTTCTGGGCAGAAGGAAATATAAAAACAAGCAAGAAACTATTAACATGAGGGCACACCGTGAGACTTCTCCAAGAGTCTGCAGCAATGTCCAGAGCCAGAACATTCTTGGAGTGAAGGACTGAAACAGGGAACCACAATCAGCAGGACACTGGCAGCAGATTTGTTCTCAGATCTCTGCTTATAGTTACTGTATCCCACTTTGTAATTTTGTGTTGTTTTTTTTTTTTTTGTTTTTTTTTTTTTGTTTTTTTTTTTTTTTAAAAAAAAAAAAAAAAAAAGAAGAAGAAATCCACAGCTTTAGAGATGGGAATACATTATATATATTTAGCATGCAAGTAAACCAGATGTATCTCAGAGCTCTGTCTGACCCAGTTTTCTATCACATCTTCCTACTGTAATAACTTGAGCTCTGTTGAGTGTTCCTAAAATCCCCTGACACTAAAATATCTTCGTTCCCTTGCTTTGCTTTGCTTAACATTCTCCTGTCTTGCCCTCCCTTGCTTTGGCTGCTTCTCCTTTCAAATTCCCCAATTCTTTTTCCCTCTGTCCTACTGCAATCCCTTAGCAAAAAGATTATGTAATTTGGCTATTTGGTAAATTGCTAATTAACAAGCCATATATTTTCAACAGAAAAAAAAGAGGGGCTTGTTTCTTATGATAATAAGATTATTTACAGTGTCTTTCCTCTTAATCAGCACCATCCACTAAGTCACAAAACTTGAAGAAGTTTAACAATTTTGAGATACATCAAAGTAAAAATGGTTAAGGAAATATGATGTTTTATAAGCCAATTATATTTGTGATATACAAAACTGCATCATACTAAGAAACACAAGATAATCTATCTTATCTATTACCCTAGGAAATGCATTACAACATAATAGAGATCCCATAAACCATTCAGTGAAATAATGTATGTACTATAGTACATTATGAACCAGACAGATTATATTAATATCACAATGCAGCTCATTAACTGTATTATACAATAAGGAAGCAGTCACCTGGCTGTACAACCTTCATATCCCTATTACCATCAGAGCAAAATGAAGGAAAAGCTATCATAGTCATTTATCGTACAGTCATGCAACCAACATTTTCTCTTGTTTTCTGTTATTGAGATATGTGCCCTTATACTCTATGTTTTGTGCAGTTCTGAGAGTTTTTCAGATCCTGGATATAAACTTTGGCTAGAAAGTCTGTTACATGTCCTTTGAAAGTCACACATCATAATCTGAGGTGACAAAGCCTATCACGAAAGCACAGAATTACAGTGCTGCCTTCAAATAATAATAGCAAGAATCCTTGTAAACTCAGTGTCTTAAGAAGGAGTCAGGGTGAAAATACAAGGAATATAAAATAACACTACAAGTATTTGTTATATTCACAAGCATAATAACCAAACTATTTTTTTTTTCTTTTTTTTATGTAGAAACTATTATTAAAATAGATTAGCTTTGGAGAGATAATTATGTACATTCAAGGAAAATAATGACATGTTATCTCCAGTCTTGGGTAATAATCTGTTACTTTTATCCAGGTATTACTTAAAGCATGTATGGACTCAATAATAGTGTCTGCCTTTCATAGGTATAACTAAGGTTCAGATTCTCAAATACACATATGTGCCTATTTGCCCCTTTAGAGATGTATGCCCATAATTTAGAAAGCATTAACACTATTGAAGTCATTGCTCAGTTCCTATCTAGTCTTGTAAGAGTCTGAGTCCCCTTGAAATTACATATTGATGTTATCCTCCAGTCATCAAGTTGATCAAGGAACCACCTCACATCAAATATAAATAGGATGTAGCATTCTGGGGTAGAAATCCTTATACCAGCAAAATAAGACTAAGTTCAGCCACAGTATAAAGTGTAGTATGGAGTGAGTAGCCAAGTGAAACTTCTTGACTGTCAGATAGGATTGTGCTGTGTCCCCTTGTTAAATTCATCCTTGTACATTATAGTTCAGTGACAAATTAAGTACAGGTTTATGCTTTGAAGTACAAATCTAAAAGTCACTAATACCACCTGAGTGAGGCAGGCTTTTGTTTGAGGCTGTCACTATGTATAAGTGAAAGACATGATGGTGCAAGGTCTTTTTCTGAGAATTTGTGTAAATCTGGCCTAACTCTTCTGAAACTCTTCTGGAACTATGAAACTGGAGAGGTAAATGCCAAATTTACTTACTAGGAGATATGTATTTCTTCAGGTAGGTGAAAAATAAAATGAGAAAGGCACCCATTATATTGTACAGAACATAGCAGAGGCTAACCCAACAGAAAAATACAGGAGTATTAAATATACTAGCTCTATTAAGTACATGTATTAATTAATACTAGACAAAGAAGATCTTTATTATCCTTCTTTTGCTCTGGGTCCTCTGAAGTCAGGGATGTAAACGGGAAGAAAATTTTTTCCATTTCACAGTGCAGCTCAGCAAGCAAAGTATGTTCCTGACTGAGTCAGAAAAGCTTGGAAACCAAAATTTTCAATTTTTTACATGAGAACTTTTAATGTCACATACTAAACAAACAATTTATATTTTACATAAGTATCCAAATTTATTTTCTTCTTCACAGCTTAAAGGACAGATTTCTGTGCATATATATATTCATAGACATTAGTGAGGGAAGACCACATGAAATAGCTGTGCTTCACACTCATTCTGGTCTTATTGATCTTTTGAAAGAGAAATAACACGGTTGAGCTCCAACTTCTCTGATGTTTCTTTACACTACATTCACAAACTTTGCACAGTTGATTGATAGATTTTATTTTTTAGTGGAGGCATATGGGAAGATAAAAACAATCCCAGAAGAAGTTTTAATAATATGACAAAAATGCAGGACTCTGTAAAACTGTAGACTAACAGAAGCATACACTTATTTATATTTTACAAACATTTTGGGAATTCGGTGTGATAAAAAATAGCAGGATTTTTTTCATAGATTTCTAAGGTAGATAATAAGAAAATATTCAAATATTCTCCATTACTTAAATTAATACATAATTCCTTGTATTTCATATAGTGAAAATGTGTTTCAAAATCATAGTAAAGGTGTTCAGGTGTTACAGAATAATGATGCACCTACTGTAAGTGTGAATAGGCTTTCATTGCTATGATTTACAGTCTTACTGGGCATGTTATTATCACACAATAACACTTTTTTCAATGACTGTATAGAGTTTTCATTAATGTTAATGTAGAAAATTGACCCCTAATATTTTGTAATTAGTGGTCTGACAGTGACAGTCTTGTGTAATCTGTTTCCATTAGTAAGTGTCCTGGTTGGGGCTGGCCTAGAGTTCCCATTGGTCTGGCAGCGGGAGGAGCTGCAGCACCCTGAGACCCCAGGGGCTCCCCAGGTCCCAGTGCCCTCACCTGTGTGCGGGGGCGGGGGGAGCACAGCTGGAGGGCTGGGCCCCGATTGGCCGATAGTCTGTGTCATGTGACATTGTGCTCACTATATAAAGGCAGGAGTGGGCAGGGAGGGGCTCTCACTTTTGGGAGTGTTGCTGTGGTGCCTTTGTGGTTGGGATTGCCAGCTGGGAGCAGGTGGGTGTTGGTCAATGGGTGGTGAGCAGCTGTATTGTACATTACCTGTTGATCCTGCTGTCAGTGTGTTATTCTGTTACTGTTATTAAACTGTTTTTATCTCAACCTGTGAGTCTCCCTTTGCCCCTCCGATTCCCTCCCCATTCCCAAGTTGGGGGAGGGTGGGTGAGCGACTGCGTGGCGTTTAGCTGCTGACCAGGCTCAAACGACAACAATAAGTTTATCTATGATAGAAAAGTGTGACTTTGGAAATGTATTTTCTATTTGATAATATGGTAAGCCTTGAACTTCAGTACTGCAATACTGACTGAATATTAAAGAAAACATGAAGTCACAGCTTTGTTCTCTAGAAAACGTCAATGCTTTCCTCCTTTTATTTATAATTTTTAAAGTACATCTCTATTTTTTTAAATCAGTATCTGTAGAACAAGTTTCTAAAGGTAACCTTTCCTCTAATATCATGTATTTCAAATCACTTTTTAAACTGGGTAGTCTGTCTTTAAAAATCTTATTTATCATTCTTCTTGTAAGCTAGAGCTGAGATAGGCAGTAGTAAAACCTATGTTAAGATATATATATATTTTTTTAATGTGAATAAAATACTAGTTATAACCATGCTGATAGATATTTTTTTTTTCCCTCTGGAGGGATATCAGATAAGATTAATTCAACACATCTTAGAGAAGTAAACAAGAAAGTGGCATTTTCATGTTTTCTCTTTTTTATTAAACACTCTCCACAGACAACAAACTCCACAGTTTTATTGTTAAAGGTTAGTTACAGAATTTGTTTCTATTTTATTTCTTCTTAAAGAAAATATCTAAGTGAAAAAGTCTGCAATAAAATTTTTTCCCGTTCTCTTGTTTTTCTAACCCTACATACAAATATAAATGCTAATCTGCATATTAATAATGATAAACATGTTTTCTTTTTAATATAGTAAAATATATATTATTTCTATACATTCATTATTCTTTATACCTTTTTTATATTGTGGTCTGAATAAAAATTATTAGGGGGAACGACTGGAGACCTATGAGGAGAAGAAATTTTGGAAATTCTTAATTTGCCTGTTAACACGTTAAACCACTGGGGATATTCATTGTAACTCTAAGTAACAAAAGCTAGTGATATTATGGAAAACTCTTCCATAAACACAGAACATAAGTTCATCGCTGCTTTCTATAACTGTCTAAATTCAAAAACAAACACTCCGCCCCTCAAAAAAAAGAGAATACAAATGTAATTCAGTAGTATACTAGTACAGAAATGCTGATATTCCTCCCCTGCCGGAACACCAGATCTCTCATTTCTCTACCTGGCATAATAGCCTTGTACTGGCTGTTTTTTTTTTTTTTAAAAAAAAAAAAATCTAAAAGATGATGCACTTTATAAAGGAGATATGCGGTCATTTGTATATTTATGCAGTGAGGATTTGGATACTAAGCATAATATTTCTGTATCTTATGATTAAGTACTAAAAAAAGTGTCCTCCATACAGACATAACTGCTAGCAAAAATCACTTCAACTTTTCCTATATCTTTACTTATGGAATGCTAGCAACATCAGTGGACAAACTGGCAGCCATGTTACAAGGAATGGGACTCTAGATACATACAGTATCAAGAATACATTACCATGGACTTGGTTGGCCCCTATCTCAAATGAGCTAGATTGGTAGATGGGCAACAGATCTCCTCTTCCTACTCTTGCACTTGCAAGTATATATGAGGACAGGCCTAATGTATTAAAAATGTCACCCAAATAAAAGGGTAGAATAGAAAAAAAAAAAAAAAGTGTTGTTTCCTTTTCTTGGGAGGAAAGGGAATGTGCTTGGCAGATCACACCTGGGAAGGAATCATAGCTTGAGACTCTCTGAGATTATTTAGATAAATGCATTCCTCAGATAAATGGACTGAGATTTGATATATCAAGTTTAGGTCTATTTTAATTTTTCAACTTAAGTATGCAGTTAAAACATAGAAGATTTTAAGTTTAAGATATGTTAATATAAGCTGTATGCAAAGGTCATCTGGAATGAGATGCAATAGCAATTTATTCTTTTAAGGCTATTTTTAATGATATGCTTCCTTACACTTATGTATTAATTGTTAATTCTTTTATATAGCACTATTAACGAGTATAAAGCCTTGCTTTTAATGAAATAGGTCACACATATATGCTGTAATTTCCTCTAAACTTAATTTTACTGTTTATCCAAAAGAGGTTATAAACAGCATTTGGGAGTATGATCTGTGATGATACCTATAATACCATGGTCTAGGGAGGTAAATAAACCTCAGAATTAAATAAAAATCACATAAGGTAAATCTAATTTATCATACAGTAAACGTCACGAAAAAGTACATTATTTCCAGGTAAACTAGTCAGAACAAAGACATGACTATGGTTTTAGGCATATCAACAAATGAAAATTAAATCATGTTTCTTTTAAATTAACAATCTAGGGATTTAAAAAATCCTCAAATATTCATTTATTGTAAACTAACATTTCTCCATTACATTAAATGGTGTAGTCCTGTTTAATGGAAAATTGGGGTTGAAGAACTCCTATGAGCTATTGTCATAGTGATATGATATTTTGAATCTATCTGCATAAAATAATCATTGTTTTCTGTTTCTCTACATTAAAATAGATTTGGATGATTTTAGAAATGAGGAAAACCTGTAAATAAGAAACAGAAATTTAATTCCTCCTAATATTTCTCTCTTAGGTTCATGAATTCCATTCCATATTTTTTACTTGGTTCTTATCTGCCAGGAGATGGAGACAAAGCATTTGAATCTTCCATCATTTATTTGAGAAGACAAGAAAAAACTATCTGAAATATAAAACATAAATAGTACATAAACACCACTGAACCTGGTAAATTTGTTGAAAAGGAAAATTTTGTAAGTCATTATTCCTTGGTCTTTTATTGCCTTTGTTAAACATATTTGCTATTGCCAATTACTGTTCTATAAACAAATGCAAGAAAACAAAAGGAATTAGATGAGTTTTTGTTAAAATTATTTATGGAGTTTGCTTCAAAGTGTACACAACTTGAAGAGAATGTATTGCAGTTGCTCCCAGTTAGTTTTTGATCTTGACCATTGTTATTCCACCTCACCTTAAAAGACAGAAGAGTTCGAAGAAGTTTGAACAAAGGTGGAAGTATTGTATAGGTCTCTGAACATCTGGTGTTAGAAGTCAGTGATTAATTTAAATCATATAACTATTCAGAATTACAGACCTAAAATGTAAGTGTCAAAAAAAAAAAAAGACATTTTTAAAAAACAATATGGGAAAATCAGATTATTTTTAATTTCTGGATACTTTAGGATTGTAACATTTTTTTCAAATTTATATAAACTGATTTTTATTTTGTTTTAACTTTATTAATTTTATGTTTATAGGCATCCCATTGTCCTTAAAAAAATGTGTTGATTACTGTACTTGTGTCATGTAATATTAAGTTATTTTAAAGTTTGAAATAGATATGTAAATTATTAATTATTTTTTCCAGATAGGATTTTAATTTAAGTATTTATTTGAAAACCTACAAAAAACATCTCCTTCGAAAGGATTAATGGGTGTCATTTAAGGAGCTGGATCACCAGTCACAACTAGAAATGGTTACTCTGACAAAATTCTGGAAAAAAACTGACAAAAGAAAATTTTGCTTTAATTACAAATCCAGCTATATCAATGTATTTATTCTAATAGTTCTTTGAGAGTACAATTTTTTCGTCATATCAATATACAATAAACACTTCAATAAAAAAAGTTTTCCTTTGTGGCTACAATTTTTCTGAAACAAAGGTAGAATTTTAAGATATTTAAATGGCTAGAACTGTACTTTTCATGTAGAGTATACCTTTTCATGAGGGTGTAGTTAAAACACCCTCAGTCAAATGCAGTACCTGCAGATATTAGTATACAAACCCCTCAATAACTTATTTGCATTATGCTTGTGAAAAACATATCCTGTGAGTGAATATTAGGTAGGCTGGCTTCCCTATATAGCCAGAAGAAAAAAGCTTCTGATTATAAATGCATACAAATCAGTGAAAGTCCTGTAAAGCTGCTGCCAGGAACAGTAAAGACAAATGAATAGTACATACAGTTTCTGCAGAGGTCCTGCAAATCTGGCAAAGCAGAACTAGCCCAAAGGAAGGCAGAGAAGTATAATGAATGCTGCTTTTATTCCCTGCTGGATTTCAGACCTTTCAGAGTCCCTTAGGAAACCACATTTTTGGTTCTCTGTACTGTTTGTGGGCTTTTCTTTATTCAGATTTTTTTTCTAACATGGCCAAGTTAAGAAAAGGAAAACAGCTCTGTTCTTTGACTAGCAAAAGTAATCTTTCCTAAAACATTATAAGAATTAGTGAATTCCTCAGTCATTGAGTACTGAAGTGCGGTAAAAATGAGGAACATGGAAGATGCAAAATAAGGCAGAGCTTTTCTTGACAAAACTTTTGGATTCTATTTCCAATGTAGGTATAAGACCAAAGAAAAAAGTAAAATATTCATTCCCTTCAAATTCACTAGCTCATATGTTCTGCTAGGGAAATAACATTCCCCATTTATATTTATTAAAATAAGGAACTGACGTTTCTTTCACTATGTACATGATCAATGACCTCCAGTCTCCTTGAAATCAAGGCGGGGACCAATAATTATAGCACCGAAGTAGTGGCACTGTTGCAACCTACACTTGGGCTTGTACCAGCATAGCCTGACCCAGGACAGACATCCACATCAAATGACTTCTAAAGGAAACAAATCTATAGTAGCTACATAAATGAAACATCAGCTTGTGTGAACACATTATGAAGAAGTTTTACCACTACTGTGCAATGCAGAAGGATGTAAAGGCTCCTTATTTCCCTCTCACACTCTTATTCTGTAGTACCATAGGTCATGGACAAGGCTCTAACAGGCACTTGCAAAGATATAGACAAAAATTTAGTAAAGGATTTAAACCTTTACAATGGAACAAAGGCACATACAATAAAGGACTGGATACTCAAAAGTTTTTAGTACCATGAATATTCAGAAACTTGTAGGTTTGTCCATAATGGTTCTATATGCCTGAAAAATTATGTTTGTCCCAAACTTTTAATCTCTTGGAAGCACTATATGCATCAGCAATTGCTTCAAACACCCACTAAAGATAACCAGATGGCTCATAATCGGCCTGCCTTCCCAGAGAAGACTCCCAATGAACCTTTGGCACAAATCTGGTCTGATAGGATTCAGCTCCAGAAACATAACAGCTATTTAAATATATACCTGGAGAAAATGTATATATTTTAC
The DNA here is from genome assembly GCF_018691265.1 of Tyto alba. Classification (NCBI taxonomy): domain Eukaryota; kingdom Metazoa; phylum Chordata; class Aves; order Strigiformes; family Tytonidae; genus Tyto; species Tyto alba. Next base: position 27,236,001 of record NW_024881316.1, on the reverse strand, counting down.
AATATCTCAGTGTTCAGTGGAGTCTTCCAGGACATAAAAGAACTGAGTTTCAAATGTTGTCCCTCTTCTCCGAGACGCCCATTAGTAGCAGGTCATGTACAATCTGGGTAGGAAGGAAGGGCAGAACCATACTTGTTTAACTTGTGCCATATCTTGTGGCAAATGAATTCAAAATAGAGTGCAGCACCATCTGTAGCTGGGTAATATATCTAACTTCTCTGAAGAGTTTTGTATTTCCTTGAGCTGAAAACTTCTAATTAAAGTGGTTGCCTGCTTCTCAGTTTTCTAGTTATAGAAAAGTTAATAGGATTATAGGATATTCTCCCTGCACTATTCACTTGTTAGATCCTGAAAGTTATTTATAGCCAAGTTGTAATAAGGCATTTTGATGATTGGTCAGAGGACAGGAAAAAGGATATCAATTTGGAGCCCTTAAAAATACAATGTTTTTCCAGAGGCAACAATCATATGGAAAGAAATAAGTGACAAAGGCAGTGGCTACTGGCTCCTGCTTCAGAAAAGTGAAGTACTCTACAAAGGAATGAGATACTCTCTTTGAGTTTCCTATCTCATTCCACTGATTATAGCAGGGACATAAAACACATATATATCCGTTTAGATATCTTTGTTAGTTCCCAAATGTTAACCAAATAAGCCTTCATCTGAATACTGAAATTACTGTGTAACATGCTAATAATTACCAGCTGTGACAGGTGGGGAGGAATTTAAAAATTGCAAGCAAACAAAAAGAATAACACTGATACTTGCATCCAGTGAACCTCATCCCTGGGAGAAGTAAAACTCACAATAGCAAATATTATAGTCCAGAAAAAATAGGGATTAGAGATTTATATAATGTTTATGTAAATGTGCTGGTTTTGAATGGCAGGATATTTGGTAACAGTGGTGGGAGGGGTGGGAGCTACAGCAGTGGTCCCTCTGAGAAGGTTCTCAAAAACTCCCCCAGCTCCAAGTTGGACCTGCCTGTGGCCATGGCTCAAACAATTAGAGATGCTGGTTGCTCTGCTGTGATAACATATTTAAAAAGGGGAACCTGAGAGGGGGTGGGGACTTGTGAGGAAGAGTTATGAGAAGGACATATCTGTGAACACCTAGGTCAGTGGAAGGAAGGAGGAGGAAGAGAGGGAGGTATGCCAGAGAAGATACCCCTGTATCCCATAGTGAGACAGCAGGGCTTCCCCCCTTGGAGGTCTGCAGTGGAGCAGAGGACACCTGAGGCTTGTGGAGAAGTCCACACCATGACAAGAGTTTGTGCTTAAAGGAAGCCGGGACTCTGAGGGGAAAAGAAGACCTCACTGTTGCAGTTTGGCACTGGGAGGACTGCAACACATGGGGGTGACCCATGCTGGATCAGCATGGGAATGGCTGCATCCCATGGGAAGAGGTCACGCTGGAGAAAGTTCATGGAGGACTGTCTCCCATGAGATGGGATCCACACGGAGCAGGGGAGGAATGTGCGGCATTCACCCCACCTCCCAGGAAAGAAGGAGTGGTGAGCTGACTGTAACCCCCCTCCCCTGTGCTGCTGGGGGAGGAGGTAGAGACATCAGGAGCAGAGCTGAGTCTAGGAAGAAAAGAAGGGTGGGGGAGGTGTGGTTTTTAGTGGTGGTGCTTCTCACTGTCCCAACTTGTCTGTTAAGTGTTTGGTTTTGTCAGTGTTTTAATTAAAGTGATGTTCTTTTTCTTCTCCTAATGAGTCTGTCTTTTGCCCTTGAGGCACCCCTCCCTGTCCTTATCTCAAATCCAGAGCCTTTTTTGTTTCATTTTTTCCTTCTTGGTGTTGGTAGGGAAGAGGGGAGTGAAGGGTTGAGTGGTGTTCAGTTGCCCTCTGTGCTCAAACCAGGACAGTAAACTAATCTTACATATGTATGTGTTTAAATATGAGCCTGGTGAACTATTCATGTATGCAAAGTTAAAGTATGTGTTTAACATTGCTTTGCATGTATTGTTCTATTAGGAGCAAATATTTCAATAGTTCTTTATGTTCTAAAAGAAAATTGAGATATCATGTAAAAAAATTATATATTAAAAGTTATAGAATTAATTAAAATATTTTAAAAAGTGACAAACTTATTAGAAAAGTGACAAAACTGTAAGTTGTATAGAACCAGATTTGTCACTGCATTTTTCTTTTTCTAGTCATTTACAATGGCAACATAATTTCAAAATATGACAGTCCTGGTATTCATCTACTGCAGATTGATGCTGTCCCTCCAATTTACTACTCCTGCAATGCTAAGTTATGCCAGTTCTTATATTTTATTTGCTTTGTAAATCTCTATAGAAGGTGAAAGGCACTGGTGATTAAGTCTCAGCCAGTTGAGAAACATGATTGTTTGTATTTCTGATTTAAGTATAATATTATAGATGACTTTCATCAAAGATAGCATCATTGTAAGAACTTCATATGTACGTTATTAGAGAGTCACTAGCTAAGAGCTGAAGCCTGTGTAAATCACTCAGAAAACTAAGAAATATCAACGGCTACTAATGGAAAATATAATGAATCAATAAAAAAAAGATATAGAAATATAAAATAATAGCTTCATAAAGTAAATGATGTTTAGCCCTATTTCTAATAGCTAAGTATAAACAGCAAATATCACCAGGCTTTGACCAGAGTCCAAGGTTTCCATTTTAAATACAGAATAATCACATTTCAAATTTCTGTGTATGGTGTCTCCTCAGGGATTTGTGAGTCTGACAAAATAAGAAATGCATATTTATAATCCTAATTTGACAACTCATACCCACACACACTGCCTGGCCCACTCACAGGCTGGCACACTCACACAGACTAACACTGAACTGTGAGCAGGTATGGTTCCAGCCACTGTACCACAGCTACAGCAGCCTTTCAAGAGCCAAGGCTGTTAACATCAGTAATGCCACTGGCCGTTGTACTAGCCATCCCAATTCAGTCTTCAGTTTGGGAGTCAGATGAAGACAACATAAAAATTACTTTCTGAATTAAAGATAAGTAATGACTTTAAAGGACAGATTTCTTAGCGTTTACTTTGGTGAGAATAAAAATTTAGAGATTTGAGATAACAATTTGGCAAAGTTTTCTGTTTGCTGCAGAAAGATTTCTTGCAGATTTTTTTCTAGTCCACAATTACTCAGCCATGCTTTTATCTTTATCTATGAATTAAAAGCTCAAATTCTTATTTAATTTTCATGACTGTTAACCATTTTTTCTTCAGCTTTTCTAAAGAGTATCATAAATCATTTGTGTTTAATCTTGTCATGTACCCTTTCAGAGTGAAAATGAGAGAGATATCAATAGAAGTAAGCTTAGATCTTTCTTTTCCAGAAAAAAAAAAAAAAAAAAAAAACCAACATAAAATCTCAGTTTTAAAAGTAAAATACATTCTTTCTTAGTGGAGAAAAATAATGTATAGACTGTGGTTATACCTAAAAAAACAAAATAAGCAATTAGATCTACTCAATCATTTTCCTCCCTGAGTTTTAGTATTTTTTTTTCCAGTCCCCTTGTTAGTTGATAATCTCGGAAGTCAGTAGTCTCTTTATTTTATTAGACATAAATCTGGTTTTGATTAAAAGATGTCAGTGTTATTTGTGCTCACATTTTTAAATTCTTGATGAAGTTTAGAGAAAAAACTGCTCATAGGAAATTTTAATCCTTTTGCTTAATCTTTTTATAGTAAAATTTTCATACTGGTTGTTTAGGTAATATTCATTGTTCTCTTCAGTCCAAGCAATAGATTTTGTGGCTAATGCACACAACTGACAGCTTGGGCTAATGAGTTAGCATAATATTAATATGCTCATAACCCCTGATGGGAGGCACAACGAGCCTTTGCTGTTCAGGCAGTTCTCAATCAAGTGAAGTTAAGCCAGGCTTTGTGCCTGGCTCTTTAAACCAGACAAATCCTTAGGGTTGCTGAGTTGTCATCGTCTAGTGCCCCAGGGTTTTATTCTTAGAGTTTCGTATCCTTTTATGTTCCTATTCCTCTTAAGTTCTTGAGCTACTGACTATTCTGGTCTCAGTAATTACACTTCTGTCTCTAATTTTGCTCTTCTTGCATGCCTTTAGCTCACGCACTTTCTCACACCTTAACAACTGTTAGAGAGACCAGGGAGAAGGGTTTGGGGCAGGTCATGGCAGGAGCTGGTGGCTACCTGGGAGCATCAGGGGTCCCTGGGTCAGGCAGGGCCCGGTCCCACCTCTCCAGCCCAGATCAGGGCAGCCCAGGCCGGCACAGCGGCAGCCCCAGCCCCAGGCGTTGGGCACCTCCCTGGGGACGGGCCTGGGCTGGTCCGGGAGATGGGCCCATAGGCAAGGGTCAGGACCAGGCTTGGTGAAGGTAGCTTTCAATCACAGATAGCTGAGCCCCGCGACTCTATATTAAAGCATTGATGGAATTAAATTGGATTTGTTTAAACTAGAGATGTATTCAGCAAAAAGGCGTCATATTTTCTCTTTTCTTTTTTTTTGTGTTCTAGCGCTCTCAGGATGAGTATGCAACAAAGCAAAATAAAATTACTTTTTAAAAAAAAAAACTTGTCTTTGAATTACAAAGCTCGTATTATTGGTGAGACAAAAAGTAGTTTTGAAGCTAAATACAGATGATGAGAAATCTCAATTCAGAAAGTAAAAAATCTAGACAATATTTTTTCAATATTTTGTGTTCAGCATTATGTATAAAAGCCGCACACATGCTCTAGAAGCATAAGCCAAAAGATAACTTCCTTATAGTTTCAATCTGTATGTTTTGTATGTTTTAAAATACATTTTTACCTTTCTTTTCCTGACCTATGTCTTCACTTTTGAACTCTCTTCATGCCGCATTTAGATTTCCCTCCACCATTAACATTATCCATAATAACTGCTTTGAATTTTTCTACCATTTGCCACTTCAAAAGTATGTCAAAAAATCACTGAAGATTAAAATTTCCAAACAATGTCAATCAGTGAAGAACACCTGCTTGTTTTCTTGGTATAAAAATTTCTAATTAAAATAAGTGCAGAGTAACATTTAGAAAATAACTATTTGCAACACATTGAAAAATAAATATATAAAATAGGATGTTCTGATGAACCACAACAACTGTATCTGCGACATCTAATTTGAAATGTTACATATGGTAGCAACCATTGTTAAATTATCCATAACTAATTGGTATTGTAATTGTCTTTAATCTGAAATAGACAATTAAACATGTTCTGGACCGTTAACTGGTTCATAGTTTAGGTATTGAGCTAATTAGACATTTCCTAAACTATTCATTTTGCATATGAATAATTTGTGCACTAAAATCATACTATAATAGAATGTTTTCAGTTTTTCTGTTTGTTTCACACTGTTGAAAAATTCACCCAAGAAGGGAAATAGAGACACTTCATTAATATAGAACAATTAAATTATGTTGCCACTATATATATATATAAAAAAAAAGATAAAATTAATAACATTTTCTGCTGTGAAAAGTCTTAAATTGAATTGAATTTCCTCTGCTTTCATTTATATCAGTCTTTCTTCAGACTTCAAAGGCTTGACAAAAAGGATATATTTTGGAGCATAGAATTTTATGCAGTAATAAATGTTTAATAAATGTGGCAAAGCTATTGACATAGGCAAAGGAAAATAAGGAATTTATTCACTACGTAACCACAGACAGATGTTTAGCCATTTCCTATTAATCAGGGATTCATCACAGGTAATGGTTACTTGAGAAGACAAACATCATAACTCTAAACATCTCATTGCCCTGAGATCTTACTACTTGATATCATATGGTATGGAATATCCTTTTCATCTGTTGGGATCAGCTGTCCCAGATGTGTCCCCTCACAACATCTTGTGCACCCACAGCCAGCATACTAGCTGGAGTGGGCAGTATGAGAAAAAGAGACATCCTTGATTCTGTGCAAGCACTGTTCAGCAAAAAATAAAACATCCTTGTGTTGCCAAAACTTTTTTCATCACAAATACAAATCCAAAACATGGCAACACATAAGCTACTACAAAGAAAATTAACTGTATCCCAGCCAAAACCAGTCCATAACTTAACCAGACAATATATTTACATCCCTTTTGGAATTACCTCTAATGTTCTGAATATATATTTTTCAAAGTGTTAAGAAATTTAGGAGCCCAAATTCCACCGACACATATTACAGTGAGTTTTCTATTGCCATAGAAACTCACAACCAGAATGTAAAACTGAATAAACATTGCATATTGGCATATATACAGTGAGAATACTATTCATGAGATTACTCATAACATACTTTAATATGCAGGTGCTGTTTCATTTAAGGTCCACTTGCTAAGGAATCATGATTTTCAGTTTGCCACCATTAAGTACACTGTTCATTTTTCTCCTGATTTGACTACCCAATCCCTCCTTCAATTGTTACTGTGTTGTCATCCCTAAATGACTTGTGAATTGAACCACTTAATATGGACCATTTGCTAAGCAGTTCAGCTAATGATTAGATTTCCTTAGGTTTTGCAGATAACTGTGTTGACTGCTTTCATTCCTGATCAGATATATTACAAGGAGAAAAAGTCTATGTCTTATTATAGATCTTTGTGGACAGTCTGCATCCTTCAGGGATTTATGTTCAGGGTAAAAGGTTAACTAATCTGTTCTTATTTTTACTTTCTCCTTTTCTGGATGTTTTAGGTAAAATCAGAAAGAAATCAATCTTTTTTTGGAAGGGTCAGTAGCCTAAACATTGAATTATAAGCTCACATCCCCAAGCCAGTGAGATTCTGTTCACTAATACATGAAGATCATCACCGTTGTGACCCCACCTGTTGTATCCAGGGTTGTTTTCATTCTTTTAATACAAGAGTAGTAAGTTTTGGCCATATATTTGAATTAATACCTTGAACAGAAATGTCCCTTCTCAGTACTACAGTTTAGCCTTTGATTTTCTTATTGCTGTCAATTGTATAATAAGTTTGACTATTGTAAAACTCTTTTTGCCAGAATCACTGATATCGGCTTCAAACTGCACTACTTCAGCAGTGCCACTGCTACAAGACACTGTAGCATATCCATACCCCCCAAAAAACATATTTTTTATGCCAGTCTAAACTGTGCAATTCTAAAACCCCCATGCAGTCTGCTCTTGCTATGGTGCAGTACTGTCATAGTGACTGGGGATAGGATCATCACAGGTACCTGATGGGCCTTACCAGCTGCCCATCATTCTCAAGGATTGAGATTTCTGCCCACCACTGTTACAGACTTCAGTGGTAGCAGAAATGAATGTGAAGTGGAAGATTTAAAGAAAGCAGTCAGACACAACGAAAGACTCCTCAGTTTTCCTGACAAAATTAAATCCCACCATCGGAAAGGTAGGAAGAAAATACTTGTATATATCAGGTGTTCCTGTTAAAGGTTTGTAAAGGATAAGATGCAGTAGAAAAAATATACATATGTACACTGTTATATATATATATAAACGATTTATTAATTATACTAAAATAGCAAAAAACAGTTGTTACTTAGCACAACAAAAGCATACTTACATGCCATCAGCCCCAATAAAGATATGGTAGTGCATGGTGGATCATAGTCTGGACTTCGAGACGGCAAGGCACCAATACTTAGCGGACGTCTCCGTGACAACAGCATGGGCTGGAATTGGTTGCCGTACCATGTCGCAGCTCCGGATTAATTATATACCCTTTACATGCTGTCAGGTAGGGTCAGTATGTGCCAGGAGGAGGGCAACGCACACCCAGAATGATGTAATGTAAAAGCACCACTTGCGCTTACGCTGTAACAGAAAATGTGGTTGTCTTGGATCTCCGAAGGTTGTGACTTCATCCTCCCTCTTCTTCATCACCTACCCAACTACGTCCTTTGTGGTCTTGGTGGCATACATCCCAGTTTCATAGCATGGGCAAGTGTTGATAGAGGTCCATTTTGCTTTTTGCTTCCTCTAATCTTTAACTTACTTATGCTTTAACCTTCAGTTGTTACATTACATGTAGCTAAACAAGAATAGGGATCTGTGTAGCAGTCATGCACACGGAGGCACAAACAATAGAGACTTATTCCATCGGATACAGTCTACAGATCAAAAAATACTTTTTTACTAACACAAACAGTTTTTCCCATCACTAATGCAGTCAGGTTATCAATTTGATTGTCCTCTCCTTTTTTCTCCTGAACCAGGTAAATCTCTTATTCCACTTCTGAAGACGGAAAAGCCACTGATACTTCCCCTTCTTTCTTGAATGACTAAACACAGTGTTCCCCCTGGCAGTAGCTTCTTCATTTCTTTGGGGAAGAGCGTATTGTGAAGTGTTGTTGCATTCACTGCAGTGTAAGTTATTTCTATCATTGTTGCACTCTCACATCCTAGGAATTGGGAAGTGGCTGAGTGAGGAGGGAAGAAAGAGACAAGAGATACATACCAACAGACATCCTTTCCTACCACCAGACCCAGAAGTCCTAACTAGCTTCCAGGAGTCATCTAACAAAACACTGAGAACGCCCAAACACTAACACTTAGAAATCTTCATGAGCATGTTGTGAATGGTGAAAACTCACTATTAAAATAAGTCAAGTACTTATGTGAGTGTGGACTGCAGGATCAGTTCAGATTTGTCATAAAAACTGTTTAATCTTTTTGAACTTCACATAGGATACAGCAGAGAGGTCTTATTGATGTCTTCATGATGACACAGATACTAAAAACAAACAAACAAAAATTAAAAAAAAAAATAAGAAAGGAAAAACCTCTTCTGAAGAGCAGCAGAAGTTGGAGGAATCAGGAGGCTTTTATTATGGTATTGTCTCCAGACCCAAGTTCAGTTTTCACATATAATGCCTATATACAAATAAAATAGATTACAAATCAAACACAGATGATGAATGAACATGTCTATGTTCTCTCCCAGCTTTGCTCATTCTCACTTCATAAGAGATTTACCATAAGGTGTTGCACCTTCAAACTATAGTTGAACTACCAAAATTATGAAGGAGGTAGAAATGGAAGATGACACATCTTGCTTGAATGGTTCCTAACTAACCAGAAAATTTATTCTTATTAATTAGCACTGAGGTTTTTAAATCTTCAGCAGAGTGAACAGAATCAAAGTACAATTTTTAACAAATTATGTGATAGTGCAAAAAATTATATTTTGGTTAATAAATCAGTTTATTTAATTCAGCACAAAATTCTGTGGACTTCAATAAGGGCAAGGTCTAACTCATTGCCTTTTCAGCATTCAATTTATTTAAAGCATTAGAAATCGAGGACACAAGTTTTGCCATTGTTTCTACAGTGATAAGGCATACCTCTATCTTTTGTTACATTCAATCTCCTGAGAATTAATTTTCTACTCTTATTTCAAACTTTAATATTAAGAAAAATAATCAGAGAATTTTAATATCTAGTGTAGACAGTGAAAAATTATTAAATTTTCATATGCTTATTGTATAAACAAAGACATTAACTCTGAAACTGTCAAAGATTTTATCTACTACTCATTACTCAACACCTTCCTCAGATTACTGTAGCTGTAAACATTTTCATTACACTTTTTAGTTGTGATCAACTTGTTCTGATGTTTTAAAAGGATTGTTTCATGGAAATAAATCATGTGGAAGCAGATCTCTGAGGAGAAATTTTCCATAAAAAGGTAAAGAGAAAAAAAGATTAGTAAAATGTCAGCTTGGACAAATGGGATTTTAAAATTGTCTTTCATTAAGTGTAATTTTTTAACAAAAATACAATATTATAGCTTTTAGATATAGTCTTTGTAGTAAACATATACATGCATCCCATTTCTTCTATCCCATAAGAATCAAAAGGATTTGTACAACTTAACAGTTGTGTAGCATATGTACTTCACGGTCCAGTAGTTAATTTTTCCAATTTTTGTAAAAATGTAAAAGGCTGAAAGAGAAAATGCAAGAGACCACATTTATGTCTCACACAGTGGACAAGTTCAAATTAATTAACTTTAATATTTTCAGCATTTGAGAATATCACTCCTTCTTCAGTTGAGGATGTCACTCAGTAGATCCTGTCCCATTATCAGTAAGTAGGATTGGGGTGTTTTGACAGAACAGTGTCTGCAATCTTGTACTATCAATTCTGAGAACAAAGAAATAACTTAGTTCTTAAAATATCAGTCTAAACAGTTTCACATTAATGCATAGTCATCAAGTAATCTAAACCCAGAAAAGAAATACTGCATTACTTTTTTTCTATTTTACAGAGACTATAGCTGTAACTGTAACTCAAACCTTCAAATTAAAAAAACTCTTCTTCAATTAAATGTTTTTTTTTTCAATCTGTCAAGTATAAAAATCCTAATTTACCTAGGGCATGTAATGAAAACATAAAGGACCTTTGATACCTACCACAAATTGAAGTGTGCAAGTCTTCTATCTCCAATACCAGTTTGAAAGTAAAGTACCAAGCTTCCCTGGTAAATATTTTAAATAGGAATAATTCTGCTGTCCAGATGAGCAGAGAACATTGATTACTTCTGTCCTTAAATTGATTTCTCTTCATCCGCATAGAAAAATAAGGGCATTCAGAATGACAGTGGATGATGGCTTCAGCATTCACCTTGGTAAAATTTCTCCAGTCACTTGACCAGATGACTGTCACATATTGCTTTGGTCCCAAAGACAACATCTGGCCACAGGCTTTATTTGGTGTTTTGCTCAAGTCAATTTGTGGGGTTTATTCAGGCTATTGATGATTTTTCTGCATATGGAACCTAGCCCTCTTCAGTCCTCATATTAGGATGGTGTTTCTAAAGTACAGTATTCCATGATACTTGAGTGCAAGATATATGCCATATTTACTAGTTATGCAAACCAGTAGGTTGTTGTTTCATCCCAGGCAACCTGTAAAAATTCAGCCTGTGTTACAGAAATAGCCACTTCCTTATCAGGTGTTGAGCAAAAGCTCTTTTTATAAGCCTTTTATTGCCAATTAATTGTTAACATTTCTTGTTTTCATTCTTCTTGTTCAAGATGAACATTTATAATAGTCCAGCCCCTCTGATTCTTTTTTTTTTTTTTTTTTTTTGGCAGTGATTTCAACCTTGCTTGTTTGTCATTGGGCCAGTATTTCCTTCTACATTTATTTCTCATGAGATATATTTATAAAAGCTTGCCATATTTCCCATCACTTCTTTGACTGCTTTTACGTTCTGCTTTTTGTTGCTCTTTTGCTGGCAGAAGTAAAGGCTGGCAAAACAATGAAAATGATATTGTATGTCAAGGAGCATGTGGTACACTTACACTTTTTCATTTAGTGCAACAATAAGTACTGATTTTGTATGAATTATTTTGCAAAAGCTGTTGCATACATAATATGAATGTTTGAGACTTCAGTGTATTTTTTATTTCACTTACCATTCTTGGGCCTTATTTATTTTCTTTCATTTCCACATATGTGGCCAATACCATCATGGAAGACAGACGTTCTATGGCAGGGAGGCTATGTCTTTGCCAAGGATGCAGGATGTGGGGATTCAACATTGCTTAGCCTGAGCGAATATTCTAAGCACTAAGCTAAACACTGGACAGTAAGCAGCTTGTGGAAGATTCCTGTGTTTCCATGACTGCAACATATTTTTACACAAAGATGACCTGATGGAAAATGCATGCATACTCTAAAAAGTTTTACCCTTCCCAGAGAGGAATCACATTTATACCTTCACCAGTGTTCTGGTTCCAGATTTGACCAGAAGGGGTTGATGGGCCTCACTTTCTTCTCATAATGACTTAGCGCATGATGAAACAATGTTAACCTATTATTGAAAGATGTAATTTTAATGTTCATAGTGTAAAAATTAAGGGAAACCAAAACAGTAACTAAGAAGTGTACCACATCATCACTTTCATCTGCAGATACTAAAAACCCAAAAGAAACATATTGAAAATCTTACCAGATTTAAAATTAATATATCTATTTCATCTCACACTCATGCAACTGAGACACTTTGTTTAGATCTATAAACATAAATATTCAACTGTGAAAATTTAGACATATTGTGTATATGTGTGAACTTGTACACACTTTCATTTTTGACATTTATAAGCAGGCATTTGTATACAACACCACTTTGAAAATGAGCAACTACATGATAATTTTCCCATTAATTTCAACAGGATCAAGTTAAATGCTGAGGGAAGATTCATAGCTAAATTACACAAAGAAGCTTCACTTAGTAGTAGACTAATTCAAGATAACGAAAATGAAATTGAGTTCAGCATGTGAACAGATGATCCAGGCTGCTCTTCACTTCTCTGGTGACTATCAGGAAAAAGGAAGCTTCTTCCATAGAGGAAAAGTCAGTGAGTGTTATTAGTCAACACTGATTGACAGGGACCTGCTGACCTTATGAGATAAAGTGGACACTAACAAAATCTTTATATTATTGCAATGGGAAATAGTTTATCTTTAGAGGTCTGGCAAGAATATAAAAATATGAAGAAAAAGTACTTGGCATTTGACCAGAGCAAGGTCATTATCAGTGAAGTAGATCAGGTCAAAGTAGTTTTTAAAGAGGCACTTGTCATGGCTAAAAGAGTGGATGAAAACACTACTGCTAAGAAATGACAGAAAGATGGTGGAATAGCACTTGCACAGATGATGAAAGGCAACAATCAGAATTAAGGAAAAAGCAAAGAAATAGGTACTCTGTACAGACAAATGATGACATGAGTGTGTTATCATGAGATCAAATAACAGAAGGAGAATGATAGCTGGCAAAAATCTTTATTGAGGTATGTCCCCAAAGTGAACAGACTTCTGAAAACTACCTGATGGGACAGAAAAGGAAACATTTACTTATGAACAGATAGAATTACTTGTCTTTCATTTTGACTTCAACCACTGAGGACTGTAATTTATTCTGTGCTTAAAGCAGGAAGGTTTACTTTGACAACATGCATAAATGATAGTGTTGCCAACCTACTAATAATTCACAGCTTTTTGTGAAGTCCCAGAGAATAAAGTTTTGAAAGAACAAGAAGCCAGTAGCTTGGAGGGGAAGTATCTCCAATATAGCTTCATCATTTGCAAAAGGAACCTGCTCTTCATATTGTGTAGAAGTAAACTGAAGAGCATAAAAGCAAATCTATCTTTCTTTTCCCTCTAGCCGTTCATAAAATTAGTGAAGGTAATGGGAAGGAAGGATAAGGAGCTACTCTACTGGACTGTAAAGCTGACAGAAAGACTGCATGGTCTTATTATTGTACACCCAAAGTTTGGAGCTTGTAGCAAACCAAAAGATTCCTGTGTGGAGGACAACAGCCTTTTTCAGTCCCAATACACACAGTCCTACCTGCTTGAATAAATCCCAGTTTATAGAACCTGCAGTCTATGTAAAATATCAAATAAAAATCAGAAAAAGCATGTTTGTAACTAGCAGTTCAGGATATTTACAATAAATTCTTTGAGGTCTTTTGCTCTGTGTGATTCCCTTTTTGCTATGGGTTGAATTCTGAGGTACTTTCTAATGAAAGACAGATGTCATATAAGCAATGTGTAAAAGTAAACAAGGTAATAGCAAAAAATGTCTCTTGGAGATTCAACAGTAGAGGAGAAAAACCTTATCAGTATTGTCTGATTCAAATTCCTGCCACCCATAGACAAAGAAGTGTACTTAAACTAAAAGAAGATTTAATTGATTTCCTTTGGATAAATGATTATTAAGATCAGTGATAAACCAAAACTGTAGTCCAGAAATCATTGCTGGGGTCTGCCTAGATTGAAAGTAAGACTGTCCACTTTGATATATATTGACCTGTGAGAAAATTCTTGAACTTTACATGTAGCATAGCTAGATTGAGTTCAGAACTGCATATGGTAGGTGTCTTTATGTGTACCAGTGACTTCATTTATTTGTCTAAACCTGGTTTTAAATATTTATTATTTGAGATGTCCTGTGGTGTCCAAGGCATCTGTAAGGGCTGTCATATAGAATAACGGACTTCTGGGAGACTTCCATTTTTCTGCAGTAGCAACTAGGTGTCTAGGTGAAGTAGCAACCAAATCAACTGAATCCCTTCTCTAAGGTCTAAGCTCCCTTTTTAGACAAAGTAGATGCAGTCGGCAGTGTTAATGGAACTCAGGAACTGATCCAACTGACAAGCCTCTGTGGACAGAATACAGTTACCTCAATATAGATGTAGAGCACAATTTAAGACATTCTATTATACCTGAGACATTCACATGAGCTTTTCAGACATCACCCAAGGTTTATAGTCAAACTGTGTACTGTTGCAACCACAGATGGAAGCCAGCTGGGGATAACCATGGTTATTTCAAATAATGTTAGATTTCTCTGTGTGGGCAACTCAGTGAAGCCCTGATTGCTTATCTTAGGTCAGCAGAACTGATATCTAGATTATGCTCATGTAGCCACTACATACTCACTGACCATAATGGAAACTTTAATACTGCCTGACTTGTAGGCTCTTACATGTGGATACGAAAATTCAGATGTCTTTGTTACAAATCGTATCACAAACAAAAATTAGGATAGAGGAATCTTATAACGCAGAGATGACCTTTCCTTTTTACCACGATCCCAAAACTCATGAGAAGCTTACCTGAAATAAATTGCTATATTATGGATAATGCTGTCTTTAAGGATAAGTCAGTTGTAAGAAAACGTATTTGCTAGATGAGGCCTTTCTGTATGATCAACTAATTAATGTAATTTAATAATATTCATTTACAGTCTTCACATACAGATTTAAATTAACTTTGAAGAGTGTAAAGATAGATTAGGTTTATTGAGCATTATTCAGGTATGGGATAATATGGAGGAAACAGTAGTTCCTTTGTTTTTTTTTTTTTTTTTTTTTTTTGTAATTAACATATCTTAGAATGAGTTTTGAAGGATGAGGAGGTAATGAAGGAGAGGTGGACGCCTGTCCTATAAGTTGTTTACTTTGAAATTGATACAGAGATAGAAAGAAGAAGAGGAGGAATTAGGTGCATTAGACAGCTGGTCCTCTAAAGCTGATTCTTACCTGTTCCTTACTGGAAGAGCTTTAACTCACTATGGAAAGGACAAATAGGCTTAATTCCATTAATGCTTTATTGCCAGACACAGATTTTGAATTCCTTTTTGTGAGTATTTGTTTCTTTCCCTTGATGAGGTAAGAAAACATATATTCTTTTATAGCTTTTGTGCTTCAAATATTATAGGGAGTGCCCTAGACTATAACAATAACTCTCATCTAGAAATCAGATGTTCTCCTCCTTGACATCTCAAGGTGACCACTCTTTTTGACATAAACAGAAAAATCCAGGAAAACAAATGTTATCTTTTACTTCCTCCTGTACACATGAAAAAAACATTAAGTGATATTTTCTTGTCAAATGTAGTAGAAAGGGCCTGATTATAGAATAGCCTTGTTGGAAGTGAATTTGTGAAAATTCAGAAGATTCCTGTTGTGATGATGTTCAAGAACCCATCTACTACTGTCCCGACCTGGAAAAATCTGATCAGGGGAGATTCTTTGTTATTCCCAGAGTGAGATTAAGACCAAATGAGCTCAAATGCCATAAAGAAAAGAAGTTTATTAGTTACATCAGTATTCATGTAGATGCAGGAAAGAGAGAGAGAGAGAGAGAAGGAAGAGGAAAAAAAAAAAAAAGGAAAGTAAAGATGCAATAGCTAGCACCACAGAGCTGTGGTATCCCGAATTGACTTCACGTCAGGTAGGGAATTCCATTTGATGCTGGTCATCACGGCTCTTATATTGAGGTGTCGTCACTCCTCCCGAGGATTGATTGGCAGATCCTAAAAACTGTCTTGTTCGTCCTCGCCCATGACTCAGCGGTGGTGCACATGCTCAATACTGTCTCGGGGGTGGGGAGGGGAGGGGGGTGTGTGCGGTTTCAGGGTCTTTTTTCTGTCCCCAGGTCTGGGCGCATGAGCAAGGGTAAGGTTATCTATATGCATAAGTTTTCCGGGGAAGGTTTGAGGATTTCCAAGAAATCATTTACATGTTCAATCAAATGTGGTGATGGACACAGGGTGTTCTTCGGTGGTCAGTGGTTGGCTGATGAAGGCTCAGCGCTTTCCTCCTGACTGAATGTTTGTCTTTAATTGAAATTGCATCCTTAAGTGGTTCAAACTGGTGTAAGAGGATTGATGCAAGCTCAGGGTCTCTCTATCTTATCTCCAAGGTTGTCCTGCTTCCTTTATCTTCAAGGATGTATTGTTCTTTGTAGTGATACATGAATGTATGGGCTTATGGCGCTGTAGAAGTTTCTGTGACTATGTTAAAACATTAGAAACTTAGTAGAGGGTGGGGTGCTCCAACAGTGATGAGGGTTGGTGGTTTCAACACAGTCCAGCAATGTTGAGACAGACATTCATTGGTATAAACTTCTTTTAGACACAGTCCTTTACAGCCACCTAAAAGAGTTAACTGACAGCCTGTGTATGAGCCACTTCTCTTTTCAAGTCTGCAACTATCTAGCAGAAAAATACAATATTTATTATTCCTTATGACCGGGATAGGTCAGCGTGGTAAGGGGGGAGAAGGACCTGTAGAAAGTTTGACACTATATCTTATGGGTGGTTGAGGTATTTAACTGAGTGAAGGGAACCTAAGGTTTGATTCATTGCTAATAAACTATACTTCTGACTTAGAAATAATTCGCTCAGAATAGAATGTGTATCAAGAAGATGACTTTAAAGATGCTAAATTTTGAGATTATGATAACAGGAATGTAGAGAAGGGCTAAATGTAGAGAAAGAGGATCACTGCACACATTTCTGAAGAGAAAATATTCTGAAAATATAGTGGTCATGAGAGAAACCCTCTGATTTATCATCAGTTGTGAGCTAATACTATTGTTATCTGTTTTAGGAATAATGAACTAATTTCTTGTACTGCAAGTAAAACAATTACTAGTAGTAAAATTTATATGGAAGACATTATTCTGGCAAAATTTAAATTATTTTTCAATGTTGATTTGCTGTGTGAAACCATTCATAGAAGTGTGTATCGTCTCTTTATTTTTATAAATGTTTACTTGCCTGCATCTGGCAGCTAGTTTCCAATTATTCATAATTTCATTACCGTCTAAAAAAGTCTTCCCTAGACATGTAGACACTATTCAGTAGTAACTGGTTACACACAACAGAATTTTGTGGCCAGATGTTTTGGCTTATCATCATGTCCAATGTTGAGGCCTGCCTTCTTTTCAGTCAAGAAATTGAACTGTTTTTCCTCTGAATGTAAATTAGTTGAGTAAAGATACTACATTTAAACTAAAAAGAAAGCAATGGAAGATGAAGGGAACTAATATCAACTTTAAAGTTATTTTTTTTCATGGCATTGCTGATATTGCATCTACTTTACTGCATTTCAGTTGCCCTAGCCCAGTCTTTTTATGTCACTAATCTCTGTGGTAGCATATGATGCTTATGCATAAACCCTGAAGAAAAGTGCAATGCTACATGAAGTCCAAACAGGCCCCGAGCCACAAAGGTAATTTAGAGTTGTGATAAGACTAGATCACATATCCTTTTCTTATATGCAGAAATTATATCCCAAAAGAGAGAAAATACCTTTATCCATTTTCCTGGGATTTTCAAGCATTCAGAGTTCCAGCTTTGAGCAGCTGTTATAAACATGCAGTTAGAAGTCCAAAAGCCCTAGGTAAACAGCCCTCACACAGATCAACTGCAAATAATGTGCCTAGTAAGCCTAATCTTGCCAGAATACATTGGGCTGTCACATGTGCGTGAACCCGACAGACTTGTGTATGTACTCGAAGCATCCAAAATATTCCTGTTACAAAATCATACAAAAAATGTGAGAGACATTCTGATATGTCAAAATATGCAATATTTTAACGTCAAATATCAATATCAATTTTAATGAGCCATTTTTTACAGTGGTATGTAAATGAGTGAGCATCCATTTAAACTGATATCATAGTTAGGCCTGTATTCTTCTCACTTGACTGTAGTTGTATGAAAACTTGTCATTTATTCTGGATTAGCTGCTTTATATAAAGCACCTGAGTACAAGCACCTTGAGCAGGCACTTCATTCTACCTTTCTCTGGCACATGTTTTCTTATGTAACAAATTGTTCTCTGTTGCACCACTGATTTTTGGAAGGTCTGAAGAAAGAAGTTTAGACCAGATACCTGATTTGTAGGAGAATAAAACTATATTAGTTGAGTCTGGGCTTTAGAGTCTAATCAAGGATCAGACTATATGTTGGACAAGGTATAGACATTTGGGAGACAGTATGTAGCATGCAAAGTTCTTCAATCTCATACGTTCACTTATCAGTCTAAAACACAGTAATGAAAGCCAGCCGTTTTTTACTGAAAGGACTTAGACATTATTTTACTTGTTAGAACACTATTATTGTGACTTCTGTGGCTTAAATGCCTTTCCATCTGAACTTTACAAGCTCCTTTGACATTCTCATGCCTGTATCAGTAAACACATTTTGACTGCTGAAAATAATGTCTCACATCCCAATATATCTACATTTTCAGAAATAAATGAGCAACTTAGAATGTTTACTGAGATAACAACTTACTTAGAAACAAAAATACTTGTTAATATTTTAAATAATTTTTCTCCAAAATATGTTTTAAATACAATGAAGTTTGTATTTTCTCAATAGCTATTTCCCATTGTTCATTATGCTGTTTCAGGAATTTGCATTTTCTCCATTGAAAAATATTATTCCTGTTTCAGGAATTTGCAGCCCCTGTTTTTTGGTTTTGGTTTGGTTTTGTGGTTTTGTTTGCTTGTTTTTAATTTCCCCTATTTGAACAGATTTGATGCTTAGAATACAATGAAAACAAAATTTTAATCTTCATGCATATTGCCATAAGTGTATGATTTCATAATTTCTAGTTGATGTTCCACTTCTCATTAGAGAGAGCAATCTCAAAATAGATACAGAATTTCATTATATCTGACTTTAAGGTATTCTGTGATAGATCTAGGGATACTGGAGGTAGGGGTGGAAATATCTTTCAACACACAGACAACACACATTCTATTTAATTTTGTTTACTTCAATTGTTTCCCAGTAAGTATGGTAACAATCACTTCATTTAAAGCCTGTGAAATATCCCAGATGGGTTTTTCCTAGGGTGAGTGAGAGGGGAGAAATCAGCAGATCAAACAGCTAGTTTTACTGTCTTGTTAGTACCAAGAACAGTGAAGATCAATGATGTGAGACGCTGAATCAAAAGAGCAAGGGCTAGTATGTGGTATAAAAAAGACTGTGAGCTCACAGTAAACTGTTTTAGAAGGTAGTACACAATTATTAAAAAAAAAAAAAAAAAAAAAAAAAGACAGCTATTTCATTCCTTTCATTCCCTATAACTGGCTCATAATCACTCTGAATTGCTCTAACCACTGAGAGTCTGAAAAGATATTATTTCTAATTTGAGATGTCAATTATAAGTAAACACATATACGCACACATGTATATGTATAGCATGACTAGAGCATAGCATGAGAAGTATGCAACAGCAACTAGCACAACCAGACCACTGATCCTATACATGTCATAGAACTAATAAATATGAAAGTTGAATTGGTCATGAGGAAATCCATTTTGGACAGATTTTTTTTCAAAACTATACATATCCCGTAAAACTCTAGAACCTACTTTTGTAAGTGCTGGGTTGCATATGAATTAACTATAAGCATCTATTGAAGCAACATGAGCCTACAGATACACTGAGGGAAAGATGTAGCTCTTCAGCGTGCTTTCCATCTCTGCTCTCTGCAGTGACATCTGACATATCACAGAATCTTAGACTCACAGAATAACTGAGGTTGGAAAGCACCTCTGGAGGTCATCTAGTCCAAACCATGACTCAAAGCAGGGTCAACTATAGAAGGCTGCCCAGGATAGTGTCCAGTCAGGTTTTTAATATCTCCAAGGTTAGACACTCCACAGACTCCTCAGGCAACCTGTTCTGGTGTTCAAACATCAATTTGTGCTCAATACCTGTTGTCCTGAATCACTGTGTAGCACTGAGAAGACTACGTCTCTGTCTTCTTGACTCCTCATCAGGTATTTATACACATTGATAAAATCCCCTCGAGCCTTCTTTCCTCCAGGCTAAACCTTCCCAGCTCTCTCAGCATTTCTCTGTATGGCAGATACTCTAGACCCTTCATAATTTTTGTGGCCCTTAGCTGGGCTCCAGTAAGTCCATATCTCTCATATTGTGGAACCCTGAACTGGTCCCATCACTCCAATTTTTCAGTAGTGCTGAGTAGATATGAAGGATTACCTTCCTCTAACTGCTGGTCATATTTTTACTAATGCAGTTCAGCATTGGAACATTCCTTAATGGACACTGGGATTTTGAAGTCAGCATGTCATCAGAACATGCCCTTCTGGTGATGCCAGGGAGCAGAAAGTTTTCCAGAGTTCCTCAACTGAGACACACAGTGCCTCACCCCCCCACATCTCACCTTTCTCTAAGGAGAGAATGTCTGTCCTAAACTAAGGCTAACTATATTGCAGCTAAACAATGCCTAAAATTGACCGTGTCAATAGTTCCTTGACCCAT
The DNA here is from genome assembly GCF_018691265.1 of Tyto alba. Taxonomy (NCBI): domain Eukaryota; kingdom Metazoa; phylum Chordata; class Aves; order Strigiformes; family Tytonidae; genus Tyto; species Tyto alba. The sequence continues at coordinate 27,215,427 of NW_024881316.1, read as the reverse complement.
TTCAGACAGCTCATGTTAGTAAAATTAAGATCACATGTGAAATTTTGTTAAGAAATTAGTTTATATGATTATTTTTGAATGAATAATGTTCATGCTGCATTTTGTAATAAAGCTGTATCTGGTATATTCCTTTCAATAGCTTTGTATATTTTTTAGAAACACTCTGAAGCAATTAAGTGTGAAAGTTTATGTCACGACACTTGCATAGATTCAAATTCTTTTGCATACGTGTGACAATTTTTGAGATAAAAAAAAAAAAAAAAAGAGCAAGAATAAAGAAGATAATGCAGTTACACCTGACTTAAATTTGGCTAATTTGTAAAGAATAGTTGGTATTTTAAGTTAATTTTGCATCACATGTCTTAGTCATGAGAGACAATTAGCTCAAAATGCTTAGATCACATAAAAATTATGTTATCTGGACTGGGTTTAGTTTGATTGGTACAGATATATACAAGATAGAAATGTCCACTCGTGTGAGATTCAAAGGCAGAGAAGCTATATTAGGTATACTTCACACCTAAAGGTATTAGGTTACAAAGCATTGAAGTCTAAGAGTTTAGACTGCTTGTATTTCAAAGTTATGACCTTGAATACTATGTGTGAGTCAGAGTTATGAGATTTAGAGGTAGTGTTCACCCACCTGTAACTACCAGTTCAAATTGTACTCTTGCAGTGCAAGGAAAATAAGGCATAACTGCTTCTGAAGCTGACATATCGGCAGATAGACCAACAAAAGTTTAGTATTTCCATTAGATCTTAAATTACACATTCAGTAATGAAAGCACTGTGTCAGCACTTTTAAATGTTCACAAAGACATGCACCATTACCGCTTTCCCTAACACAGTTGCTTCAAAAACTTTTAAAAATATTACACACACACCTTGGCAGGCATACAAGATTCTTGCCTTCAAAATAGTTTGAGTAACATTATTTAATAAACAATCCCAAAATAAGTCTAAGAAATAAGCCTTTTTGAAGATGCATATGACAGTGATGTTTTCTTCTGTTACAGGTAACAACAGCATTACCACAATTTTAGGGGGATTAAAATTTTGTTTGAAAAACTGTGAAATCATACATACAGCTATCCCAAGTGTCTGAGATAATTACACACAAAGTAACTATTGATGTTGTTTCACATAAATTTCTGTCCCTTATTATGCCACAACTAGAGTAATGCTTCCTAATGTTAAGCTAGAATAAGCTTCCCAGACCAACTCTCTGCAATGAAATGAAGTGAAACACAAATAAACTTTTGATAGGCTTTACTTCTGCTTCACTAACCACATAGCATGCAAGAATCATGGAAATTACTATAAAATATGAGAAAGAAAATTCTCCACCATGTCTTAAAAATCCTCTTCTAAACTCAAAGGAAAAATAAAGACAAGGGGAAAAAATCATCATGTTATATTCATAAGTTCATGAATCCTTAAATTTAAGTAAGATCATAGTTTATAAATATTGCATATGAATTCTTTCATTTAAACATAACTCAATATTTGCTCATGTATCAGCTATTATAAAATAAAGTAAAAATTTTGTTGGAAACTATTACAGATACTAGACATCAAAACAATTTCAACTAAAGATCCAGTCCTGCAAAAAGAAACTATAGTGCAAATAACTGGTACCATTTAAAAAACAGAGGCATAGTTCTTTCTAACATCTATTTTCGGAAAGCATGTATTTTGCACAAAACAAGTGCAAATATTTGATTGAGGATGTTGTGCATTTTATGTGTGTTATAGACAATACAATGGAATTTAGCTGTTGGTTGATGTTGATGAGACCTACTAATGCCACCTGAAATCTACAAAGGTGCATATTTTCATGCTGGTAGATTTTGACAAATTGTATGGGATGCAACAAATGTATTATTTTGCCTACATAGTAAATTTTAAGAATTACATTAAAATTCAGGAAGGGTCTTGACATTGTCTCTAGAAGAAAATGTATTTACCTTGTTTAAACAATAAGTTCTGCCCTCTTAGTCCTAGTAAGCCAAGTCTCAAAACCAAAATATAGTTAGGTTTTGCAGACACAAAAAGTAGGTGTCTTATAGGAAAACATTGTCTCATGGTTTGAGCCTGGTCGGCAGCTAACCACCTGGTGGCCGATCACCCACCCTCGCCTCCAACTGGGAATGGGGGAGGGAATTGGAAGGATAAAGGGATACTCACATTTTGAGATAGAAACAGTTTAATAATGGCAACAAAATGAAAACAATGACAGCAATAGAAAATATAAACGGGCAATGCACAATGCAATTACCCAGCACCCGCTGACCAATACCCAGCCTGTTCCTGGCTAGCAATCCCTAAATACCAAGATCCTGCAATCACAATCCTGAAAGCAAGAGAGGCCCCTTCCCGACCACCCCTCCTCTATATAGTGAGCATGACGTTCCATGATATGGAATATTTCATTGGCCAGTTTGGGTCTGGTGCTCTGGCTGTGCTCCCTCGCTGCTTCTTGTGCACTTGAGCACAGACAGGACATGAAGAGTTGGAATCTCAATAGCAGCTGAAAACATCAGTGTGCTATCAGCATTCTTCTCATACCAAACCCAACGCTGAATCTAAAACACAGCACTATTCTAGTTACCATAAAGGAACATTAACTCTATTCCAGGCCAAATCAGGACACAATGTTAGTTAAATATATTAATTTTAAAATCTATTCTGGATGAATTCTGTCTAAATCTAGTTTTATAGTTTCATCTCTTCTGAAAACAAGTTTCTACTATATTTTCAAAACAACAGTTCAAACTGTAAAATTTTTCCTGTTCTAATATATTACTTTCATAGACAGATCAGTAAGTTTTTGAAGATGAAAAACAGCTTGTGGGTCATTCCCATGACATTGGCATATAAATGGGTCATTCCCACAACACTGGCATATAAATCTTAGGAATAGGGAAGGAAATAAAAATATGCTTGCTTTAGTCATAAACTGCAGAGAAGGCCTGTCAGCAGTAAATCAAGTTGCCTGATATTTCTACATTGCAAGACATGTCTCAAAATGTGACACAGAAATAAAGGAATGTACATTACAGAGAAAAATATGACGGAATAGATAAATATAGTCAAAAAGTCCTCAGAATGAATTGCTTGAAGTGGCTGGGAAGCTGACAGTGTAATAGTCATGGAGGCTTTTTAGTGTCTTGTCAGAAATGCCTGGCTTGGTTTAGGATGTCAGCTAGATGTAAAGCTGCTGTTAGTAACAGGAAATAATCTGTTTGATGGAAATCTTAACACAAAGTCAACTGTCTTGTGACAACAAAAACTTAGTATTTTTACAAAAACTTGGTATTCTTAAAAGTAAGATCTCCATATATACGGCTTAGCCACATCAACTTAATTAAAAAACCAGAAAAGTGTATTTTACAGTAAGCCCTTTCTTTTAAAATGTCCCCAAAACAGAGTGATTTATTCCTTATTACTGAAAGATAGAATAAATCTGAAGGTGAAATATTTCTGCTACCAAATTTAGTTCTTTATAGAGATTCTATATAACAAAGCAGAAAGCACATGAAGAGCTGAAAGAACCAGAAATTGAAACTCATGGAGTGTGAGTAAAAATAATTAAAAGTAAAGAGAGCGTAAAGAGCTGTGCTCTAAAGATTTCTACAATTGAAAGCATTTTCCATATGTCTGTGGTGATTAGTATATGTTGCAAAATTTGTGCAGTACATACAGTAGCACATCTCCTTCATCAGCTGAAGTATTTAATGAAAATGTCATTCTGTGCAATACCAGTTTGTTAGTGTATGCAGTTATGGAAAACCTGAAAGCAAATGGAGCAGGTGCATTAAATATTAGATATTTCTGCATCTGTGTTGATTAATGGTTCAGTTTAACATGACCTTTAAAATCAGCTTTGGTTGTGTGATGAATGGACCCTTGGGGACCATTGTCTTGAACAGCCATAAGACAATTTGAGTCCTCTGAACAAAAACTGTTTGCCACTCAGAAAGGGTTGACATGATGTGGTTTTCTCTGCTCTCTGCTGGAGGCACTTGTACTGCTGCTCTGCTTTGGATACAGAGCACTGAGGGCCCCAGTAAATCAACGCTCTTTCTCCTTATCAGATGCTGATTGGCTCAGATGAGTGAAAAAGCCCTGATGGAAAACCCTGACGGACAGTGTTCCTTCTCCTACTTGGACACTGATTGGCTCAGATGAGTGGCACATCAAGAAATTGAGTATAAAGGCAGACACAAGGCTACATCATTTTGCCACCTAGGACTGGACCACCACCAGACACAAGGAAGACCGTCAGGATGCCATGGACTTCGGGCGGTGTCTATACTCTTACTCTGTCTTCAACTCTTACTGTTTTTTTCCAGCTTTCTTCCCTTCTCTTCCTTTCCTCTCTTTTTCTTTTCTCTCTCACCAATTTTATGGGGAAAACCTAATCATTATTGCTAGGTGGGAGCATTGTTTCCATTGTTTCTGGGGCAAATAAAGTGTTTGTTCTGGCACATGACTTGTGTTGGTTGGACTTTATTCCCATGGGATCCTTACAAACCATTCGTAGAGGGGATGGTGGCCAGTGTGCTTGCTGCTTTAAAATGTGATAGCTTGTGAGTATAAAAATAGTACTTGCAAGATATCTGTGAGAAATGAAGCAATGGATTAAACAGACTATCATTTAATGCACCTGGATAAAAAAAAACAAAAACAAAACCAAAACCACTATAACTAAAGACATGAAATATTTTTGAGTAAGGAACGGTCTTTTAAAGTTTTATTACTTCTGAATGAACTCTAGTTCACAAGTGGGTTTGTGTTAGCACTAAATTTGCTTAATATTTTTGAAAGGAATTCTTAAGACCCTGCTACATGTCTGTCTTTCCCCCTCTTAGACTCAGATTTGAATTTCCAGCTATACATGTACAATCCATGCTACAACATTTTGTCCTCAGGACCAGAGAGCACTCTTTAGTGCTGTTTTATTTATTAGCACAGGAGAAGCCTTTTGGTTTTACTTTCTGTAACTATCTGAAATATATCACACATGAGGAGAGACTAGGAGAATTTGAGCTTTAAAAGAAGTCTAAAGGTAGACCTTTCTGCTATCTACAATCAGCAAATGGAAGTGTCCAGGTGACAGAACCAACCTCTTCTCACAATGGTAGGACAATAGACAACATATGTAAATTGGAATATGGAAAATTCTGACGTAATATGAGGACCAGAATGACACTGGAACCAGTTTCTCAGAGAGGCTGTGAAAACTCCATTCTTGCAGATATTCAAAACCCAGCTGGAGGTGGCCTTAGGCATGCTTTAACTGACCTTGTTTTAAGCTGGATGTTAGATTGGATGGCTTCTGAGGTCTCTTCCAACATACATAAGTCTCATTCTGTGGATTTAACGTACATACATCAGCAGGGCTGGAGAAACTATCCTTCATACATCCTATGTGGATATGGACATATTTTCACCAACATGAAAGCAGAATTTAATTTTAAAAGAAATTAAGTAAGTAAAACCACAATGATACCCTGCTCAGGAAAGGTTTGAATCTTTAGCAAAGTATGTTAATTTCTTAAGTCTTGCATAAGCTTTTTTCCAATAGTTAGAATATAAGCAACAACAGTGTCATAGAAACTTCCTGAAAAGAAAAGAGGGGAGGGGAGAGGTGATCTCATCAACGTATGGGAGGATGAAAAGCAAGTGACACCAGGCAATTTTCAGTGATGCTCAGTGACAGGACCGGGGGCAATGGGCACCAACTGAAACAAAGAAGGTCTGTCTGAACATCAGGAACATCAGGAAATTCTTTTTCACTGTGAGGGTGACAGAGCACCAACACAGGTTGCCCAGAGTTGTTGTGGAGTCTCCATCCTTGGAGATACTCAAAAGCCATCTGGACATGGTCCTGGGCAACTGGCTTGGAAGTACAGGAAGAGAAAAGGACCTCTGCCAGGCACCATATCCTGAGTCAATGGCATCAGATGCTGCAAATCTTGAGCTTTAGCACAAAGTAACTGGGTAGTACTGACAGTAACAACAGTTACTGTGGAACTTTTGTATTTGAAGACACACTGCTCTGCTCTCCTAAGGGAGATTGTGCAGGTCATCCACTTCCAGAGTACTACAGGCAAGTAATCAGGTGAAGATACTTGCCATCACATTCTGCACCTGTGCTGCCTCTGACAGTGTCTGGTCACTGTACAAGCACATAGGAAGTAGCTCCAGAATAGCAGTGAGGATGCAGAAATCATCAATTACCCTGTCAATCCATATCCTTTGCAAGGCTGTGGGTGCTGTGCAACTACCCAGACTGTGTAGGGCCTGGGATGTAGGAGGTAAGGCAAGTGGGAAAGCTGTTTAGGGGGATTCACCCTGTCACGGACTGTAAATTCCCTCTGTTCATTGCCCCCCCCTTCAGGACTCCTGGAAATATTCGCACTGTAAGGGCTACATTTTTCTCATTTCACAGGCCTTCGTGTAGCACTGAGGAGGACTCATGAACAAGGTATCCTGCTATACTGACCACAGACATTGTGTAAAAGTTTAGGTGGTTTATTCCACACACACAAAAAAGACAAGGGCCACAACATTTTCCATCCCAGAGGGAGCACTTGGGACCTTCCTCCACAAATGGCAGTCTCCAGCATGGCAGATGCTGCTTATCCTCTCCACTTAGTTTATACAGCTAACTCAGTCACAACCCTCACTAGCATGATAGCTGCAGTTCAACAAGACTGCTACATTGCAGCAGTAGCTAAAAATAACAAACCAACCCCCTAAAGAGATGAAACTGTTCATCTTCCCTTTATTTTCCTCATACACATAGCCAGCCTCCTCAACCCCATCCTTTTGCTTATTTTTCACTCTTGCCTAAGCACATCAAGATCTGAAACCCACCTCACAACTACTCAGATATATCTCCCACCTTCATCAGACTTTTCTATCCTCTGAAATGAAAAGTCACAGGCAATATCCTTATGAATTACATTTTTTATTTATAAAGTCATAGAAGACTGGAGGGTGAGTTACGGTGAAAGAAGGGGAAAAAAGAAAAAAAAAAAAAGAAAGGGAATCAGAAGGTGTGTATGGATAACAAGAAAGTCTAATACTCAGAAAACAAATAAAAGCCAGATGTCATGAAGCAAGAAAAGGATAGATGTGGTGGGGAGAAGGGGAAGTGAACTCCTATATGTCCATGTCATTTTCTCACCAGTGTCAAAATGAGCAGCATAAACCTGGCAGTTTTGAGGTTTCCCAAGCTGTCTCTCTGAGGGATTCAGGAGCTCCTGGAGTTTCTTCATCTAGCTCTTCCAAACCAAAGGGTTCCTGAAGAATCTTGTTGTTCTCCTGCTTCTTGGTTCAGTCTTCCACCTTGGCTTCCATATGACTCTATCAGCAAAGACCATCAGGACTGACAGTTGGCCCCTTGCCACCTCTCCTGAGTATTGTTCCACTTCCAGAGGGCTCTAAACTGGGCCTCTTCCTTCTGTGTCTTCGTAAGCCTTTTTAGTTATATGACCAGTGGCTGACAACCCAACCCATCTCTGCATAGCTCCTCAGGTCAACCCCTTCCTGTGACTAAGACCTCTTCTTCAGATGACTCTGTGAAAGAAGCATATCAGATGGAACACATTAATCTCCATTAGTGTCTTTTCTTTGTTACTGCAAGCCACTGTATGAGCAGGGATCCATCATCTTATGTTACATCAAGCGCACCTGAGAAAAAGGTGAATACCCTTCAGGTAAATGGAGGGAATGGTACATCAGGTTGCCATACTACTGCCATGTTGTTGCCTATGAATAATTCAGCCAGGTCTGCTGACTATGGATTACCCACATTGGTATGCTCACATATGAATTACTGAAAAAGTAAAAACTGTAAATGTATATCTACATGAGGTACGCCCTGAAGGACATAACCATTGTGTCCCAGTAAAAGTGTCCTGTGGAAATCCTAAGATACATAATAGAAGATTTTTCCTCCATGTACACTTCTTCTGACTCACATTTCCTTGCTTCCTTCTCTGAACCTATTTTCTCTACTTAGATCAATACCTAGCTTCCTCCAGAATGCCAGTCGGAGCGCACATTCTTCTTCATCAGCCTGCTAAAGCACATCGAGATTGAATCTAGGGGACAATGACAGGGGTACTTCCCAACAGACTGTTAGATGTGTTTAGTTGTTTGTTTTTGGGGGGGTGGAAAATTTAACCATATAGATACAAGATGCATGTTACATTGTAGTTCTTTTCCTTCAGTCTAGATTTCTGAACAGTTTAACTTAATTATGTGGATATGATAGGATAGCCAATATGCATAGAGGGAAATTGTTACTAAGGGGCTTCAGTAGAACTGTGCTAAGTCCAAGATTGTCTCTCTACTGCTCCAACAGCCTCTACTCAGATACCACATATATGGAGACACAGACTTACTACTACACCTCCCTTTAGTACTCCCTTAGAGTGCCTCAGCTGGCCATGTTTGGATTTTGGACATATCTAGAGCTATATTAGAATGAATAGCTTCTCACCTAGCTTATACCTAAGCTTAGTTATCTTTCTAAAATGCGTGCATGATCTTCTGCTAAATATTTCAAAAACTGTAGTCTGTTGGACACATTCTCCCATGCTTATTAAACACAGAAAAATGAGTTCCTCATAAAATGTGCAGCATCTATTTTATTTTAATCACAGTTGCCAAATAAGATGATTATTAGCCTTTATAACAAGATAACACTAAAGCTCCTTTTGATGAGCATTCTTGATGAACAATTATGCATTTAGAGCCTCTCAAGTCTCTACGACTGTATTTATAATAAAAAATTTAGCAGTGACAGAAAATGTTCCTGAGCATGGGAGTTTGTTCATTTATGCTGTAAAATAGTAAGAATGGTTTCCCATAAGTTTTGGCCTAGGACAGTAGGTCCTAGTACTAGTACTCTCCCAAATATTTCACAGGTATAAGCCAGTGATCCTCTCCAGTTGTTAGTGTTAATATGGTCACATTGTTTGGGTATCTAAAAGAGATTTGTAGTGTGGATGTGGGCTGATCTGTGATAACTGCCCACAATGCCAGGGTATTTAATTTGCAGGTGTTGATATAACTCAGTAGAGTGAGGTGGCAGATGCATTATTTAGATTCTTGGAATGAGGTTTGTAAAAGCCAGATTAAGTATTTTATGTTTTATAGATCCTAGTCTGAGGTTCTGATTGTTTTATTTTGTTTGTTTGTTTGTCGTTTTTAAATTTTATTTATTTTTATTTTTATTTATTTTTATTCAGAGAGCTGAAACATGAAAGAATCACTAGATCTGTAATGTAGAACTAATGTCTATCTTACATTAAAACATCCAGGGTTAAATTGATGAAATGAAGAGATAGGAAACACATAATTTCTTCTGGTAAATTAATTCACAGGTTTATTTTCTTCACTCATAAATGTGAGTGCCTAATTTTCCCTTTTAATTTGTCTGGCTACAATTTCAAGTCTACTAAGGTTTCTGTCACACCTTTTTTCCTTAGATGAAAAGGCAGTTTAGTAATCCCATGAATGTAATGTAGTACACTGTTGATCTTCTTTTTGATCAAGCAGATTTCAATTTCTTGCTGAAGGTATTTCTTCTAGCTCTTAAATCACATTTTTGTGTTGTTGTATACTCAATTTTTTTCTGACATCCTATTTCCAAAGTGAACAGCAGAAATGTATACAGAATCTAATACAGCTTCATATGTAGTGAGACTAAAAATCACTTCTCTGTTCCTGTTCAGTACTCCTGTTTTATTTCCAGTGATTCAGCACCTCATATTTTGCCACAGAATTACAGTTAACATGCTTATAAATAATTTTCAGAGATACTGCTTTTTAGGATCTAATATCCATTTTATAAAGATGGCCTCAACATCCTTACTTCTTACTTTCAACTAGTCTTGAGGTTATGTTAAAAAACATTTTGTTTATATACATTTAACTTACCAACCAGACAAGATTGTACCCCATGACTTTTTTCATTATCATTTATCATCCTGCAATCACTTGTACTATCTAGATTTTCTTCACCAAGTGTTATCCTTCACATACATCGTTGTTGAGCAGCATCAGGCCTAGCAACAGACCAATGGACTTTTTCCAGCATTGCTTTTTTCAGTGATAATTTCCTACTGTCTGCTTGAGAGTTATTTCTTAATCAACTTCTTGTGTAATTACTGATGTTCTCCATTTCTATTTGTTAATTATTGTGTGCTACTAAATCAGATGTCCCTTTTTAAATTTAAGACATAAGTAGTTATGTTATCAACCAGGCTTTCAAGATTTAAATGAGATTTGGGTGACAAGAACTGTTCTCTCTAAAATATGTTGACAAGTTTTTAACTCTATCCTGTCATTTTATTTTCTATCAAAAGGATGTCAATCAGACTTTTTTACTCATATTTTAATATTAGGATAAATGGTCATTTGTTTGGTCTTTTTTTTAAAAAAAAAAAATTAACACAATAACACTTCTTCAGTCTTGAGACATTTCCTTTGTTTTCCAAGACAGACTCAAAATTGTATCATGGTCAAGAGTTACTCAGATAATTTCTTCAGAGCTACCAGGTACAAGTGCTGTGTTGTTTCTGTTTTTTTTTTTTTTTGTTGTTTTTTTTTTTTTTTTTTTAAATGCATATGTCTATCAGTTGTTTCTTAAATCCTTCCTGTTTACAAATAGTCTGGCTAGTACTATATAAACCCTAAGTGAAATGAATATCTAACATTACCTTTTTCCAATTACAAAATCCAAGGTGAAAAAATCTAATAAGTATCAAATACTTAAGTTATTCAAGTTTGCTAACTCTATTTCTATTCACTGCATGTAATTATTTCCTTACTCAAATTTCTTTCATTCCTCACATTCTTTAAAAAATTCCCTTATCATCCCAAGAACAGTATCTAGTGATCTTTTTTCATGATATCTTTAGTTGCTTTTAATAAATTTCTGTCTATAATCTTATTTTTTCTTTTGCCAATTACTATTTTTTCAGCTGATACTTATATTTTTCAAATCTTGAATTACTTAGTTAATGTTATTTACAATATAATTTCATTGTTCAACCAGTCTGGTGTCTGAACTATTGATTTAAGGGGTCAGTAAGTGTTTTAACACTTTAAAAAATATTAAATTATTCTTAAAGAGATTCAATTAAGGCATTTTTTGTTTGTTTGTTTGCATTTCTGTCCAATCTTTTCATTTGAGCAAATTTTACTTGTGTTCTTTCACAGCATGGGTAAATTCAAATTTTGGTACACCAAGATACAGAAGTTTATATTCTCAAAACCCACCTCCAGCTGCTGTTTGATCTTCAACCCAATTAAAGCACTAGTGTTTCTTCCTGTCAAGACCACTAGGCACATAGATTTCTTTATGGCAAGTTACCTACACCATGGTTAAAAGGATTCTCAAACCAGGAATTTTCCCTACATATTTTGTCTGCAAGACACAACCTAAAAGGAATTATTGGAAATTCTTATTAGGTCAAATACTACACTGCAAGGAGAAAGAGGTAATGATAATTTCCCAGCATCTTCTTTCAACAGCTGAGTACTTGTTGAAATCTTCTTTATGACTAAAAACCTGTTGTTTCTCCTTAGGCTAAAGAAACTATCTGAACTCTGATCTTCCATGTCTAATTTAATGATTCTAACCGGTACTTACACTATGGGGTGTATGAGGGAAAAGGAACACTATCCCTTTTGTTCTGGGGCTTCCCTACAAAAAAAAAAAAAAAAAAAAAAAAAAAAAAGATATGACTAATCTGCCCAAGTTTGAGTGATTTTTGTTATGAATCCTAGAAAATAGATTTATATTCCTCAGGCCAAAAAAGAGATACGTAAACAGTCCTCTTGCCTTAGTATTTCTTACTGATTAGTATAGCTGGCTTCACTCAGCTTGCTGGCCTCTGTGGATCATACATGAAAATTTTTACCTCTCTCATCATTTGTTCCTGGACCGTAAGAACACAACTTAATGCTGAAGCTTCTACCAAACAACAAACACACCTGAAAGTTAACACTGCAAAACTGGGCCTAAAATCCCCTTTGGGTTAGGCTCCAAACATATTCACATTTGTATATATTTACTACATATGTCTTTAAAATAATTATAATTTTATATAAACAAATATATGTATAACTTTTCAGGAGGATCTTCTACTTTCTTATATCATACATAATCAAGTCATGGTAACTAATCAAACTAATCATTAAGCATATGTCAGTCACTGTTTTGTTTTTCGTTTTTTTTTTTTTTTTTAATCTGCTATAATGAGGTCCAGACTACAATCCTGTGCTCTTTGGTGGAAAGCATTTTGTGTTGCAAAACTGTCACTGACAAGGCTTTGAAACCATAATACTGTTTTACTGATGACTCTAAAAGAAATTAAAGGCCTCTGGAATGGGTCCCTAAACCATTACTTTCTTTTTTTCTTTTTGTGCATTACAGACATATGCTTAGAAGTAATTTATTCTACTTGTTTAAAGGCAGTACTCTGCAGAAAACTTCTTCTTCCACCTTCTGACTTCTGTTTTCTCAAGAATTGAGGCATATGCCTTCAAGCTCCTGTGGTTTTGAGTTAGCAATCATGCTAAAACAGGTATGAGTGTATTTAATGAAGTTTATTGGAGTTTGAAATGAAGAGCAGATTTAAAAAAAAAAAAAACATTTTCCATTTTGAGTATATCATACCAGTAGGTGTGTTATCCCTTCCATACTGTTTATGACTGCACTGATACTAAAGAGCTAGTAGATGCCAGCTGAAAAACAAATATTTTTGTTGTATATAGATTCAGCTGAGAGTGGATTTTACATAACTGTATCCTCAACACACAGAAAAGATGTATTTTCTATATTTTTTTTTTGTCTAGAATCCGAAATTAAATATACCATGTTACATTTTTCAATAGATTATACAGGGAAATAAATTTCAAAAGCTGGCATTGCAGTTTGGTAATAGTGAAAAGAACAACAGTTCATATGTTTTGTGTATGTTACTGTTTGTGATAACAGGTAAAAAGCATGACTAACTGTCAGATAATGCCTCAATATCTGAATTGATATTGCTAGTGATTATAGTTTATAGCTGTGTCAGATGGAAAGTCAGATCATACTGAGAGATGAGAACTTTTAACAGCTATATATAAGATATCATATTACCAGATGGACAGGTTGCAAAGATGAGAAAGGAAGCAAGAATATGCACATTTGTTAATTTTTTTCTAGAAGTGAACCACAGTCATATACTACCACTGATTCCCAAAGAAATAATGTGTAGGATGCTCTTGAAGCTTGACTCTTTCTTAAGCTGTCAACAAGTAAATCAGATACATAAATCTTTTACATGAATACATAGTAAAATATTTTTTTAAAAAAATATTTAAAATTTCAGGTCTTGGTTCTGAAAACTCTAACAGATGTGACCATCTTTATGTATGTAAGTATTTTCATTACAGAAGTATGTATATCTAAATGACTGCAGAACTAGTTCTCAGATGTTAGAACTGCAAATACCTCTGGCTCCATGTGATCCATCCCTTCCACAGGTAGAGTGCTGGCTTGTGGAAGAATTAACAGGTTATTTTTTTATAAAAAACCCTAAGACCCAAGACCCATTTTAAAATCTGAATCATAAGTGTAAGATAACGGGAGGGACATCACATCTCACTAGACAGCATCTGAAATTTTTTGCCAAATTACATAATTCTTGGAAATTTAAAATGACAAGATTAAGATTCTACCAAACAACTTAGTGTAATGAAAAATCAATATCTGAGATTTAAAAGCATAAAAGAAATTAGAAGGAAAAAAATTGATAAGAATAGGTCACACAAAAGCTGAAAATCTAAAATTAAATATTTAATTAGAACTCTGATTTTGCTTTCAAGGTAGGTGAAATTGCACAGGCTATATTACAATCTTTTATAGTTTTTTTTTGGTTTTTTTTTTTTTTTTTTTGCCAAAGAGAATACTGTTTATTTTTAACAGGCCACTTTAATATTAATACATGTGTAATAGGATCAGAACTGAAAATCAGCTAAAGATGGTAAATTTTACATTATTGGGAAAATTACAATTTTTTTGTATTGTAAAAACATTTATTTTTAACAATTTACCTACATTAATCAAAAAAGTACAGCATATTTAATAATTTTACAAATTCTTCATAAAAAATATATCTCTGTACAAAAAGTTCTTTTGCACCTACTTCATGTCACAGCAGCATGTAGTGAAATGGCAGAATGAAATACTGGGAATGAAGATTAGATTGACTTGATCATAATGCCGGCGTTCTTTCCCAACCCCCCACCCTCACCCTCCCACTTTTTTTTTTTTTTTTTTTAATAACAGCTTTCCTTTGTTTACAAAATATTTTACACAAGAAAAAAAATTATTGCAGCTAGCCTGGAGAAAGGCAAGATGTGTGATACAAGCAGCAGTTTTTAACAGCTTTGAAGCACATAACCTGTTTTGTTTTGTTTTGTTTTGTTTTGTTTTTTTTAAAAAAAAAAAAAAAAAAAAAAAAAGAATAGCATGTATTATTAGCCCGTCATAATGATCTAGTCAACACTGGGGGAAAAGTCTTCTGCATATATCTCAGAAAGCAGATTTCCTGGCTGCCATTACCTGGCCACTGCACAACATTTTAGGAGTCTTATTCTAATGAAGCACCATATCTAATTTCATGCATACACAGCCCTCTGTAAAATAACTTCAGGAGAAAGAGAGGCAACCTGAACAGAAGACTCAAACATAGCAGAGGAGATGCAGTTGAAGGATGAGGATAGAACTGATAAAACTGTGAGAGTTTTCTTTTACTTGAATTCCAGTCTGAACCTCCTGTTTAATCAATACTCTAAACAAACATCTGAGGATAATTTGTTAGTGTGCCCCAATTCTGAATGTCCTTGATCAAAGAACACTCACTCGTGTCAAACACTCCTTACATAACCTCTCCAAAATGAACCACTGGATAAAGGATTCACAGGATCTGGGCTCTCTAAGACAAAAGATTGAATAAATTAACTATTATTTTTTTCTGGAACTTTTCCTGCAACACATTCCTCAGTGGTTATAGTGAGACAGGTCACTGAAGAATACAGTGTAAGGACAGGAGTAGAGAACAACAATAATAGCTACTTAGCTTGTTTTCAATACTCCATAATTTTTCTGCTACTGACAGTACAGAAAGACTTCTAAAGCAGTAATGTCAATTTTGAACACCTGTCAAAAACTTTAATCACAAAACAACTTCCCTCCCTGGCCCACTGTTCCTATGGAAGCTCTTCATTTGCAGAGTGACTTCCTCTACATGGGGGAGGATCAGGACAACAACTTTGATCTGATCATTTTGTTCTTTCTTTGGAAATGTGAAGGGCTCTGAAATGTGACAGATAAATGAAACTTACTGCACAAAAACCTCAGAAACAAACAAAAAAGAAAGCAAAAAACTACTAACAAAATGAACAAGGAACTGACTGGAAAGGATTATTTATTAAATTTTCTTCAGAGTTTCTTGCTCATATGAAGAATATAACAGCTGGAGGCCCTACAATACTGTATTATATTGCTGGTATTTTTCATCTAACAGATGTAGAGTTGTTAAGCTGACCAAAGGTTACCTTTGAAATTTTCTTTGTGTTCTGCAACATTAGCTGAAAAACCTGGCATTATGCTTACATTACCTTTTAGTTTTGTTTGTAACAGCCAGACCCACACACATATGGATTTCATAAACATTTTTCTACAGTTTTTGATAGAAACTGGACACTAGGACAGTTTGAAATTCAGAAAACTAAAACAAAACAACAAAAAATGACCCTGAATTTTAAAGAAAAGCAAAGCAACTTTCCTGGTTTCTGAGCTCAACTTCTATGACTAAATTCAGATTTTGTTTCATTATTTCCTGTAATTTCCTAATATAAAACTCAACTCAATTAATCTGCCTAATGGCATTTTTTTGTTTGTTTCTTTGTTTTCATTCAATAAAACCTATAATTCTAATAAATGTTAATTATTTACTCAATCATTTATATTTACAAATGTCAAACTTTGTCATACTGTGTAAATACAACAGCAGTAAGCAGTGTGTTTAAAAATTATGAAAAGACACAGAAAACAAAGATAGCTGAATATTTCTCTTTGTTCAAAGTAGAAACTGAATGACAGCTTGTTATAGACAATTTGCACTGGGTTTACATATGCTACTGTAATGTGTTTTAGTTCCATGTAACATCAGAAAATGATGTCATATTACAGGAAAAAATGGAAAAAAATGCAAAAGGGAAGACTGTATTATGAGCACAGGCTCACAGGCTTTATGAGCTATCTAAAATAAATTACTATTCACATTTGTACATGGCAAGCAGCAATAGCTGCTAACCCCCCTGCTGTTAAATAGTATGATACTGACAATGGTGACTGATGACTGATTTCAGAAGAAAACAATACTGGCAATTAAAATTTCTTTGAAATGGGCTCTTGTTCTGGCTGAAAGTCTCCAGTGACTTCTAATCATGTTTACAAAGAAATTTAGTCAAAAATTGACAAAAGAAATATTGTCCTCTATCGCACAAGATTTTAACTGGTGCTAAGAATGGGGCTCATAATTTAATATATCAAGTAAATTTATTGTGGAATGCTTTGCTTGGCAAAGAGTGAGTGAATGTTTATATACAATGGACAGTGTGTAGAAACCCTGTATATTTTTACCAATATCTTACTCATCCATAACACTCTAGTGCAAAAAAATTGTGCATTAACATTTTGCAATATTATGGTTGATTGGGAAATTGGCAAACTGCCCTATGCATGAGATACACAGTAAGTTTCTTTAATTTTAGCAAGATTTCAATGGTAAAGCATTTTCAGGTGTATGCAACCTCAAGGAAGGTTGTCTTCTCCTTCAAGAGAGCGTTATTTCTTCAGAATATTCCCAGGGGTAATCTGTGGTGCTATCATTTGTCACAGTACTCAAAGGATTTATCCAAGTGCCCAGAAGAATGCATTGAAAGGCATCCAGCCACATACAAATATGAAAGTCTGAGGCATTAAATATGACAAATTGGCATGACTTGGCAGTCTTCCTTAAAGTGTGCCTTGATTTGAAGCAGATGCAGCCAGGCATTTTTATCCAACTTTAAGATGAAAAAATATTCTTTGCCTGATCCCCAGAAGACTGACACATTTTTACCAGAAAATTTAGCTGCATGTAGGCTGACAGAAGATGTTAAAGATTACAGCAGCAAAGCCAAGAGAAGAAGGGAAACTGGTATATGGCACCAAAGGAATTACTGCTTGTCCATCAGAGGTATGGCTATGAATCAGTCATATTGGGCACTGAAGGCTATACCACTGTACAAACTGTGTTCAGAGTCGTATCAAACCTCACAGCCTTTGCCTCTGTGGGTTTTAAGTTTGTATCATACATGGGATTTTCAAATGAAGCCTGTCCATTACTGTTTTCATGTCCAGCATATCCATTGTACTGTACTTTTGGTCTTGTTCTGGGAAAAAAAAAAAAAAAAAAAAAGACAGGAAATTATCATTAGTAACCATTAAGAA
The DNA here is from genome assembly GCF_018691265.1 of Tyto alba. NCBI lineage: Eukaryota > Metazoa > Chordata > Aves > Strigiformes > Tytonidae > Tyto > Tyto alba. Next base: position 27,197,849 of record NW_024881316.1, on the reverse strand, counting down.
TAAACATTCTACAATTATTACAAGTTTTATCTGTGCTTCCATCCTGTCTACACAAGTTGCACGACTCTGTCTAAAAGTGATAAAAGGAAACCCATAAAGGATGTTTCAGGGACTTAAAAAGTAAGAGAAACCTGTCTGGAAGATATTTTTCATAGCATGAAGAGGACAAGTTCCTAACAGGTAAACTGATTCTACAAAGCACAGAGACTATGCAGACAAAATATAGGTATGTATTTTCCATTATAAAAAAGGAAATGTCAAAATGCCAAAAGAATGTCAATTTCATAGCTTGCTTTTAGTGTCAAAATTGGCAGCCAACAGTAAAACAACATAGAATAAAATTACAAATAAAATTAAAGTTCAAACTGATAATATTTCTATTTTCTGGCAGGAGTAACATTTATAGTCATTTCTGATTTCATTTTAAGTTCTAGATTGCTAGTCTGACTACGAAAGAAACCTTACACAGAGTGGAAACACTTACTCTATCTTACCTAAACTAACACCTTACTAATTTCCAAATATATATCCTTGTCTTTCTAAAGTATCAATATTAATGTTAAAAATGTGGTAGCATTTTAATTGGTGAATTATTTTAATCACCATGAAGCATATTCAAACTGATTTTTCTAGAGATTTGGGATTTTACCTACAGCAATTTTTACAGTATACCTAGGAAGGCAAGTGGACCATCTATGCAAATGTGCTGCTGTTGATCAATATAAATTGTCAATTTAAAAAACTTGGAGTCGATGACTAGGTGTACTTAGAAAGATGAGAGTGAGCGCCTCCTAATTCATCCTTTTGATAACATTGACGCACAGACTTTATCGACTTAGGTGCTTTTGAGCAGAGGTAGAGGGAACAGTTTAGTGATTTGCTGCTATCAGATGTTTATTACCATTGCAGAGCGGGAAGTTAGCGTTGGACCACTGAAGTGCTCTAAGAGGTCTCCTGGGTACTACTAAATCTAAGTCAGTGCAAAGTCAGCCAGCACAACTGCAGTCAGGCAAACCTTGCACTGACATTTCCAGTATCCAGAATATGTTGCACTGCTAGTAGTAGTAACCTTCAGACAAGGGTCAGTAATTTCAATTATTCCAGATAGATCTGCCATAGCATTCCTGCTTACTTCCATAAATACTTCCAGTAATAAACACTACTAAATAACTTAACAGGAATTTTATATGTCCAAACATATGTAATCAGGTTGATTAAATCATAACATTCACATGAATTTTGACTTTTAAAAATCTAAGGATAGAAAGAATTATCTTTCAGTAACCACTCTTTTATTTTGGATAGTGTTTTACTACCAGGAAGGGTTCAAGGATGTTTACATTTTTATGCAAAGTTCTGTTAGAGCATATTAAGTCAATAATTAAATGAAAAATAAAACAGAATTGTGCAGATTTTCTGATATATCCAGTAAAATGATATATTATTACATTATATTTTACTACTTTAACCTTAAATCTCTTAGCATATAAAATAATATAAACATATATATAAAGGAGTTTCAGTATATAATTTTATACATGTACATTTTCAATTTTACGTATACAATTGAAATTGGGCAAGAAATTCAATGAAGAAGCACAAAATGTAGATGCTTGGTGCTTAAAAAATGTAAAACATTTTAGAAAATAATAATGATAAAAATTCAGAAAAATATTCATGAAAAACTTTTTTTTAGAAAATTATTCTGGTTTGGATAGCAGATATGGAAGACTATCACTGCAAAGATGTCAGTAATGGAAACAGACTACAAATAATTCTGTTACTCATAAATGGTTGTTTTCTTCATATTTCATTTTAGAACTAACAAAACATGCTTAGAAATCTTAACTACGAATTTTCCTAAGTGTAAGCAATTAAGTATATTTTAATGTTTTTTGGAAAAACTGAGATGTTCTTTATTCCTGAAGCAATCCCTGTCTGTCAAATAAAAGGTGCAGAAGCTGTGTAAAAAAAGACTTAACAACCATGGTTTAATTAGATTATATTAATCTGACATATGCACAGCAGAAATATCCATAAAAATGTCCCCTAAGAAGACCTTCAAATTCTCTGATATAAAGAGCCTCAAGGGGCATAACTATTATCACACTGTTGTGAAAATTTCATGTTGTTATTCTGGTCATTAAGGTAATTACAAGATAGTCCGTTCAGAAGTCACAGATTCTGTTCTCTTTCCTTTGGAACATCCTCTGTTTTGAAGAGAATAAATGTGACCTAAAGTTACTTTACATCAGTAGCTACTTTACATCAGTAATCAACTTGTTAATTTTCTGATGAAAATATTACACTTATAACCCCTCTAAAAACTGTGGCTTAGTGGAAGAAAATGTTTGAAAATATAAACAAGGAAGGATATTCTTTGAAAGATTCAGTTATGAGTAACATGTCCCCTTTCAAGTACCTAATGCATGTAAATTAGATTAAGGTAGGCAGAACTGCAGTTCTGCACCAACAGTACCATAAACATTGGGATTAGAGCTGCTCATCCAGAGACTAAGTTTTATTTCTCTTAAATACATATATATTTCCACTAAATAGAAAACAAAATCTCCAGTGCTCATGTAGGAGGTAACAAACATAATAGAATAAAAAATGTACCCCAATGTCACAATACAGTTTTATTAAATTTTTATTATAGTTTTCCTCCTCTTCATAAGAGCAAAGTGACAGCAATGTTCCCTTTACATTCCATATCTTTGCCCAATCTGAATGCCTGTGCTTTCATGCTGCTGTTTAGGTACCCCCCTTTGGAGACCAGGAGCTATCTGAGAACGAAGATCTCTAGGCATCAGAAAGGCATCCTACAATAACACATTCTGAGACATTGTTGACAGCTCTTCCTGAGCAGGTTTTTTTCACCAAAAGGCTCTATTACATTTCAAGACATGTATAATTCTAACTGCAATTCACAGGTTCAAGCCCAACTTCAATTCATTTTTCCCAAATCATCTAATACTGAGGAGGTGAACAGTCCAGTTTATCATAGGGCAAGGGTGGACTTCAATTTGTCTATGTGATTTTATTACAATCATGAAATATTCTTGGTATCTTGATTACAGAGCAACATTTTTAAAAACGTTATTAAAAGTCAGCATCTCTGTTAAATACCATTTTACAAACTACATATAACACAAGGGGGTCAGAGAGTATTTTAGATGAATACAAAAAAATAAGAATTGTTCCAGAAAGCCCTAGCAAAATAGTGCTCAGAATGAAAAAAATATTTAAAAGATACATAGATATCAGTTTTTACACCAAATTTCAGACAAGATGGTTGGATTTATTCTATTATCTAATGACATATAAAAGTTTCATATGAGCTGAACTGATGCCAATTCTAACAGTATTCACTAGCTTATTCAGCATGTACTGTAAGTAGTCTCATTATGGGCTGTTCCCTCATGGGATTTATGGATTTTTCAGCTTGTATAATTAATATTCATAAGCATTTTGAAAGAAGAAGCATACATTCAATTTAATAAATCATTAAAATGAAAAAATAAAACACGTGATCTGAGATTTCAATCTGATTCAGCCTAGCAAACCAAGGAGGTTGAGAGGTCTTTGTCTCTTAAGACTGTGACTCAATTTTCTAATTGTTCACCATTAAGAACTGCCCTGCACTGAACACCTTTGTGGGAATACTTAGAAATATTTGTCTTTCTAGAATAAAGATATTCTTGAAAGGTTTTGTATTGTGTTCTCTCATTACACTTAATTATTGAAATGAAGACAAAACTCTTATTAAGTTACTGAATAAATAAGATTTACAATACCTGTGTTTGTAGAGGTAAAATGCAAACCCTGATAATATTAGAGCAAAGAATGGTACCAGGATGGCAGCTGCAACAGAACTGCTGTTTGTACCGTAATAGTGATTTGAAAGGTCTGTGTCTGAACTTAAAGGACCTGAAATGAAACAAAAAGGACAGAAATAAAATTCCCAGGCTATTGACCTCACAGTTCTCTTTTTATTCAAGAATGAAAACAGATGGTGTCTTGATAAAACATGAAATAAACAGGATGCAGTATCATAGTACAAATCTTGTTAATACCACTTAATAATGTATCAATAACTATTAGAATTATTAAATTCTGATATTAATTATTAATTAATTAAAACCAATATTCAGCAGGTAAAATAACTATGAGTTGCACCTCTCATGAGTCACTAACTTAATAAATTAAGCTACATATCATCTGCAGAAAAAACACTAATACTTCAAAAATAATTCTATGCCTGCAGTTTTAATATTCAGCTTAGAAACAACATGTGATGCAAGACCACACCAAACATAAAAAAGGAAGAGAAAACTGAGGTAACTGCAATAAACCACAATGGTTTTAGCTGGCTCAGTGTCATTCTCGAGTCTGTGCACCTGTGTGCATGTCTCAGCTGCTTTACCACCCTCTTTTGGGGGTGAGACATGAGCATGTTTTAAAGACTCCGGCAGCTATGTATGCACTGGGATAAAACTAAGGTGTTAGAGAATGCAAAGGCAGTTGCCTGTGACATGGCCTTGCTGCATTCCCATTGTGGACAAGATGATAACTCTGACTGTAAGGCATTTTGCAGAACTCAATCTTCCACCAGTATAAAGACAGACATTTTTAAATTGCTTAGATAGTGTCCAATTCAAATTGTGAGGAATGAAATGTAATTTTGTAATGAAAAATGTAGACATTTTTTAAAGGAAAAAAATATATTTTAAGAGTCAAGTCCATGTTGCTAGTTTGAACTCACAGCTATTCAGAGAGCAATATATAAATTTTATCCAAGGAGGATAGACCAGAATAGAGGGAAAGTACAGAGAGGATGGGGCTGGAACAGATATCTAGGCTTGTTATTCTGAGATATTTTTGCTGATGTTAGTAGAGAAGTATAGGAGACACTGGTGTTTACCATTCAGAAATGCTCCAACCCACCAGTATACACGGTCTTAAACACCATAGCTCCCTCACTGATGGCAATAACATTCATCAGTATTTTTAGGACTCTAGCACAGACCAGTTATATAGCAAAGACACAGCCTTTGCAGTCTACTAAAATATCTAAGTAAGTTACAAATCTCAGAAAGAAGCAAAGAATTCTCCTAAGATTTCTTGCAATTCAAGCTCCATGCAAAAGAGGAAAGAGGAAAGTTTTTGTTCTGTTAGATATTTTTCAAACTCAGACATTTCAATTGCTAATATTATAACACATTTTGTGCAGTTAATTTTACAAAATATATTAATTTCTATGAAGCAATTAAGTTCTCTTTAAAATTAAGACAGCCTCTGTAGGAATTTCAGAATTGCCATATTTGATCACTAAACATGACAAAGTACCGTACTTCAACATTTTTCACTCCCTTAATCTTCTGTCGTGTTTCAGACTTCTGTATATTTCTCTGCAGAACTGGTGAAGGCAAACCTTCTCACGTTAATAAATCTACTACTGTGATGTTTGGGATCATGTTATGAGGTTTATCACACTTCTCATGTTATGAGCTTTATTACACTTTTTGGAATATCTTAATTAACACTCAACTCTTTTGGAGTAGAACCAGTGTATTATAAATATTTTTGGACTTCAATAATTCAATATTTGTCCCAACACTAAAGGTGTGGAAAGCCTGGTGGCATAATTTTATGCATTTGTATTGTATTGCACATGTACTAGACATTCTCCAACCAATCTAAATTAAAGACAGATAGGATCAAGTAGTTATCACAGTTAATAAAAGTTTAAGAAATGTTAATTTAAATGCTCCTTTGAATTTTTTATTGGTTAGAAGTGATAGAAGTTTAAAAAGCTGCATGTAGTTATCACTGTCTTCATCCTTTACTATCACAATCCCCAGCTGTTTTTCCAATTATTTGGAGTAATTAATAAAAAACATGGTAATGATCAAATTCATTGTAGTCAGCTTACATCAGCAAAAACCTGGAATTAATATTCTAATTCTTATTTAAAATTCTAACTGAGTACAAAATAAACAGAAATATGTATAATCAATGAGCTCTTAATTTATATCTCAAAACTATCTTCATGGCACATATGACAGATATGTTGTAATGTATAAGTAGCAGAAAATTTATAAAATATCTAATCAGATTTCATCTAAAAGAAAACAGTAGTTTGAAATTCATAATAAAAAATTCTTGGTATGATATTTTGGTATGGAATTTTGTAAAGATTTAAATACAATTTTTGTGTAACTGAATATGTAAAACTAGGCACAAACTTATATTTAGATAATTTCTTTTTAAGTTGTCTCTGTCTGATAACTGACTCACATCTAATACTTAGTACTCAAAACTCTATTGGAAGTGATTTAATATTCTATAATTCTACAGTTTTTAAAATATCACATTTAGAGTAACCAAGTTTGAAATTTCTAACTGAAGTTTACAACCTTTAATTAGCATTGGAGAAGTGTTTACCAGGTTCATACTGTGCATTGGGTCTGCTTTTCATTATGGAAGAGAAACTTTGCTGCAGTTCTGGATAATTTGAACTTTATTCATGTATGAGACTCAGTGAGAGCACAGTCTGGTCTATTTATTACAATCATTTTCAGAGCTGTTTATGATTAAACATATTCTAATAAGAACTTTGTATTTCTTCTGACAACATTATCATGATGAGAAATAGGAAAGCCTATTGTACTGCTCTAATTTAGGAACTGATTGCTACCACAGCTAAAACTAGAAAAGTGGACACATGCGGACACACACACACACACACACACACTGCAATAGATAGTTTGGTTTACTTTTCATTAAGAAAGCCATACTTTGTCACTAGAAAACATGTTATTTAACAGAGAGATATTCAGTAAGATTATAAATGTTTTTTAAACATTTCACAGAATAACAGGGGTTTCCTTAGCCTCCTAAAAATAGCAGCAGTCAGATGAAGTCCAAATTCTGATAACGCACAGTGAAGTCATTATTGCACAAGCCATGTACTTCTATCCTGTAGATTGTTAATGAGTTTTCTCCTTTATGCATACTAGAAAAAAAAAAAAAAAACAGTCTCCTGGTTTGGGCTGAAAAAGAGTTAATATTCCTTTTCCAGAACTAGAAGAGTGCTGTGTTTTGGATTTAGATTTGGGTTTTGTATGGGAAGAATGCTGATAGCACACTGATGTTTTCAGCTGCTACTGAGACTTCAAGGACTCTCTGACTCCCCATGTTCTGTCCGTGCACAAGGACACAGGAATCAGGGAGGCTCAAACCAACCAGGCTCAAACCACGACACCCACTATTTTGTAAGAAAATATTCATTAAGAGCATTTCCTTATCATTGCCTGGAGTTTTTAAATGCATTTTCCCTGTAACTCCTAGTCCAGGGTTTCAACCATCTGGAATTAGCACAGCATGGCTCAGTTTTACTAAGAGAACTGCTATTGAAGTGAGAGAAAGTGTAACAGCAAAAGCCATTCAAGATAAGAAAAGTAGAATTAAAGGTAGAAGAGTAATTTCTGAAACAAGGATGGTTAGCAGCTTAAGGATTTAAGAGAAAAAATGCCAACACGGAAAGCAAGTCAACAGCTTCCAATGAGCAACAGAGGCTGGACCTTCTTCACTTGACTGTTAACTGCTGGGTGGCAAAGACTCTCTGGGTACCTCATTGAGTATGAGGAGTGTATTAATATATAGTCTCATATCTCCTTAGTGCTAGCTATCTATTCGTGCATTAGCTAACGCACAACTGTTTTGTACTCTGAAGCTGTGAGTTTTCTGTTTAGATGCAGAGTTCCTTTTTGTATTACAAAAGTTGTGCAAAATGATCTGGAGAGGAGGGATGACAACTTTATAGAGTGAAATTTAATATTCACATGTCTCATGATGTTCAATAACTATAAGGGTTGATAAATTTCAAGAAATTAACATGTATTTCACAGACATTGATCTAACTTATCACAGATGCAGATTAATTATTCATATTCCATATTTCTCATCAATATTTGTTATCTCAGTCTAGACAAGATAAAAAGTACTTTGGAGAAAAAAAAAAAAATGAAAGAGAAGTGGATCACTGTATTTCCCTAGAGGAAATAAATATAGGAAAATAATAATTTGGTGAAGTAAGTTTCTCTTCTCACAAAGCCACCTTTTCATACATTTTTAAATGACAGTCCAGACTGGAATGAACAAGGCCAAGATTTTAGAATAAGCATCTCGTAGAAATGTAGTGGTAAGGCACAGGCATTCAGCAATTACAGAAACTGAGCCTAGCTGCAAACTTGTCGCCTTTAGAGACCAAGTTATTTAAACATAACAAAACAAACAAAAAGTCCCCAGCAACAACTGATTACTTGGCAAAACAGGTTAACTAATTTGGTATCACAACCTGAGCCCTTTAAGCAGGGTCATATACATTTCCTGTTCTTTCAGCAGACTGAGAACAGAGATCTCTCTTCTCTGTGGGTTGTTCTCTAAGGCTACAAGCAAATAGAATTTCTTCTGAAGGAGGATAAACAGTACTTAGAAACAAAGTTCTTTTTGTTTTCATGTCATTAAGTTCTAAGACTGGGCATATCCACTGAGCCTGGTCTTTCTCTAGTATTGTGTGTTAGGGATTTCTTCACCAAATAGGTTGGTCTTTCATACTTAACCAAATATTTCTCTGTAAATGCTGTTCTTTGAAGTATGCTTGCAGGAGAATAACTTCATATTACATTATGTACGCAGCAGTGCATGCATAGTTTATGCATAGTTATGGCTTAGTGTAAAGGCAGCAAATAATTTAGATTCCCGAAGAAATGGAAATATATTAAGTATTCAGCTGGAAGACATATGAGATACTTACCTTAGCAGAATATTCATGAACAGAATAGATTTAAAACAGAGCAAGTTATTCTTGAATTTGAGAGAGTATGGACAAATGTAATGATCTGTGTTGGCTGGAAATTTGCTGTTTCCTTTTAGATGTAGGTTCTTCAAAAGAGAACAAGCACCTTATAGAAAATCAGTGCCTATTTAGCAATCACATAAAGAAATTTTCTAAAAGCAACTGTATCTACATTTGTAGTAAGCTGTCTGCTGAGATGTCAAAGTTGAAGACAAGAGGCCCTTAGCCTAGGAATGCTTGTGTGATTTGGACACTTCAGCTTTTTATTAGCGTTGGGAATATAAAAATATAAAAATATAAAAACTGAGCTCTCATATTGCAACTCTAAATGGTGATATCTGCCATGGAATACATTCACTGGAGAATGCTGTAACTGTTGAATTGCCATTCTTCTTGTTCTTCATTTACCCCCATGAGTTATTCATTTCACTGCTTGTGGTTTCATCTCAGAGGGCAACTGAGCACCACACAGCCACTCACTCCCCCATTTCCCCCCAGCACTGAGAAAGAGAAAATAAGTAAAGGATCAAGATTCAAGAGAAGGGCAGGGAGGCATGAATCACCCACTACTGTCATGGACAACAGACAGACTTGTTAGAGGAAGAAAAAAATAATATAAATTTAATACAGACACTAATAACAACAACATTTAACAGACAGAGTAGGACAATAAGAAGCATTACCACATCCTGAAAACACCTCTCCTCATCCCTCCCTTCTTCCCAGGCTCAGCTCTGCTCCCAATATCTCCACCTCCTCCCTTCAGCAGCACAGGGGGCAGGGAAAGGGGAGTGCAGTCAGTGCTGCCATTTTTTTAATCTTGGAGAGGAACTTCTGGAACTTCTTCCCTCTGCTCCAATGTGGTCCCCCTCTCACAGGAGACAGCCCTCCACAACTTTTCTCTAACTTGAGTTCCTCCCATAGGCCACAGAATTACCCTAGATGCTCAGGTGTAGAACAACAACTTTCTCCAACTGGAGTCCCTCCCATAAAATGCAGCCCCTCCCGAGCTGCTCCAGTGTGGGACATCCCTTCATGTTGCAATCCTCCCAGCGCTGAACTACAACAGTGGGAGCTGCTTCTTCCCACAGTATCCTGGCTTCCTCCAGGCACAAACACCTTAAATGTCTGTACAGGGCCCCCATAGACCGTATATCAGCATCTGCTCCACTGTAGACCTCCGTGGGTGGCAGGGGTGGGACACCTTGCTGTGTCACCACAGCATACAGTAGGGTCTCTGCTCTGGCACACATCCCCCACCCTTCCCCCCTCTTTCCTCCTCCATTCTTCCACTGACCTTGGTGTTCATGTAGATGTCACAGATCCTCATCTGAGCTTCCCTTCTTAAAAACATTATTGCAGAGGCACAGCTAATTGTCTTGGCCTTGATGCAAAGGTGGGTCTGGCTTGGAACTGAGGGAGCTTTGAGCAGCTTCTCATAGGGGGTCACTGCTGTAGCCCCCTCCCCTCCTACCAAAAACCTCACTGCTCAGTCAAACCCAGAACGGTGCTAAAACACACAGAACTGAACTTATTAGGTAGCTGGCAACCCATGGATACCTTTTTTGGCCTATCTTAAGAAAAAAACTCACAAAAAACCCCACCTCCTAGGCAAACCCAAAAAACTGTACTTTCACTGTTTTGAAATATGTAAAGCCATTAAACAAGACAGATGTCTGAATAAGTCTTGATGGTCTACTTTTACAGTGTGCTCATTAAAATCTGAAAGAAATAGCATTTTAAATATTATCATGATAAGGATTACATGAAAGTATAGGCAGACAAATAATCTGTCCTGTACAAGAGTTTACTCTGAAGACCGAAACTGCATTTGGCTTCAGTAACTGGAAGTTCTTAGGCTGAGACTCTGAAGAATAAGGTTTCCTCCCCTTGTGACTAAGCATATATAGGAATTTGAGAGATGGCCAAGACGAGCAAATCCATAGCATAACCGCTATTACAGCAGTTAATACAGCAAAGAAATACAAGGGAGTTTTGGCAGAACTTTAAAGGGCATTGGGTAAATCACCAATGAAGTTAATGGAACCAAGGCAATTTATAAAGTGTAGATGCAGTCTGCTACAGATATACTGTCTAGGTTGTCTCCTCCTCCTAGCCCAGTACTTTGCTATATATATACACCATGCTTTGACCACTCTGCAGTAGTTCCTGGATCAGGATATGCAGATGTTTACACTTGTTATTTACCAAAACAATTTTATGAGTAAATATTTCCTGAGTAAATGTTTTAGTATTTTTTATGACAAATTATTTTATGAGTATGTTAACTAGTTTTTCACCAGCTGCTGGAGTACTTGAGCCCATAGCTGTAATACATACCTTAGTCACTCATTTCATATTCTTGACAAAAAAAGTAGAATTCTATCTAGATACATATACATTCTGAAAACATCCACCAGAAACAAGCACTCTCCAAATGATGCTATTAAAATCAGTGTTCATTCTGTCCTTTTAATTTCCTACATGATTCTGACTGCAATTTATACATTTGAGCAGAAAATGTCTTTGGATTGCATGACACCCATTTCTTTCCAAAAGACATTCACAGAAAAGCAAGCAGTTGCAATGGCATTCTCTTTAAGAGCATCCTGTAGTCATCTTATTAGGTTGCTATACTAGAAAACATTAGATAGAAACATGTTAAGCAGAGTTAAATTGGGATTTGAACTGTATGTTTCCAATATGCATATTTCACTATATTTTTTTATAATAGCAAAGGCATGAAATAAACATGCTTACTTCAGCTAGATAGCTGAGTCATCTTTTGAATTCAGTCTTGCAAGACCCGAAAGGATTATACATATTAAATCTCTATGAATCCATTTACCTTGTCTTTGGAGCATAAATTTTCCAAAGTCTTTTCCATGTATATCACCTTGATAGGTAAAAACACCTCTTTCAATTCCTGAGGATACCTAGAATATGTTGAAACAGAAAATAAGTTTTCTGAAACAAATAAATAAGAATGTTTAGCCATTTGTTTTTCTGACTTCAAGCAGATATATGGAGCTCAGATTTTCACTTTTATCCTTTATAATATTAGTGAATTTTCTATGCTTATACAATATTTATCATGTTATGATTGAATCAGTATTAAATAAAGTTTCAAAATAACACCTGGAATGACTTTAAATTATCTAATGTATACTGCTGGGTTTTAAAATTCTTCAACTCTCATACATATAATTGAATGGGTATATGGATATAGAAGTCCACTGAATTGTCAGATTTTAAATTATTTTACATAGAAAGCATCATGAGGCACAAAGGAGAAATGCAAAGAGTAAAATAACTATTTTTCTTCAAGATTAAATGTAATTTTATTACAATGAACTATTTAACAAACTGAAATAGGACAATATTTCTGAAGGTTAAATTCCTAATTGCATCTAAGAAGCAAGGCAAAAACATGGCAAAATATGGTGATTCACTCCACCTTCCCCTTAGTAAACTAAAAATTTGAATGGGAGTGGCAGGTAGAATTTTGTACACATATTTCTGAAAATAAAATTAATGTGATCTCTACAATGATATCTAGAGTACTGTATTCCATATTTGTAATATAAAAAATCTGATAAAGAAAATCACAAATTGCTTTAAAGTCAGCAAGCTTTATCCATAACAGTCTGGTTACTTACATAACCATCTAGTGCCCAGTTGTCATTTTCAAACTTGCTCACAAAAATGTCACTAGGTCCTTTAATCTGAAAAACTTTCAAGAGTAAATGGGCTTCTTCTTTCTTGTAAACACCTATTAACATAAAGGAAGTAACACATGCCTTTGAAAAAAATTTTCAACTAGTTTGTTCAAATATCCTTTCAAAGCTGTGTATTGTTTTAGAACTCAAATATTTTGGAAAAAAAACATTCTGTAATAACAGAATTTTATAACCTGGAAAAAACAAGATTTAAAGTGCTGTAATAGCAGGATCTTATTTTACTGATCTTTTACCCACATCATATTTGATAACAGAATGCAAAGTTGGTTTTGTACTGTTTAATTTTATACATAAATGAGCAAGAACATTTGTCTTTTCATACAGTATTTCTACGTTTCTGAATACAGATAGAATTCATTGCCTGGAATTTCCTTAAACTGGAAAAAGCTAGATTTTGCTTACATCACAGCAGCATATTGCTATAGTAAATATGAATAGTGTAGTGAAAAAGTTGCTATTTGGCAGTCAACTGCTGAAATTCTCTCTGAACTCTTGACCTTAAAAGGTACTGACAGCTGATAATGCTCTTTTTAAATATATCTGTGATCAGAGGCTAAATCAGAACTTCATTGTCACATTTGCAGAAAAGAATGAATGATGTTGATTAAAAGGTACATATGTTTTACTAAATTATTTAATTATCTGTACCTAATTTATGTTATGCCATTATCAAGACCATATTGTTTCAAGGCAGTTATTAATCATTATTGAATAATGGAGCTTTTCAATGGCACAGTTCTTAAAATGCCTATATGCAGTTCATCTGCCACTTCAATATTGCCTGCAAGTTCAACACATCAATACTATCCAACAGCCCAAGATGAAAAAACCCTACCTCAATATCTATTTGAAATGTAAGGGGAAAAATAGGTGGGTGACCGCATATAAATTGACTGAAATCCGTACAGACCACTAGATTAGGAACTTTCTTTTTGCAAAATAAGCAGAAAAAGTTTTTTAGTGAAAACATAAAGGTTTTGTTTCTTTTGTGTTTGTCAGAAAATACAACAAAACTGAACAAATTAAAAAAATAAAAATAACAGCTTTTTTAGCATCAAATTCTGAACCTACCTGATAGTTTGAGTTGTATGTTGGAAGCCTCAATGAATGTGGCATTCACTTTGCTGCTTGTAGTATTGAACCAATCAACAGTCAGAGTAGCAGGATGTCTTTTTCCTAAATATTCATAAAACCCTTTCCACAGTGAATTTATAAAAAACACATCCGAGGGTACTAAATAAAAGTGGGCAAAAAAGAAACAAAAATAGTAATAAACTACAATAAAGTAACAATCTTTCTATCCATACTTATGTTCTTCATTATTTCTGTTACAGCATCAATCCACTGTTCTAAGGAGGTATTATAGTAAAAATTTTACAACTGGAAAGACAATGTATCTGATGACCTTTCCACACAGTTGCCTACAATATACTACACCCATCCATTACAATGCATGTTCTTAAATAACCTCATACTTCATAGCCTGTGTGCTTCAGTGAATGTCCTCAAGCCTATGGGAAACAATGGACTCTTCCCCTTTAAGGTATGATGAAAAAAAGAACATTCTGAAACTGGGGATTTCTGGAAGGGGACACTGTTTTAGGCTATCCTTTTTGTTTCATGAATCCAATAAAGTAGCACTGTGTGTGATTTTAAACTGAATGTCAACTGAATATTCATCTGAAATCACTGAATTCCAGATACAGTTTAGCGCAAGCTTTTAATCAGTCATTTGTAGACTGCATGCTTTCTCCATACAATATTACTGCACTTGTGAACAGTGAATTTGCCAGAGCAGGGAACTTCTTTGGTTTAAAATAGAGGTCTGTTTCTCAGACAGTGATGTTTGAATAATCTGAAGTAAAGATCCTATAAAAAGAAGCATGAATTATAGGAAGAACTATATGTATTTGGGTAATTTACTGGAAGTTATTGGTATTTTTCCTCTATACAGAAAAGAAATTATTTACAGATCATGAAATGTTGTATTTTAAATATTTGGCTCAATGACTGACAGATTACAAACAGTCTCTTGTTCAACAGTATCTGCAATATTAACATTAATTAAAAAGGAAGTGGAGAAGAGAAAAAAATTATTAGGAGAAGATTTTGTCAGATACACTTACAGTGTGCTACATGTCTTGAACATTCATTTCTCCCCTACATATTACTATATTTCTCCCATATACTTTGCTGTTATAAAATCTGTGGAAGACTTCCTTCAAATGTGATGGTGAAGTTAAACAAACAGTTAAGCTGGCCAAAAGAGACCAACCCTCCTCCTGGCCAGGCAGCACCCAGTGTTCCCTGGCAGCTTCTGAGAAGTGAAAATAGACATTTTTCCACTTAGTTCTAAGCTTTTCTCTAGCATTACAATTTGAGAAGTAAAGCTTTAATTATCAAAATAAAACTTAATAAAAAGAAATGTTTAGCCAATCACATCAGATCCTGACAAAACAACAGCCCTAGCAACTTAAAATTCACCCTTACTATCTATGACCAATTCAAGTGACACTTGCTAAATAGCTAAAGACTGATATTAGAAATGTTTCAAACTCTTCTAACTAAACACTTAAAATAAATTATTGGATTTTTTTGCTTTTTAACAAACTCTGAGCACACGTAAAGGCAGCTCTCTGTATTGAAGGAAAATTATCAATGTAGGTATCCTGTGTATCCATTTTGAATAAATTCCATTAATATTTCCTTCTCCACTTAATCACTGACCGCAAAAGTGAAATAAAAAGAAACCCAGGTCAATAATACCATATACTTTCAACAAAACATACTGACAGGCAGTACATCTGAAAATCTGATGACTAATTAGCTGCTGACTGTCTCTTAAACATCTTATTACACTTCCTAGTACACATTTTATAAAGAGAAAGGATAATAACATTTTCAGTGCCTTTTGCCTTCAAATTGTGCAAAAGCCACAAAAAATGTTGTTTCCTGCAAAAACAACATATGTTTCCTACATATTTCTCATTGCTTTGCTACAGTAGTAACACACACTAAATTTGAAAACTGGAATTTTAAAAATACATTAAAATTAGTTTGGTATTTCTTTTAATTAAAATTGTACATCTGAAGTTATTGTCATGAAGGTGAACATCTAGTAATATTGGTATGAACATGAAGGGTACTATGTAACGCTTTTGGAAAGGAGCAGATGCCATATTTCTTTTGTCACATTCAATATCTTCAGTATCTAGTTTCTCTAACCACACTAACTGTCAATATTAGCTGTTAATCTTTGCAAAATGGTACCACTGACTCAGGATTTACAAAGTTTACACTTGCTGCAGATGAACAGAATCAGTAGGGAAAGAAAATACATTTCTGCTTCACCAGTAAACCTTTTTTTAAAAGGTTAAAATGCAGTCCCATGGATGCTGCTGAGAATTTGGTGTGGCTCTGACCCAATTCTGCCAAGTCCTTGCAATGTCCCTGCCCTTTCCACCCACTGTGGGCAAATGCAGAATGAGAAAAACGAAATGGGTATCATTATAGTAATATTGCACCAACTGTGGATTCTCCTTGGAATGGGACAAATGGGGAAATCCATGGCTACTCTTTAAAACAGCTGCCTAAATATTTTTGCAAAGACTATACAAATCAGTGAGAACCATGGGAACCAAACAGTCTATTGTAGCTCTTAAACTTCACATGGGTATTGTGAGGACTCTTTAGTTGCAACTTATACTCAATTGCAATTTACATTACTGTAAAAATGATAGTTACTATTGCTTATGAAAACATTAACTCTGGCAAAAAAAAAAAAAAAAGATAGCAATTTAATAAACAACAATAAACATAATTTGTATTCAGATATCCAAAGCTGGGAGATCAGAACATGAATCTGTTCTGTTACAAAACCTCTAGTTTAACAACATTAACTTTATTCCATTTAAAATACAGATATCAGCAAATAGAATTCTACCAAAAGCCAAGATAACAAGATAAAAAAAATGCTCCAAAATACATAAGGTTCTATACTAAAGAGAATTCACATTTAAAAAGATACACTAATAGTGCAGACTTGGTTTTTAAAAACAACTGAAAACTTTTCACCGTTAATTACTTTCATTTTTTACAGTTTCAGTCCTCTGCTTACTATTTTTGTCATTTTCAATCTTTCAATCATAACATTTCTTTTTTTTTTTTTTTTTAAATGCCTTTCAGATAGTTCTTACTTATCAAAACTAGTTATAAGGGACAGTATGTGGTGTGAATTGAGACTGATACTCTGCATAATTAATATATTTGGAGTCTTGGTCTATATATTAATTTGGCATTGAAACGTCAAAACTTGTGTGGTAGCAGATTAATGTATATCTTAGGTGTTCAGTGAGGTGAATCCTCCAACAAATGAAGACTGTATATTAATTATAATGAATGCACCTTATATCCTGCTTTATTGTGAGTTTGTAAAAATAATGCATTTGAGAAGAACTCATTTATGGTTTCACCTGACACTCACTAATAAACTCACCAGGAAGGTTAATTATAAGCAGAAATACCTTTTTATCCTATCTACTCTACAGAGTCCTTCTGTGAACTGCCATGAGTGTGAACCATTAATCTTATTTTCCCTGCAGCTTTCTAAAATTCAGAATATAGAGTTGCAAGCTCATTTATTTGGTGAAAAGTCTGCTCATTGTTAAATAAATCAATAAAAAAAATAAAGACTTTCATTTTCTGAAAATGATTCAACCTAAAAAGATCTATGTCAATGATTTCTCAGATGTATTTGTCTATTTTGTTACTGGCAGGAAGAAAACGTTAACTGCACACATGATCATGAGGAGGCATAGAAAATCAGCAGTAATGTTTGCCTGCTGCTGGTGGTTCACATTGTTTAGTAAACCCTATGTTAGAGTACCTCGAGAGTTTCTATGAAATGAAGGCCATCAAAATTTCCAAAACAGGTTTTGGGGTTTTCTTCTGTGGTTTCTTACAACACTTGCAATGTAAAAGGCAGAACTTTGACTGAACACAACATCTACATTTATAGTCTACTCTCATTATAAGGCTCTCCATTATAGCAATCTCTCTGATATAAAACTACATCAAATGTGAGTTTTGTATATATATGCTTTATCTTTTTGGCTTGACAGGGTTGCACATTGACTGTACAATTATCAAAATTGGTACTGTAGAAATTAAAAAATGCTGTTTGGTAATTTCATATAATAGGTTTTACATGACACCTGTTTTTATGAAAGACCTCAACATTTATATTCATTTGAAATGAGTAATAAATTCTTAAGTTAAATATTGGAAATAGTTTTATTATCCATAGCAATCTAGGGTGTAAATCAATTTAATTTATTTAGATCTAAAACTCTTCTTGTATACAAACCTGGAGTTTTAGTTATTGTTTCATTAACTTCTCTCACTCCTTTACCTACAAGTAAAAAGACAAATTATCATTTTCATGAACATATTTGTGGTTTCTTTTTTTTTTTTTTTTTTTAATAGAATGTTAAAACAACAGCTGATGGATGCAATCATCTCTTATCCATATTTAAAACAGAAATAACTGCTCTGGAATACTTTACATGTTCAAATGTATACATTTACACAAAGCTATCAGAAAATAACTTAGGTAAACAACATTTTTTCTGTGGTAAATTGTCTGGCTAGTCAAGTATTTCATACATTTAGGCCTAATATTTTTATATCAGCTCCAATGCTATAAAAGAGAGCCTTATAGAGGGGAAAAATACTATATCTAATTATGAATAATAATATATTAAATATAGTAAAAATTGAGTTAATAAAGATTGATATATTTATGACACAAATCAGCAAAACCTATATAGGTGGATAAAGATGACAGGACCAGATATCATGGGAAAGGATGACAACCAGTATCATTTGCTGTATTTCTGGTACACTCAACAGAGTTATGTTGATTGACCCTAGGTCAAGTTGTGGCCTCATATCATTAGCCACTTTAAAAAGACTAATGTCCCATAGGAAGATTTGGTCCTCCATGTGTTTTTTGATTTTGGAGCAGAAACTCACTGATTATATTGATCAAGTGCTAAGTGTGGGACACTAAAGGAGAATTATACCTAAATCTTGAAGCCAATAAAGAAAAGAATTCTTGCTTACAGAAATCTTTTCTCTAATTATCTTTAAACTTAAAAAAAAAAAAAAAAAAGAAAATTAACAAAAAACATACAAAATTGTTTATCTCAAATTACTAATTATATAGTACCCATGAAAAATCACCCTTTTAGGGAACTAGAATAAGAAGATAAATTTTTTTTATGTGGATCACGTCATGACAATATTGAAATAAAGAAGTCTACCACAACATTAATGAAAAATCAAATATTGTTCAAATATTAAACCTGTTTAGTGTCCTTTGCCATATTAGAATTAAAAATCATGTTGCAAACATCTTTCCCAATGATCTGATTATTTTTACTTTATTCATATTTTAAATATAATTTTGTTTTCTTTTTCTGAATTGAGAACTTACAGCCATGTTTATTCACATGTGAAGAGCAAAGTTAGCCCTCATAACTATATACTTAGTTACTCTAGCAAAACTATAAGAAATTTATATAAATATAAATAAAAGTGGAATCTTCTGCAAAGATTTTTTTTATTTTATTGTTAATTTTTATTTTAGAACATTTTATAAGTCAAAGATCATATATGAATGAATCTAAAAGCCAAGATATGAAATAACATTTTTGTTCCTAATAGAAAATTATACATTAAACCCTGAATAAATTGAAATACTCTTTAAAACTAATATAAAGACAAATACAGTTAAAAGTAATATTTTATATTTTTTAGGTTTTGTTTGCTGTTGTTAGGGGTAAATTTATGTCTGTGTGTTTGTGCATTTACACACATATATCCCCATATTTTCTTCCATGAGTTCTAGATGTTATGATTTGATTTCTTTACTGTTATTTCCATAAAGTAAAAGTTGTTGCATCATATGTGTCTTTAAATAGTAAATGGAAAACATTAATCCTGTTCTATAAAATAAAAATATCAGGGTAAATTAAATCCAACCAAGTAGGGCCCAACGTATCACTCAAGTAATGACTTACTTTTACAAATAGGTGATTTTCCTGTCCATTTCATATCTGGTTTACATGTCCGATGCTCTGATCCACCAGCAAGAAAAAATCCTGGCTGACAAGTATACACCAAAGTATACCCTAATGTAGGAAGATCTATTGCTTTCACATCTACATGTGCCGGTGTCTCTGGCTGTCTGCAAGCATGAGCTGCAAAGGGTTTTTTAGAGTTAGAAAAAGTGGTGGTAAACAGTTTCCATAAGATTAGAGTATGTAATCTGAAATAAATGCATGCCAACTTGTTCCCTTTCATTATGTAAACTATGTACACCTTCTAGAAACTTCAAGTAGCTATTACTTGTAAAATTAACACTATGAATATATAGTTTTATTATTGTGAGAAGATGGAAACTATACTATCACATATTTTTATTAATACACCAAAATTAAATCATGATAGCAAACAGTTAAAATGAAGGGAAGTACTTGACATTGTACATGGTGCAATAATTGGTCCTGTGAATTATTGTACTGTCACAGCCTCAAGCATCACTTCCACTCAATGTTTTGAAAATTACAGAGCAGTTACTGTGCTAAATAAATTTATTAAAAATCTCTATTGAAATAAAGGTTCCATAGGAAGGCTTTGTCATAGTACATTACTTATGACAGGTGTGGTTGCACAGCATGTTTCTTTCTCTGTGCTTCATGGTGTTCATTTATAACAACCCAAAGATAATTTGAAATAGGATAAGAATCTAAAGTCATGCTAATTAATTACTTTTAACTTAGTTCAATGTATTTTAATAGAACAGTTATTTGTTGTCCTTGAACCCACACAGAGCTATAAATACACTAATCACTTACATACCCATGCATAGCTCAGAAAAGCTGAATTTTGCTGAGTTCTAGTTTATGATTCACAAAACACTAGCCAGCAAATTAGCCCCATGCATATTTCAGGCCACTTTCTGTTCTCTATTAATCCAACACACAGAGAGAAAACCTAGATTAATTTAAAGTAGCCAATGCAGTGGGTTAATGACGACAGACTTTTTTGAGTAAAACTGACAGAATTATTGTGAACTTCTTAAAAAAAAAATCAGAAAAATCTTACTCCAAATTAATATCCCAAGTACACCTTTGGTCTTAGAATATGAAATGAAACACATTTGAAAATATTGTTTTAAAAAAAGTTTACTTTTTGATAACATATAATTTACTACGAATTTCCACATGCATGACTTTGTGACTCTTTTAAAATTGCACGATATTCTAACTCATTAGATAAGAAACCAGACTTACGAATGCATTCAGACTGTATGCCACTCCAAGTTAAGTTAGCAAGACAAGAACGGGTGGTAGATCCCTGAATATGATAACCTTTTCTACATCTGAAAAAGACTGTGCTCCCAACCTAAGGATCAAAACAGAATATTAGATAAAAGAGGTACCCATCATGTGTAGTCAGATATCGAGACAGTGATAAGCTACTGGAGAGATTTTTTGAAAAATAGAAATGTTTTCCTTTTACAGTTTTTACAGTTAAACTTTTTTTTTTTTTTTTTGATATGATTAAAATTTTGAGCAATTGATCTTTTGTAACCTCATTTGAAAGCAATAAGTGGAAAAAATTGACAAGGCTGTGCGCATGGGGAAGAACAACACTCATACATTCCAGCTTATTAGTTTGTCAGTGTGACAGAGAAAACTAAACAATGGAGATGTCTCTCTTTCCTATACATCACTGCATATATTTCAATAGGACTTGACCATAAAGTCTGTTTCAAAGGTTTCTCACTGTGTGACGTGACTAAAAATGTCTTTTAAGAGGAAAAAGGAAAAAGAAAAAAATATTAAGAACTGTTCCATATAAAAATAATTTCAGTAGAGAAAACTCCAGGCTACAATTCCTTGCACTGCATTTGTTACTATAAACTATCTAAATTTTACTTGCGTTCAATTAGCAGAGAGATGTTATGGAAAGCCTTCTTTTGGTCAACTGTGATATAACCTTTCTCAGAAGAAAAGGTTAAGTAACAGAAAACTCTCTTTATAGTTCCACTGAGAATAGAAAAGCATGAAAACCGGATACAAAATTGCACGTGATGAAGAATTTTCCTAACATATGAGAGAGAGATTGTGTGGAAAATTCTAGTAAAATGGACTTATTGATGGTATTGGCAAAAATAACCAGAATACAACTCTGGGCCAATTTATTTGAGGATGCAAGGCTGACAGGTAAAGCATTGCTTTTATTTTGGATAAAACATCTTGGCAATAAATATAATCAGATGAAATGAAAAAAAAAAAAAAACACAAAAATTATTATTATTTAAAATGATATGACTC
This sequence comes from Tyto alba, assembly GCF_018691265.1. Taxonomy (NCBI): domain Eukaryota; kingdom Metazoa; phylum Chordata; class Aves; order Strigiformes; family Tytonidae; genus Tyto; species Tyto alba. The sequence goes on along the minus strand of NW_024881316.1, from coordinate 27,175,842 downwards.
CTTAATAAAGTAACGTATCACATGAACAAATGCAAGTAAATTGCAAATGAGTAGTGATCAATGCATATTAATAAAATAGCTTGCAGGTTTATAAATGCAGACAGCTCTACATTAAAAATGTCATATAAGGACTTCAGTGACAATTAAAAATGGGCAGTTATCTTCGTCTACCTGTTAACTATATACTCAGTTACATAACAAGAGATTATAATAGATGTTTAGCAAATGCAACACCAGTTCTGTCTGAAGTGGCTCGGGAAATTCAATGGCATTTTTAAGGTCAAATTACTGATATGGCTTTGTAGACTCATCACTCTGAAACTCTTTTTAAACATATTAATTTCTCTATCTTGCCAAGGACACACAGCATGTCTGTAGTAATAACTAGAACAGAGTGTGGCTGGTTTTGACTCTAAGTCATCGTGCTTCTTGTGAAATTGCCAATTCTAGTATCAATAAGTAATGATGAGCTGCAAATCTTTCCTTTCTGGTCCAAAAGACCAAGCAAAAAAATAATGTCTAGGTTCAAGGTAGTTACAGAGTTATATGTCTTTCTCATTTTACAGGTAAAAGTAAAAATAAAAGCAGTGCAATCCTTGTATAATATTTGGATGAAAAACATTGGAGGTATTTGTAATGTTCACAGTGAAGTGAAGCACAAAATGCACAGAATGAATGGGGCAAGACAGGATGCTGGTGGATATGGGAAAACCCTACGAGGGTCTGTTGCCTTTCATCACACCTTTCTGTAATGAGGAAAGACTGTTAAAAACTGGTTTATAGGAGCTTGCCTAAGTCATACAAACATGAAGCCTCACTAGTCACACATTCACCTCCAAAAATCTACTTCACTAGGAATTGGAGAGAAGTGTACATCTTCTTGTACCAAATAGTGATCTGAGAGTGAAAGTGTATATGTGAGAAAGACTTTACACAGAACACATGAAGACCTATCATTATCTCTAGAGGTGAATGTGACATTAGAACAGTGAATTGGCCAATAGAATTCTGGTTTTAAAGGCAACTTGTGAGGTAGATAAAAGGGGGAGAGAAACAGAAAAATGAAACAATCAGCAAACCCCTGATTAAATTAGGTGCAAAAATTAGAGTTGTTTTTGAAGTGATGATGAAGATCGCTACAGGGTCAAGATGAGACAACAGACAGAAAGGCAACTGCAACTGCACCTGTTACTAGAGGAACCACCTTAGGGGTAAGGCCACAAGATGTGGCTAGGGGAGAAGTGCCTTGGCATCTGTGAGCCTGGTAGAAGCAGAAGGTGAAGAAAAGGGCTGACAGACATAGCAATGACAGCACAATTTCAGGAGAGGGAAGGTGCCAATAACCAGAGGAACTTACAGAAAGGATTTTTTGAGAAATAGTTGTACTAACTGATTGCAGTACTATGTGGCACACTGCCCTAAGTTAAGAAATAAGCCAGTAACCCAAACAGAACATAGTTTAGATTCCAACTGCAAATATTTATACCTGAATTATCTATCCACATGAGGTTAATCAATCTATATAATGACTGTGGATTGGTCATTGTTGCATCTACTTTTACTTCCTCAGTCACTTTTCTGACTGTCACTTGGTAAACTAATAACTTGTGAGGAATTTGGAAATTATAGAAAGGACATTCATCACAGACAACCTGGTTCCAACACATAGAATAATTTTATCTTCTCTGACTGAATAAAATGTAACATGAATTGTTAATTTAGTAAAGCCACTTGCTGACTTTTTTGTCAAGGACTACATGGCCTTTGGATCAGAGAGGTCTTTGGTTGTTAGGTATTTACAGACTATTCATCAATGTATGAAAGAATTATGATTATAGAGCAAAGTAATTATATCATGTCATATCATATTAGGTAATCAATTTATAAATAGTCCTCCCTACTGAAGTCTCCTAAAGGACTGACCACATGATATATTGCAAGGTTAGAAGTCCTTTCTTTAAGCTATAAGTTTCAAAAAAAAAAAAAAGAGCTTTGAATGAAGCAATGAAGCATGAGTTTTTATTAAAAAGGAGTAGAAATTTCATAAGGTTTACATCAGACATTTAAGCCTACAGATAATTTAATATATCTGTAATTATTAAATGCATCTTCATTTTAGAAAGCTAATAAATAAAAGAACGAATTACCTCATAACCTCTGGAACTGTTTTGTATTCCAAAATGCGGCGTACCAGGGTCTGTACATGTATTGTGTGCTGGATCTAATGTAAAATGTGAAACATGACAAATTTTATTATGGTATGGAAAGAATAACTTAAAACTGTTTACAAAGATTAAGTCCTTTCATGAATGTCTAGTGACCACAATCATTGAATTTTTAATGGAATTTGTGTATTTGTATATATTACATTAATATTTCCAATTAAATTTCCAAGATAGATTACAGTACTTTGTTTCAGTACATTGCCACTATTTAAGGGCATTTTTTGTAGACATCTTTGGCAGTGTAGACTTTAGCATTAGGTTTGCATTAATTTTTGCTAAACTTACACTTCTAAACCTTTTTGAATACATAGTATATGCTATTATTCAAAATGTAAATGGAACATATCGGGAAATCTTTTTCTTCTCTTCTTTCCCAATGAACAGCTTAATGATTAAGTTAGATTTAAAAAAAAACAAAACAAAACAAAACAAAACAAAAAAAAACACAAAAAAATCCACAAAACAACAAAAAACCTAAACCCCAAACCAACCTAGTTTCTTATAGCAAGTAAAATACTGAATTTTTTGATAGATTTTTGTATGTCACCAAGAAAACAAAAGTTTCAAATGGACTATGACCTCAGCTGTTGCCAGAGAGTGAAAAGACAATCCCCGCCCCCCAAAAAAGGCATGCCAACAGAGTATAACTCATTATCTGATGATCAATTTCATGAATGTAATTTAACGCAGCCTGAAACAATTTTTGATTCAGCAATATCCACTTCACATTCTGATGGTGTATTTGCTTTGGGGTTGCCCAGGCACATGCACCAAGTAGACAGCACAGGAGTTGATCTGTTGGATCCTTCTGCACTATGTTATTTCCTCTTGGCAACTAAGTCTGATTTTGTGCTGACATTTCATTATGAAAAACACAAGTTGGGGCTATATTTCATCTGTAACCATTTTTAGTTTTCTGTAGAGGGAAAAGTGAATTTATACAATAATATGATATGTCATTTCACTCTCAGTCAACTTCCATTTTCAATGTTGACCATCAGTAGAATATAACAATTCAACTGGACTGATAATTACCATAGACTTCAAAAGTTAGGTGGATGCTGACCCAATGTTCAAGAACAAAAACCAAACACATTCTGGACCTTGAGCTGCTTGAACAGGTAAAGAACATTTTACAACTTATCATTAGCTGAAATGCCATTGCTAATAATAGACACATGAAGCTGAATTGATTTTTTAAGACATGTCTCATCTGAAGAAGCAGTAGGGAAAAAACGAAGAATTCTCAAAGTATTTTAAGGAAATTATCAATACCAAGAAATAGAAAAGCTTGCCATCATTTGCCATCATACGGTACTTCTAGGCATAGTTCTAGGCATTGTTCACTGATCTTATTTTTTGAGTTGCTTAACAATGGTACCTGTAAATATTTTAGATGGTCCAATATTTTCCTTTTACAATAATATAAAAACAATGATGTTAAAGAAACACACGTCTTTGATGCAGTATTTTCCATGTGCTTCTATATTATGCTATATAAAATATAAATAGAAATGTCATTATGACATTTTCAAATTTGATTCTCCACAACAGGCACAAGATTTAGCTTTTATAAACCTTCTTGTCTCTGTTGGAATATATAGATATAAAATGGATTACCCAGTTTATAAAAACTAAGGACAGAAGCAGTTCTGAATTCAAATCAAAGAATTGTAATGAGTGTTAATGACTTAATTTGCAAATACAGTCTGCTTTCAATAATCATGCTTACTACCACTTCTCAGAGTGCACACCCCAGCTCTTCCACATAGCTAATATCTCAGACTCAGCAAAATATATAAATGGGCTACAGTCTACATCTGAATGTGTTTGTTTGAAATATCAAAGAGGATTTTTCTATTATAACATCAGAATAATTTTTTCAAGCAAGTAACACCAGTTGGATCAAATTCTAATGTCAGTGGGAGTTAAAAGGTGTCCAGTATTTCTCTGTTAATCTTATCGTGTAACATGCTAAAAGCCTATCACTTGCACGTCAGTCAATGAGAAACTAATAGTACTTGGAAATTTATCAGAATTTCAAGAAATCAGACCCAGCAGATTTCATCCTCTTGAGCAGTAAAGCCACTTTCACAAAGTCCAAAAACATTTTTGATGTAGGATTGATTCTGAAAAATGCCTATAACTCTCCAATAACAGAATCTGGTCTTTAATCTGCCCAAGTCTTCTGTGTATCTAAAAGATTCTAAAAATAGACGGAATAAATTTATGTGCTTGCACATATTAACATTCTGCATTTCCAGCAGGCAAGCAATCATGTAAATTTACAAATGACTTCATATATGATTGTGTTTATCCTAAAATTTTTATACTCAAAATATAACCTTATTTAACTAGTTCTTTTTATATTACACAGACATTTTCTATATTTGGAAAGCTAATTACTAGATTTATGATAGTGTAATAGTTCATCAAGAATACTCTCAGTAGAAACAGCATAAGTAGTGGTAGTTATTACCAATGCATGTTGGCTGAATTCCACTCCAAGTACCATCTGCTTGACAGAATCTTCTCGAGGAGCCTATCAGAATAAAAGGGGGTCTGCACTGAAAGCTGACTTCAGATCTGTAGGTGAAACTTCTTCCATTGAGACGTCCTTCTGCTGGAGTACCAGGATCACCACAAAACACAGCTAATATATAAAAAAGGAAAGAAAAAAAGTTATTAAAAATGGCACATGCTTCAAATGAAGTATTCTACATTGTTTTATGTGCAAGTCAAGCATACTGAATATGAGTGAAAAAGCTATGTTCATTTATCTGTGCAGGACTATAGCTCAGATAAATTCTTGATGGCAGTTTAAAATTAATTGTCACTGTTATAGTTACTATAAGCATAAAACTTAACCTGGAAAAATAGGCTTTTTAATTGAGACACTTAAATGCTGATTAGATTTGGATGATAAAGTAATCTCAAAGTAGACTCCTTATATAGTAATGATTCAAAATGTATCCAGTTTTCACATCAGTCACCCTCAGATGAGTAGGCTGGAAATTTTTGCTCTGATTAAGTAAAAGGAAAAATGTTTGTCAGTCCTGATAAGATTTCAAACACTGAAAGAGATGAGTTGGCAGATTTAGAGGAAGCTGAAAAAAAATACAAACAAGATATAAGGGTATGTACTTGCCTTCAGAAAAGAAAAAATAATTTAGAAGGCTATGAGTTTAGAGAGTTAGGATTCTTGTTTTCACATTTCTCGTTAATGGAAATGGAAAAATGAATTAAAAAGGAAAAGCGTAAGGAAAAATTTATTCATGCTTACCACAAATGAAATTCAGAACATTCAGAAAGATTATCAGTAAGGCGAATGGTGATGGTACCAATTAGGAAATAAGAGATGAAGGTGACTTTTGGGGAAAGGACCATGACCTTAAATAGGCACAACCACTCAATTCCATAACAAGATACGCTTTTTGGAAGCAGGAGAGAAAATCCTAGTCCATAAATTATCTGATTTAGATGAGTCCCTTTTATACTGTGAGAAACTGACTGCAACATGAGACAGCTGACTATAGCTTTGGTGAAGCCCCACACAACTGTACTCTGAAAACTTACGCAAACATTGTGGGATGTCTCCCCGCCAAATTCCTCGACCCTCACAGGAGAGAATAGCAGTGTTAGACAGCTGATAGCCTTCTGCACAGCTGTAACTCACACTGGCACCCCAGCGATAATCAGATCCTTCCACTTTTGCATAGAGTACTGGTGGAGGGGGCCCACACGTAATAGCTGTGTCACAGAAAGAAAAGTTATAATTTTAAGACTTCATAGGGTTTAAAAGAATGCAACACAATACCTACTCATACTTCTGAAACTAAAAAAAAATATTTTATGCTGTTCAGTTACAAGAAGACATTCCTGTGTTGACAAAGCAGCCTGTAATAGACAGAAAACAGATTTAAATACAAAAATACCACCTCTAGGTTTAGGAAGTCCCTGAGCTCTAGGTTGTTGGAAGCAAGAAGGGTATATATCTTACTTAATTCTGACCTTCTTCCCTACATATTAATTACTGATCATTGTTAGAAACAGACTACTGACCTAGGTAAAAGTTTTCAATAAACATGATTTATTTCAAGAAATATGTTTCAATGATTCTACAATTGTAAATATTTTTATTTTATTTTAAACTAATTTTGCAACAATATTTATAGCACTTAATATGACTTTGTTCATTCACCTGCTCATTTTCTAAGGCTTTCAGCATGAAATATACATTGACTTTATTAGTAATTAGTGGCTAAGAGTCTTTAAAAATATTCTGATGCTTTCCAGTTTCTGAAAGAGTGCCCAGAATGATGAAATCTGGAACAACCAAGTTTACATTTACACATCAGTTCTTTCAATAAAGAGCACAACTGTAAAATCACTCAGTGATTTTTACAAGAGAAAATGCAATCAGTTGAATACATATGCCAAAATTTAATTAGTAGGCTAGACTTAAACACCACTTTAAAGCAGTACTAGATATGTTAGCAGACTAGGACTTTTATAAACAAAAGGTGCCCTAGGCTGCTAAATTTAATCCCTGAGCTGCTGTACTGGTGCTAACAATTTTCACCAGGCTACCTTATTTGCCTTTTAGCCTCATCTCCACTATGACCTGTACATTATTACTTGTAATTAGCTATTTTTGAATCATCTTTTTGGCTATTTATGACTACACTACTGCAACAAGGGAATCTTTTATAGGAAGTTTGGTTTGCAGGATCCATTTACAGAATTTCAGCTATCTAATACAAGATAAAAGGGCCCAAAAAGGAAAATGGCTACTTCATTCCCAGAATTTTAAACTGATCACTCTGATAATCTTTATTGTAGAGTGATTTAGTTCTGTTGTGGTCATTAATGTTGCTATTCTGACTGATATTATAACACAGTATACGTGCAAAATAAATATAAATTTTACACAAATACTTATCTAAATGTTTAGTTGCATTTGCATGTTAATTGTCCCAGAGAAGATTTTGATAATTTTTTATAAACACACTTGTCCATAGAGACACAGATCGTATATCAGTGTCTGCTCCACCGTAGATCTTCATGGGTGGTGGGAGGGGCTGCCCTGCTGTCTCACCACAGGATACAGGGAGGTCTCTGCTCCAGCACACCTCCCCCACACTTTTCTTCTCCATTCTTCCACTGACCTTGGTGTTCATGCAGCTGCCACAACTCCTCATCACAAGTCCAACTCCTCCTCACCATGTCCCTTTTAAAATACGTTATTGCAGAGGCGCAGCTGATTGGCTCAGTTTTAGTGCAGAGGTGGAGCTGACTTGGAGCTGGGAGAGCTTCAAGAAGCTTCTCACAGGGGGCCACCCCTATCGCCCCCTCCCCTACTACCAAAAAACCCCACTACTCACTCAAACCCAGGACACCACTGATTAGTGATTTTCACATATAATATCAAGCCAGCATTTATAAACTATTTAAGTTCAAAAGCACACCTTTGCAAGTTGGTTTACTCTGGTTCCAAGTGCTGTCTTTTATACAACGCATGGTAGATGAACTGGCAGGCTCCATCAGGTATCCTGGATTGCACTGATAGCTGACTGTCTTATTAAAAGTAAAATCATTTCCAAACTGAATGCCATTTGCTAATGCACCTGGATCTCCACAGCTGATCACTAGTGAAGAAAAAAAAAAAAGGGATTTTTTTTTCCAATAAACATGTAATGAATCATTAAACTATATAATAACTAATATCCTTTTTTTTTAATGTACAAAACAAGAAAAAATTTGATCAATATATTTCACACAAAATCAAAAGCATAATTTGTAATGTTTAGCTAAAAGTCATATTTCTGAGGCATTGTAATTGCATGGGTCTAATATGTTCTTTAAACACACTAGTTTAAGCTGCTATGCTCTACTAATACTGCAGATTGTTATGTTAGTCATAGTTTTGACAGGAGTTTTCGTTCCTTCACACAGAGATCTTTGTCATATTATGCCTAATGTTGATGGTACATGTAGCTCCAGTAGACTTATGAAATGACTATCACTATACTGATGTATTGTGGGTCTGGCCTTGCCGGTGAGTGCATCGGCCCTGCTGGCCTTGAAGCACCCCTCCACTCCCTGCTTGTTTTCACTGATGAAGTAGCCCAAACTCGCTGATCCTTGATTCTCAGTCCTTAGCAGAATGGTTATCAGTCAGATCTGACTCATCTGGCTCACAATAAAAACTGGCACAGTAATGTATCCAATTAGGTAAAATCTGATCTAGAACTACCAGAACTTCATCATCTGTACATACGCCACAAAAAAAAAAAAAAAAAAAAAAAAAAAAAAAAGGAGAAACAAGCCCAAAACCAAAAACCCAAAGGAAACTCTAGAGGAAGACCTGTTCTTAAGAATAATGTTATATTTTCAGTGTTGACATTCATGAAGTAAACACTGAAAAGTTACCTATGAATCCATCTTAAAAAGATAGTTCTGGAAACATCTAGCATGTATTTAAAGGGCATGTGTCTTTAGATAAAAAAAAAAAAAAATGTATTACAAGACAGAAGAATCAGGAAAAAATGTGTTGTTTTATCTATACAAAATAATCATTTCCAGTAGGAAGGTTGGATGAATTACTATTTTAAAGCTTTAGAGGAAGAAATTTTATTTCTGACCTGTGCAGTCTGGAGCAGTGCCAGTCCATGTCCCATTAGCAGTACAATGTCTAGTTGTTAGCCCTGAAGTTTTGTAACCTTCCCAGCATGCATAAATGACTGAGCTGGAGAACAATATTCCATCAGTGTATATTATCATACCATTGGCTGGGGTACCAGGGTTCCCACAAGATACAGCTGTGAAAAAAAGTTTAGAAAAAATCAATAGTACCTTAATATATGACTTACTGGGAAAAAAAAAAAAATAGCCTATCAATAGCCTATCTTTTAAAAAAGCTATAGCAAGTTTTACTAAGAAAATATTTAATAAGTATATTCCCGAATTAATATCTTATTTCTCTTTGTTAATATGATCACTTTACTTGAATTTGTTTTATTTTGATTTTTCAATTGCTGATTCACGTAGCTTGTACCATCTGTTCCACTTCACCCAATATAGTCACTTGAGAGAAGAAAGCTCATTCATGACTTTCTGACAGGCCCGTGCCTCTGTTTTGACTTTATCAACATTTTTCTTTTCCTGTCTTCTGGTATCTCCTCTTTCAATGTAAAAATGCATAAACACTAAATTATGATCTTCCTGTTCATTTGTTTTTTAAATCAAGAAAAGAACAAACATTCTGTATTGGCCTCCATATCTTTTTGGCATCTGTAGCTACACATTAAGGCAGTGATAATATTTCAGCTTCATACATCCAAGATTTGACAGTGGGTCTACTTTGATTTCATTTTGTTTATTTTTGGGAGGGCTGAGTGTTGTTGGGTTCTGTTTTTGTTTGTTTGTTTGTTTGTTTTTCAATAGGTAAGACAATCATCATAACGATTTGTTTGTTTGTTTTGAATTTTTCTAAATACTTTCTTCTAAAACATCTTTATTTGACCATCTAAGCAGACAAGACACTGGCAAAAGTACAGTAACATTCCACTTCTGGACAGAGACTACTTTTCATAGGAATAAAATAAAACTATCATGAGGTTAAGAGATTACCAGGGTTAATCAAGAGTTAGTAAGAAATGTGCATCTAAATCAAACTCTTTCCTTCAGTCTTCTATGGAGTATGAAGTGGTTTGTAGGACTGCGAGGACATACTTCATTTGTCTCTTGCACAGCTTTCAAGAGCTGACAACTCTTTCTACTTGCTCTTCCTACAGTAAAAATAAGTGTGGTCTCTTGAGAAGTGACATGATTTAGTCTAATACAATCATATGATCAAATATAAGTATGATTCAACTTAATGGCTTGGAATATTGTGGTGGATTAGCATTGGTTAACAGCAAAATGCATACCCAGATGCTCACTCATTGTCCCCTTTTCAGAAGGAAGGATGACAAAGATCATAGATCAAGATAAAGACAAGGGAATTGCTTACCAATTACCATTGTGGGCAAAACAGACTCAATTTGGGGACAATTATATTAATTCATTGCTAATTAACATAAATTTGGATAGGAAAAAAAAGACAAACATTAAAACAACACTTTTCTTCCCCTCTTTCCCAGGGTTATCTTCATTCCGTCACTTCAGGTTACTCTGCCTGCACCACAAGTGGTGCAGAGGGAACAGAGACTGGGGAGTTATGGTCACTACACAGAAGTTTGTCTCTGCTGGTCCTTCCTCTTTAGAGAATTGGAGGAATTCCAGTCATAATTATACCCTGAGCTGCATAAAAAGAAATATGGTAAGCAGGTCGAGGGAGATGATTCTCCTCCTCTACTCAACTCTCATGAGATCCCACCTGGAGTACTGCATCCAGCTCTGGGGCACGCAACACAAGAAAGGGATGGACCTGTTAGAATAGGTCCAGAGGAGGGCTACAAAAATGATCAGAGGGCTAGAACACCTCTCCCATGAAGAAGGGCTGAAATTGTTGGGGTTGTTCAGCCTAGAGAAGAAAAGGCTTTGAGGACACCTTATTGTGACTTTTCAGTACCTAAAGGGGGCTTATAAGAAAGATGGAAATAGTCTTTTTACAAAGGCCTGTAGTGGCAGAACAAGGGGTAATAGTTTTAAACTGAAAGTGGGTAGATTTAGATTGGACATAAGGAGGAAATTCTTTCCTGTGAGGGTGGTGAGACACTGGAACAGGTTGCCCAGAGAAGCTGTGGATGCCCCCTCCTTGGAATGGTCTTTGAGCAGCATGATCTAGTGGAAGATGTCCCTGCCTATGGCAGGCAGGTTGGACTAGATTATTTGTATGGTCCCTTCCCACCCAAACCATTCTATGATGCTATGATAATACTAATAAAACAGATTAAAGACCATGTGCAGATACTAGTCAAGTACCACACTGATCTTCATTAGGAAAGCTTGGATGCATTCCTTAAGGCTAAATGTATTTGCAGAATTTATGTGAAGACACCAAGTCTGCAGATGTTTAACATTTGACAAAATGCTAATGTGACAGTAGTTGACTATAAAATAATTCTTACTCTATTTATAATATTTATTTTACTTATTACATTTCCTCATATTTGCTTAATTCAATTTATCGCATCTTCTTATTTATGTGAATTAGACAGAATAACCTTTCAAACATTCTTGGAAAATAATGAGTCATTTTAAAACTGAATCTAACCGAACCATTACTTCTTTCCAATTCTGACAGTGCACAAAAAATGTGAAAATCCTTTATTATATTTTTTATCTTATTCTAATATCATTATATAGATAATAATAATAATCTAATAACATTATATAGAAAGAGAAGATGAAAATATTGTATTGTTAGAAGATGGATGACATTTATTTATCACTCCATTATCATATCTTTCATATCTTCAATCAGAAGCATTTGTTTAATTCTACATTTAACTCATGTATCTCTTCTCTATTTTCAGGCTCAATGTCTGTATTACTAGAATTATTTTCTCACAATATTCTTATAAATATACATTCCAGAGTTTTATCAGTTTGGATTTAGGTTTTTGAGCAAAATATGAGCTGCTTGCAAACTCTTTTATATCAAATTTCTACAGATCAATATGAAAGTGTATTTTTAGAATAGAATTTCTTTTTAATTAAAGAAAAAAATGTTGTTAGTAAATATAATGCAATGGTGTCATAAATGCTTATGGTATTAATACCTACCTTCACACACAGGCTGCACACCTGACCAGGAACCATTAAGCAGGCATGTTCGTTCTGCAGATCCTCTCAGCTGATAACCCATTTCACATGAGAAACGTAGCAGACTTTTTATTTTGAATTCATCCCCTAGTCTAGACCCATGAGCTGGTACTCCTGGATCATCACAATAACCAGGATTATTTCCTGTAAAACACAACAGAGCAAAACTATTGGCAGAGACATAATGTCCAAATGCAGTGATAGTGAAGATATTCTTTTGTGAATAGAACTAACTGCGTTGTTTCTGTTATAATCAATTAATTTTCTTCCAATGTGAGCTTGTGAAACCAAAGTCAAAGACAAAAATAACATATCTTTTTAACCTAATTCTTATCTCAGACCTATACAGACCTAAGCATAGAATGCAATATAATTACATGATAAAAGATAATTGTGAACACAGGAAGCATCCCTGTCATTTTTTTGTTAGTTCAAGTTTGTTGTGGTTTTGACATAAATAATGTTTTCTACACATTGTAATTTATTGTTCAACTTCTCTGCTAGTAAAAACTTCTAATAACAAAAATTAGATAACAGCAGGAATGAAGATAACCATATTCAAGTTTCTTAAGAAATATATTTGAAACACATATATCCACAAAAAACACTAAATGGCACGTTACTCTCGGTGACTGTCAAGAACAGAAAGTACACCTCATAATTTTCTTTATCAATTAAATTCTTATGAAGTATTGGTTACAATTCTAGAATAGAAAGAAGGTTTTGCAGAAGAGACCTCTCAAACATGTCCTCATAGGTCGCACGAATGAGTCAACTGCTTTATTAGATAAAGTGGCTGCTAGAGGAAATGCTACTCAAAATGGTCAAGGAATTATTGTGCCAGTATCAACAATTTATTATAAATTGTGACATAAAATGGTGTCTTTCTTAAATACTTCTGTGTCTAAACTGTGTTCCACAGCAACATTATCCTTACCTCTCCATTTTTAAGTTATATGTCTAAGACTCAATTTCTATTAAAACAATGGTTTGGTTTGTTGTTTTTTTATTTTCCAAATATGATGTCATGGTTCGAGGCTGGTCGGCAGACAAACACCACACAGCTGCTTGCCCACCCTCCACCACAGGGGAATGGGGAAGGAATCAGAGGGGCAAAGGGAGACTCACAGGTTGAGATGGAAACAGTTTAATAACAGCAATAAAATAAAACGGTGACAGTATAAACGGGTAATGTACAATGCAATTGCTCACCACCCACCGACCGACACCCAGCCCATTCCCGGCTAGTGATCCTGAAACGCAAAGAAGCCACAATCGCAATCCCGGAAGTGAGAGGGCGCCCCTTCCCACCCACCCCTCTTTATATGGTGAGCATAATGTCACATGACATGGAATATCGGCCAATCCAGGCCCAGTGCTCCAGCCATGTTCCCTCGCTGCTTCTTGTGGGCCTGTGTACAGGCAGGACACAGGGATTTGGAGAGTCTTTGAAATTTCAGTGTGCAACAGCACTCCTCTAGCTACCAAAACCAAATATGAACTCTATTCCAGCCTGAAACAGGGCATATACATAAATAAATCCATAGGTTGGAGACAGCATCTTTATACATAGGTTTTTCATCATAGGCACACATGACAGATAAAGGACAAAGGAATAACCATAGCAAAACTTAGAAAAACCTCAAAATTTTGTTTTAGAAATTAAAATTTACTGAAGTCAGAAAGTATAATTAGCATAAGGTTTCCAGTATAGCAGGTTTGAGACATATGCTTAGGATACACTTATGCTTCCTCATAAAAGGAAACCAAGACACAGTTCCTGAATTCAAAGCTAACTTGTGGGTTTTGGTTGTGTCCACTTTGCTTAGTACTAATTTCTTCTAGAATAGATTGTCCTTGTCACCCTGCCCTACAGAATTTGGACCTAGATTTCCTTGTCTAAATATATGTTTGTAAACAGTATGAGTGTCTTGAAGCAAACCAGGTATATTCTGTCCACATCTATACTGTTAAACTCACTTTCTTAAACAGGGTGGCTACATCCAAAGTGGCTGTTGAGAATGATCTCCAGAACACACCAATTTGTGAAGTATTTGTGCATTGTTTGATGGAGTGCTAGTTGGGATGGATGAAGACCATTCTGGGGACAATTCTAAGAGTATAATTGTCTCAGTGATCAAGTACTAGTATCCATTACCTATGACCTGGCACTGTTCAATCAGCAGTCCAGATGTGGTCTTTGAATGCCACCTGCTTCCCCTTATTCCAAGACATTACTATTTCATAGACATTTTCATCTGCTCAAAATGTGTGATTAACATGAGGGCTGTGATTCAGGCTACCACTGTGGCATGTTTACAGCATGAAACAGATAGGTGGCACATACTTCGGCTTTTGAATGCAAAGACTGCAGGAATTGTTCATGACAGGAGGATCTGTGATTCTAAAATTCTGATGATTTCTCAGTTTGCTTTGGGACTTTTCTGAGGGAATTATTCCAGATGAATGACTAGACTTTTTTTTCTTAGACACACCTAGTTTTGTCTTGAAGAAAATTTAAACTGAAATCATTCAAGTTTATAGTCAAAGGGTATAGAAAAGGGCAGTTACAGCATTGTGAAGGTCTAGACACTTTTTTATTTATCAGTGTAGAAGGCTACATAACTATTACTGAAAAATTAGTGTGAGTCATCTTAAACAATCCCATCACTTAACTCATTAGATACAAGTGTCCATCATTGCAGCAGGTCCCAGGTGACAAGCCCTGAGATCATATTTATACCATCATGCATTCAAATATATATTAATATATAATAAAGAAATAAACCCCATGCAGAAACAGAATAGAGGCTTCAAGCATTGTATTTGGACTGTTTTTCATATCCCTTAAGTATGAAACCAATTAGCTGTCTCAGTTGTCCTGGGCACAAGCATTCTTTCATTGACATTATGTATACAAATTATTTATTTTGGGTTTTTTTAAATAGAATAATCTCCTGAATACATAACATAGAAAGTGTAATTATTTTATAATTCTAAGTGACTTAGAGGAATTAGACACCTTTCAAGGGTTTTTTTGTCTCATTGTTTGGAAGTTTTTGTTTGCTTTTTTAATTCACTTAACAGAGATAGATTTATCATTTTCCTAGGGACTCACCTTGCCCTCAAAATAGTGTCACATCATGTTCAAATTTAGAAAATTAAATTCTGCATCAGTAACAATATTTTAATTACACTAGACATATTTTCTCTATCATAGATAACTACAGTGGTCTTTACTGTTTTAAAAAACTATGAGTCTATAAAAATACTATCATATTCATGAACGATATCTGAAGAGTCTCAATTATTATCAATCAAAATTTATTTCCACCAACACTAGATTTTCCCTTGCAGTGGGAAATGTTGGGTAATAGAACTAGAGGGCTCTGACCTTAAAAATTTTAAAGTCATGATGCGGCCTCATATCTGACATTTTATACTGGAGAAAAAGGTGAAAGTGACATAAATATGAGCCCAAGATAAGCAAGAAAATGCCAATACTCTGTGGAAAAAAAAAATATATGATTGTCCTGCAGAGATTTTCAGATCTAGGCATAAAGACCATGATGGCAGTGAGGTCTAACACTGTGAGAAGACTCTAAATAAACTTCTTCCTCCTTGAGCAGCAGAGAACAGAAAAGAAACATTAGTGATTTAAATTCACTTCCTTTCCTCAATGTTTCAAATTCTGACCAGAGTCTTTGCAGTTTATGAATGGACCATTTTCAATGAGCATTTATTTAGAGCTTTTTCAAAGTACAGAATTTAAATAACTTGCACCTGTTTAAATTGCATCAAATATGAATCAAACCACATTGAATCAGATCAGTGCAACTGAAGAAATGTCCAAGAATTTATAGGTGAATTTATAAGAAGATTCTCAAATATGTAATTATAGTACAATTTTCTCATTAGGAAATTTTCTTCTTAAACCTGTCAGGTATTTAACTTCTTATATATCAAGTGTGTAGACTTGTTTCCCTTATAAAACATTAATACACTGTGGATGTCCTTAATAGCCAACGCTCAGCTGAGCTCTTGACTTCAATAAAACTGTGTAATGTTTTATGGCTTCTTCTAAATTTGCACAGTTAGTCTAGGGGAGAATGAACTGTTCCTGTACTTCCTGACAGCACCAAGAACATTGAAGAGGTTTATGGTATTTGCACATTGTAGCACTAATAAAGAATATTTCTGTAAATGAAAAGAGGAACACAGTGTATGAAGTTTATCATCTAGTACCTTTGCTGTGGTGTTTTTTAATCAACATTTTCCTATGTGAAAACCTTTGTTTGCACAAAACAGTGTTCATAAAAATAAAATTTAATGCATGCATAATTTTTTCATCAGAATTCTACCAGGTTTTAAATAGCGTTTGGTGGCTTCTGTATATGGTGATATACAACTACAGCATTTAGCTAAGGGGTATAGTTATGAATTAATGACAAAGAGAATGAGACAATACGTGACAGTATTTTAATAAACAGCTATAATTCGGCTGAGTGGCTAATGATGAAATTAAAATATAGTTGGAAAAGGAACAAAATAAATATCTGACTGTAGTTACAAATTTATTGAGAATAGACTTATTCATATAACTACAAGGTGACATTCAGATAATGGTTGGTACAAGTACCTGAACAGTGAGGGAGAGTCCCACTCCAGTGGCTATCTTCTTGGCACTCCCTAGTAGAATTTCCTATGAGCCTTCGACCCGCTGTGCAAGAATAGTGAATTATGGAACCATATGTAAATTTGTCTCCTGAAAGAACTGCATTAGCAGGTACCCCAGGATGTCCACAAGAAATGGCTAACAGAGGAAAAATAAATAAATAAATACATGTTTTCATGGCACAGAAGAAAACTAGTATAACCTTTAAATATAAGGCTAGTTCCACACAACATAAACTTCTGTCTGGATTTCAACTCCTTCATATCTTCAGTTTTGCTGTTGCTATAGATGATTTACTGGTCATTTGTAAGATCAGACATACAACTACATGTAAAACTAATCTATCCAGTTTAGCTTTTCCCTAAAAATATACAGAGCTCTCTTTCCTCATTCATTTCTGTTCTATGTCCTTCCTTACAGAGAATGCACATTATTTCTGTTAAAGTTGGGAAAGAAGAAACCAAATAGGGTTAATGTTGCAATGTGCTTATATTACAGATGTGATAATGTTATGTAGCTTTATCATGTCTAAAAATAATTAGACGCAGTTTAGACAGTTTAGAGAAATACAAATCTTAATCTGTAGTATTATTATAGCAACGTGTTACACTAGAGTGAGTTAGAGGAAAATGGATTACTAATCATTTTTGTAAATTATAAATCATATTTATGCTTAAATTAATGTGTAAATTTTGTTTGGAAAAAAAAAATCAGACAAACAGTTTTGGTGCAGAATAACTTGCAAACAAGTAATTCAGATCTGTTATATAAAGAAACACAAGTCAACTTAAGGTGAACTAGAAATCAGATTCTGAATGCTTTTTGTGTAAACTTAGGTCATCCAGCAGAGAAAGAAAACAAATGTTACATAACTTTAGTAAACAATCATACAACTTAAACAGGCAAAACTTAAGCAGAGCAAATGAATTTGACCAGCTTTATGAGGTACTTGAAAGAGTGATCTATGGGTCAAATATATTTTTAGGAAAAAAAGACTGTTATTCTGATGACTATAACTTCTGACATGCATCAAAATTGTTTCTTTTATACTAGGTCCCATGATAATGTCAAACTGGCTGCACAATGGATTTCTGCCAAAAGGCATGGTCCTGACCACTGGTCTTTCACTGCTGTGTGTTTGTCTTGCTTTCCTTGGTCTGACTTAAGCATTCATGTAGCAAATGGTAAACCAAATCAGGACACTGATCTGCCTGAAATGTACTCCCACAGAAAAAAAAAGTGTTTAGTTTTCAGACAGATCAGTTATCTTAATGAGCTTGCTTCAGTACTGTGCAAATGTTAGACCTGCCACAATTCTGGAAGGACCTGCAGTGTGTGATCAGAGTTTTTTGGCAGAAAATCGTACTCTAGGTCACCTTAACATGGCTGTATAATGATTTGTAGTGAATAGCATGAAACTTTCCCAGTTTATGAAGAAGAAAAACAGCATCAATTTTTAAGCAATGACATTCATAGGTATTGCTTTACATATGAAAGAACAGTGTGTTTCTATTGTTTTTGCTCTTGAACCAGAATTGTTCATGGTAAACAGTGTGTCCTTTTTTGGGTTCAAAATTTGCCTCTCCAACGACTTTGTCCTATCACCAAAAGCTATACTACACTCAGAAAAAAAAAGAGATTATCACTGATAATCTTTGAAAATTACATGTCTCATAGTATTTGAAAAGACGCTGAGTGACTTTATATGTGAATAGATAAACAGATCTTTCTCACAGACAGAGCCCTATTCATGAGGTTTTCTTATGGGGAAAGAATGTTAAATTTGTCCTGGTGATATTTAGGATTCAGATAGTGTTTCAGTCTGACAGCAGCAAATTAGCAGCAGCTAATCCAGCAGGTGACTGAGGAACATAGGCACCTCCCAGGCTCATTTGAAAGCTCCAAGGGCCTCAATCAATAGTCCCCAGAGTAAGGTCAGGAATTCCTATTCTGAGGGGATGGTCACCTACAACCTTCCTTGAACTCTGCCTAAAAACAGAAAGCCATGTAAATGCTATGAAACTTCCAAAACACTTTATGTGGGAAGATGGGTAATTATTCTAGGTGATCTAGATTCCCCATCCTCTCTGCCTCTTGCATAGTGTCCCTTCAAACTGAAAGCCCATTCCTGGAAGTAGGAAAGAATCACCAACAGAATTGGGCCACAGACTTTCACAATAGTTTTTCTAAGATACAAAAAGTGAGGCACATGTTTGTATCAGTAATATATTCTTGACAAATGAACAATTTTATGCAGCTATTTTTTATTTTAAAAAGTTGTATATTTTTTAATTATTTTATTATTGAAATGTGAATAAACCCAGTTTTCAGATTATAGCTCTTATTGACAGATATTGAAAGCATAGATTGTTGTGAAAATAAAAACAAAACTGCTTGGGTCATGTGGATATTCAATATATATCAGTAGGAAGAAAGCAAGCATAAAAAAGAAACAAATACGCTAACCTATTTATATTTACTGATATGATTGGTATTTAAGTATAAATTCATAAACTGAAACATTTAACTAAGCAATCAATTCTGTAAAGCAAAAACTTGTAAAATCATCTGATGTGTATGCAAATTAAAGTATACTTTAATTTATTATTTCCTATTTTAATTCAGAAATATGTCAGAAAATTAATTGTAATCAGAGAAGAAAAATACTTCAATGGAAAATGGAAGTCAACCAAACTGTTTTTTCTAGAGATCTGAAGCTCACTTAATTGATTATAGGAAACACCAAAAGATATCCTCCCTCTCTGAGGAAAAATTGATGGAGGAATTATGAAGTGATGTTATGGAAAGACCCTCTTGAGCAAAACATTCCTACAGTTCCTACATTTCATAGATTTGTTCTCACATACACATTTAAATATGTCTGAAAAAAATAACTCTGAGACAGTCATTAATGGTCTTTGACTATCAATCTAAATAATAACATATAAATAATGATTTTAGATTTCCCTAGCTGTTTTCAAATATCTTAACAATACACCAAAAGCAGAAATTAATCTTAACTTTCTATCATTTGAAATACTAACTCCACAGTTCCTTCTAAACCCATTTTAAATGACAAGTTGCATGACATCTTGTCTTAATCCCTTCTCACTAAGCAGTACAATTTGAAGTACATTGATCCTAAAGTCCAGTTTTGTTCCTCAGTAGTTAGCTACACTTTTTTTTTGTCTATCATGACTAAAAATCATGCACCGTTATTTAATGTTCATTGAACTGCATGAATACTTACACAAACACTTTGGCAGTGATCTATCCCATAAGCCATTAGCTTTACAGGTCAAAGCAGATGAGCCCAACAAATAAAAGCCCTTCTTGCAATGGTATGCCACACTTGTTCCATATTTGAAACTTTCAGGATAATTCTGCTGTCCATGCCGAATTGCATTTTCCACAAAGCCAGGATCAGAACAGTTCACCACTGTAAGACAAACAGTGTTTATCACTGATGCATAGTAGCACTGTCATAAAGAAAGCGTTAACAATGATTTTTTTGTTACTTTACTAGCAGCTCATGACTGTGGTCCATTTGGTATCCTTTGTGGTTTTTATTTGACTTTAATATCAGATATGTTGACTCCTAAGTAAGTCTATATCTTTTTGTTTTGAAATTAATACTAGAATTTTGCTCTAGCTCTTGCAACAGTCCTGGATGTACAAGCGGTTCAAAGATAAAGAGAAATTGCAGAAATTTTTTATCATTCTCTTGGTACGCTTGGTTTGGTCTCCTATGTAATTTTTATGTGAAGAAACCAAATTGAAATCAAACCAATACATATTTTAAATAACACTATAACATTTTCTTTTTCAATTTCCTGAAATAAGAAAAAAATTGCTTCCAACATTAACAAAAACATTTTCTGCTATTAATGCATTGAACAGAAAAAGGAAGATGGTGAAAAATCAAATACTTGATAGTGGAGTTAGGTGTGAGGATAAACACCAAAAATCGTGATGCAGTTAAAAATGCAGATAGCAGTTAAAAACCAAAAACTATTATGGGTTTTGTCATGACTGTTTAGTTTTTATATGAAAATTATATCCAGTGTCCCCAATCTTTCACTTTATACTCTGCAGTGAACATGATGGATTGTTGGTAGAAGATTATGATGGGACACTGAGATCTCCATTGCAGACTCCCAATTTTGCTGCATATTCATCTGAAGCTATATGAAAAGTTATAAATGCCTACTCCACCCCTATCTTGTCTTTGCTTTAAACGTAATAGTATAAATAAGAGTTCAAATCATTTTTCATTAAAGAGAAATCAACAGAGAAGAATCTCAGACAGCATTATCATTTTAGAGGTAACACCTATGGAGTCACTAATGCACTGTTTTTTACTCTTAAATCATACTTTTTTCAAAAGGTTAAGTTTTATAATACACATAATTAAAATTTACTGATTAGCTAATACACTAGAACAAGTCAGCTTTTCCAATATGAAAACCTATTTGCCATCTACTGATTGTTATAAAAAATACTGAAGATATAATTACACAGAAAAGCAAGATACATTTAAAAAACATTAGGTATTACAATGGGGTACATAAAGCATTAGTAATACATTATTTAGACTGATGAAGAGAGTTGGTTAATGGAAGAGACCTGCTTCCTTTTTTCTGAGGAGTAGCAAAATTACAGTCTCCTAACTGAAACTATTCCCCTTCTGTTTTACGGTGAATCCTATGAAATAAGTCACCAGAGAAGTTACATTTAGTTTACATTATAACAGTTTAACTTATATTTCATAATACTAACATTTATTTAAAATTAGTGTTATAACCTTGTAAATGTTATATGTAAATCATATACATGCAAGTTAAATAAATACATGTTTACACTGGGATTTCATTGACAGAAGCAAATAGCTTTTTGCCTCATGACTTTTTTACTGTTCCATAAAAGAGGGAAAAATGCAAAGTCATAAAATCTCACTGCTCTTTGGAATTTGTGAAAGATTTGGATGTGGAAGTCTGTGTCTCTGTACTTGCTTTGAAGAACTCTGAAAATTCCTGCTTCTGAGGACCCCTAATTAAGACTACTATCAAGAGAAAGTGCTTTATTCTTTTTACTTTACACATTCTTTGTTACTATTTTTCTTCCGTTATTCCTAAGCACTGTCAACTATGTCTAATTCTATCAATAAAACTATCACTGTAGAGCCGGGACACAAGTGAAAGTTTGTAAAATGTACAACTCACTGACATGATGCCCTAACAAAATACTAATCTAGATCTGCATGAGCTCATATGTCTGTATTCACAGTGCAATTCTTTGTTATAGAAACTAGCACAGCTCCCAGAAGCAATGCACACCGCGTCATAATTAACCCTGTTTCTCAGGCAATTAGATGTGGTGTAGTACTGTGTAGATGCTGCTGTAAAGCTTCTGCCTTTGGAAGTAGCCTCCATCCTCTGCAGAGTTGTAAGTTGCCTTGTATGAACATATCCTTCTCTACATATGTATATAATTTCCTTAACATTTGAAGCTACATCTTTATCAGTAGAAAGTAAAGAATACCAGCACTTGTTCTCTGGCATGAGGCCAGTAGACAATGGCCACATCTATGCTGTTGTGCTCTGCTACCCTCCAGATTCAGGTGAATTTCTCTGAACTGCTCATCAGGAATGGTTCTGCTGTCCATGCTAACACCTGAACCATGCTCAGAACAATTCATGTGGGTATGTTACTTGGTTCAAATGAAAAATTTGTTGGAGAACTTTCTTAATAAGTACAGACAATTAAGTTCCCATGTCCAGGAACTATTTAGTTTAAAAATATAGATACATTTGATTTTAAATGAAGAAGTGAATATTTCACAATCTTTCTACTTGGCTAAAATTACTATTATAAATTATTACAGTTTAAATCCCCAACTTCACAATAACACAATATCAGTATTCTGATCCATCATATCGCAAATTGATGTCCAAGTTTATATGGAATATTTATACTGGTGCAGAACTGAACTCAGGTGTTCGGAGACCTAAGTCCGTGCTCTAATCAGTACACCATTTTTCAATGAAACTGCATACCACAAAGTAACTATGGCAAAATAACACTTTTTCATTCTACTGATAGCCAACTGTTTTAACAATCATCTTAATTAACAGCAAGAGCAGCTCTTTCTTTAAATAATCTCTATACAGGTAAAAATGTATGGAAGTTAATTGTCTTTTATGACTGTAAAAATCCTCTGGAATATAAATCAAAAAAATCTGTAATAGGTCAAAGTTGAATTAATACAAATGTATCAATCATTTTTAAAACTTTTATGTATTAGAAATTTTATCCTAGTGTAACTAGAACTCCTTGCTGTACTCATATCCACAGTACAGGTGCATGTTTAGTAGTCTCCATTTAATATTATCCACATTTTTTTAAGTCAGTATTATAGTACTGGAAATTGGCCATGAGCAGCTTAAACAATATATATATTTCTACAGTGATATTTCATTAACAAAAATAAAAAACTAGTGGAAATTTGCATGCAGACACATATTACTAGACTTTTTTTCTAAGCTATAGGACAAGATTCATATTGTTTGTCTTTCTAACTTAGATTCTTGTGATCTCAAAATTTCTTTTGCAAAAATCTTCTTCCATTCAATTTATATTTTTAGTTTATTTTCTGGTGGGATTTTGAGTGTGGGTTTTTTTTTTGTTTTGGTTTTGTTTTGTTGGGTTTGTTTGTTTTTGTTTTTGTTTTGTTTTGTCTGATAATGAAATTTCTTGACCTTTTACTTCTTTTCTAGGGTTCTAGATGTTAAATACAAACAGGTTATACTTACAATACCATGGCTACATTAGCATGATTGTTCAGAATCAGTGAAAATAAAAGTTACAATAGTGCTTATGAATTTTAAAAGTTCCACATTCATTTTCAATCAGTTTGCTCCTATCTGAAAGCTAGCACAGAAACAAAAGGATAGAGGTGAGTAAATTTGAAGACTGAATATTATGTATTTGAAGAAAAATGATGTAATTCCTGGAATGACATGCAATATTTTCAAAATGTTTCAGTATTAAGCTTTTGCACTGAAAGCCACAGAAAGCATAGGTGGCATTTGTGGTTTGCCCATGGTTTAACTCTTTTTATCATAAATGCTTGAAAACAGAATCATTTAGATGACAGTATTTCCAGCTTTTTCATTTCCCAAAAATGATTTTTTTTCTGGTTTGATTTTGTTCAGATTAGAAAATGAAACACTGTCAAAACCATTAATTCTGGTTAAGCAAAATTTTATGCTACTTAAATTTTAAATAATTCACAAAGCTACTTACAAGGTTTAGCTGCCTAAAAAAAAAAAAAAAAAAAGGAAAATTTTATTCTTATTTCTTAAAACTAGTCAAATAAAATAATGACAATGGCTAAAATCAGAGCTTTGAAACAGAAGCCTGTAGTTTTGTTCTTTATTAGGAAGATGGGTTCTATACTGTTTGGCTGGGTCAGAGGATAATGAATACAAGACAAAGTTTTACTCACTCTCACAGGATTGGAAGTTACTCTGTTGTCTTTCCAATGTTTAAAAGCACTAAATATAGCAAGAATGCATATGTGATACTGTACAATTTCTAATCTTTGAATGATTATAAGCTGTTAAATGTTAGAATTTCTTTCAATTTTAAAAAATATTTTATGTGTGCACTGAACAGTGTATAGGTGTTTTGGTGAACTACATTACTGTTTCAAGTCTATTTGACTTTGAATTTACTGACATAGATATACATGCAACATAATTCTCATTGAGTAAAGGTTATCAGTTTCCAGTACCTGGATTTGCAAATTGACATTATGCTTCTTTTGCCTTTCACTACTCCTAGGATACAAAGCAGCTTAATTACACACCTTACTTTCAGCTCTGTCAAGAGGGCACAATAGCATTATTATTCTTGGTCAATACCTTTGGATCAAAAAGGTATTTTATAGATCTGAACTTTTCCCTAGTTTCATGCTTCTGACTTCTGGACAGTTTTCCACTGATAAGAAAATATAACCCTGCTTTATAGATTATCTATGATACACAGAACCTTTCCATACTTTTTAATACTAAACAGTAACAGGATAAAACAGCCCTATGAGTAGTTTCGGCAATCAAATCTGTTCACTGTAATTGAAGGGACTAAGAACTGTGTTAGAGGCTCATATAGCCTCTTACGCCTTCTTCTGACCAGAAAAACATCTTAACTTCTACTCTTCAAACCAAGAAACCACAAACAGGAGTGACAAAGAATACCCACCTCCAGAACACAGGACAGTCTTTAAAAGTCAGCTCGATAATCTTCAGACTGATTAAGAGCTTTGACTTTATGTTTATCACATCCTAAGTGAGAACTTGTCTACCACTGCAATTTAAAGTCATTGCTATGTTTTCTCAAGAGTCTACAAGAAGACAGAATGAATGCTCTGCAACCACTTTACCATGAAGAACATCGCTTGCAGTATTTATCCAGTCCCTCCAAGATAGGGCTGCTCTGGGGAGAAAAGTAATGTCTTGCCTGAAGTTCTGAATGAGGACAGAAATGCAGCAGATGCCCTGGTACTCTCTTTTGCTGGAATGGGGAGGATACTAGGCATCTATAGGCACAACCAAAAAAAAAAAAAAAAAAAAAAAAAAGCCTTCCAGAGCAAAAATACAGACAACCTGTTATGGCTTCATGAACTATCAGTCATGTGGAAGTCTCATCTGGGAGTTGTGAGAACTCCAGAATATCTGGAAGTACAATTTCTTTAACCATAATGTTGAATGCTTATTTTATTTCTAGCTCAAAGTGATACATTGCTTTAATTAAAGATAATCAGTGAAATTCTGCACAGATAAAAATACTATAAAAGTAAAAAGCAGTAAAATAGTGACGCGGCATTTTAAAATTTGTTCAAAAGAAAGAGCAAAAATATTTTTTCCACTGCAATTTAGTGAAAATAATTGTTATTGAAGTCAAATATACACTGGCTTATTTGAAACAAAACACTGTAAATATTTGGCCAAATTCTTCTAAATTGAATATCGGAATATTGTATTGAAGTAGAAGAAAAATCTGAAGCATATTGCAAAATTTTGACATTTTTAAAGGTTTTGTATATTCATGAGCACAATTATTTTCAGAAATTCTTCCCATTTTATGGATTACTCAAGTCTTCCCTAGGTTTATTTTTTAGCAAACATTCACAACAGCTGGCCCTTTTTTAGTACAATTAAGACTATTAAAATAAAACTAAATAAAAAAACTGCTTAAATTTTAAACTTTGGTTTAATGGGTAAGCCTGCCAAGTTAGCTTCTGAAAAAACAGTATTGGAAATTAAGAAAAAAACCCTTTGTTTCATGAATATATGCTGCCCTAAAGCTATCCAAAACAAATCCTAACTGAATTATATTTGAAACACAATAGGGAGAATAGAAAAAATTAATTCTCCATGCAGACCAGAAATATGGAATATTCAAGGTATATATTACAGTCACAAAGTATCAGTTTGTCTGTGTGATATACTGTTCTCATTCTTGTACAAGTAGTATCTGTTTAGGCAACTCAGTGATGAATAAAATACAGAATAGTCACTGAATGCATAATTTAAGCATGTGCTCTGTGCAACAGAATTCTTGCATCATACATCTAGTCTTATCAAATGATTATGCAAGAGAATACTATTGCTCATGCTAAAAAAGTAAACAAAATTATGCCTGCAGTGTCATTTAACATCAGCTATAGATTTTTAAATAGATATATATATACAAGTGTGCTGTTGCTAAGAAGGGCTGCAGAAAGGAGTACTTCAGGAAAGAATTTGAGTTGGCCAGCATACAGAACTAAGGCAGTAGTTTCCCTGATTGCCTTTCACCCTGGGGACTCAGTTGTAAATCACGCTGAGAGTAGTCGGAGATTGCTTTCTCTCAATGACAGCTGTCAAGGGTTACATGGGAAATGAATTCTGGCATTCTCAATTTAGTCTGTTGAGAAAAGCAGGAGAAAGTTTCAAGTCTGCCCCGATGACTTTGGAACCTCACACTGAGTAGATTCAAACCCTTGAGGACAAAGAAGTTAAAAGACCATGTCAGAATCTTTTAGGCAGTTTTCTATTAAAAAGTTGAATGATCATCAAAAAGTACGTCATTCACAGTATTTCATTTCTTGTTCTCACTCTTTCTGTTTTTTTTTTTTGTTTGTTTGTTGGTTTGGTTTGGTTTGTTTTTTTTTCTTCCCTTGACAGAAACAATGTTAAGCTTCTTTTTTAAACTTTCTTATTTGATCAACAGTGGTTTTAAACATTTTTATCTGAAAAGTATTGAATTAATATCAGTATCTAGAACATGTATAGGGACTGGCACTCAGAGTGAATAAGAGCAGAGAACTCACGCTATGACAAATTCTAAGAAACGCTGTTTATAAAAAAATAAGGTACTGATTGTGAAAACATGATTATAAAATGACCAGTCTGTGGAATTTTAGCAAAGTTAAGTGCAAAAACAACAATACAGAAAAATGATAACTATTCAGTGAAGTAAAGAAAAAACAAACAAAGAAAATGGTTGACTTAAAACTTCACTTTGCAAAAGGCTCAAATACATACGAGTCTGATTTTTTTCGGTTGTTATTTTTATAACAGAGGCCAGTTGGAGAGTAATTTTATCATAGAAATGCTGGCGATGTAAACCATAAAAATAAAATATTTATTTAGGAAGCAGAGTGGTTTGTGTTTTTACATATACTATTAAAATCTATCTGAAATCTAAGGTCCTGACATCATATTTTTGATGAACCTAGACCAAGGAAATTTTCACTGTAATTTATGCAGTATAAATATTGTTCATAATACTGCAAATTAATACTAATAATTTGCTAAATAATATCTTGGTAGAAACAATGCCTTAACTAAGGTTAATAGATTCAACGACATACATAGTTCACATTTGTTTGCTTGAGAGATGAAAAGCTAAGACACACCACTTTTAATTGCATTCCAAAATATCTGTCATTGATATAAACAGGCCAAATATTCTTTTATTGTTACAAAAAAATGCAATCTTTCTTATGTTTTCTAATGGAAAAATTCTTCCAGAGTTTTTGAACAACTAACTAGCTAAAACTATACTAAAATAAAAATGGAGGAAGAAGTATGTTAAAGGAAATTCCATGAACTTGCCATTATTTTTTTAAGCTTTGAACAGAAACACCAACTTTTTTGGAATACCAGATTAACTAATTTAAAAAGCATATATTTTCTCTTGAGTACATATGAAATTTCTTCCTCCTCCATCCACATCATTACACTAGCAGATCAGAAAGATAAAGTATTTACCTGTCATTTTTCTCTATATGTGTCATTTATATGTAAATTCCTTTGTGGACATCTATGTACAAGTAGTATCAACACATTAGCCTTTGTCATAATAATACAAACTCTGAGGTCATGTCTTAAAGTCTTTCTCTTTAGATTTTTCTTAGAGTATTGTTTTCCACATGGAAGAGGAACTCTATTCAGTTGTCCCTACAGATGTTTCTACTACCTTTTGAGATGTCTTTGCCTGACTTCTAGACAGGTGCAACTCCAGAGAGGTGCAGGAATAATTTAAAGTCCTGTGTCATTTCTGTCAGTTTCAAGTAAATATCTCAGACACTGTATGGCATCTCCCATGGCACCTTAGAATTAAGCTCTAATTATCCTTCTGAAGGAAATCATCATGCTATCAACATGAATAGTTTAAGTATGTCTAACATTCAAAGTATGCAAAGTCTCAACAAAGGTCTCTGGAAAAAAAAAAAAAATATAAAATTTTCTCAACTTATATGAATCCTTGATACCACCTTAGATGGAAAACTACTTAAATTCAGAGTTGTTTTATCTTTGGATGAGAAGAATTTGCCATCAGTCTCAATCTCTTCTACCCTTCTATCAACTGTCATCAGAAAGCTTATTTTTCTTGTCAGTGAAGGAGTGGAACATATGACCACTAGTTCAAATGATATATCCACTAAAGAAACCACAACAAAATTTACAGTCCCTTATAGATTTCAGATTGTTGATAAGACAAAAAGTCTAATTGAGCTTTTCAAGAATCTACCAGTAATGAGATAAAGAAAGAAAGAACTTTCCAAATAGAAATTCAATACAAAACCAGGATAAATGAACAGATTTAAATTCTTTGTTATTAACAAATAGACTGGAGTTACTGAAACAGACAAGAGAATATGATCTAGCTCAAACCTCTGCAACTTGGGCAGATGAAACAGATCTGGCCAATAAAACATTTCTCATTCTAAGAAACTTGTTTTTAATAGGAGAAAAATTTCTTAAATATCATTTATAAGAAGATATAACAGATTCTGACAAACTTAGTGCCTTTCTACGATGGGGTTAGAGCACTGGTGGATAAGGGAAGAGCAACTGATGTCATCTACCTGGACTTGTGCAATGCATTTGACACTGTCCCGCATTACATCTTTGTCTCTAAATTGGAGAGACATAGATTTGATGCATGGACCACTCAGTGGATAAGGAATTGGCTTAATGGTTGCACTCAAAGTGTTGCAGTCAATGGCTAGATGTCCAAGTGGAGAGCACTGATAAGTGGTGTTCCTCAGCAGGTAGTGTTGGGAACACTGTTTAACATCTTTATTGGGAACACAGGCAGTGGGATTGAGTGCACCCCTAGCAAGTTTGACAACAACACCAAGTTGTGTGGTGCAGTTGACACACTAGAAGGAAGGGATACCATCCAGAGGGATCTTGACAGGCTGGACAGGTGGTGCCGTGCAAACCTCATGAAGTTCAACAAGACCAAGTGAAAGGTCCTGCACATGGGTCAGGACAATCCCAAGCACAAGTACAGGTGGGGCAATGAGTGGATTGAGAGAAGCTCTGTGAAGAAGTACTTGGGGATGTTGGTTGATGGAAAACTGACTATGAGTCAGCAATGTGCGCTCGCAGCTCAGAAAGCCAACCTTGTCCTGGGCTGCATCAAGAGAAACATGGCCAGTGGGTCAAGAGAGGTAATTCTCCCCCCTCTACTCCACTCTCATGAGACCCCACCTGGAGTACTGTATTTAGCTCTGAGGCCCCCAGCATAAGACAATGGACCTGCTCGAGTGGGTCCAGAGAAGGTGCACGAAGATGATCAGGAGGCTGAAGCACCTCCCTGATGAGGAGATGCTGAGAGAGTTGAGGTTGTCCATCCTGGAGAAGAAAAGGCTCCTGGAAGACCTCATAAAGACCTTCTAGTACCTAAGGAGGGCCTATAGGAACGATGGAGAGGGACTCTTTATCAGGGAGTGTAGTGATAGGATGAAGGGTAAAAGTTTTAAACTGAAAGAGGGTAGATTCAGATTGGATATAAAGAAGAAATTATTTACTGTGAAGGTGATGAGACATTGGAACAGGTTTCCCAGAGAAGTGGTGGCTGCCCCCTCACTGGAAGTGTTCAAGGCTGGGTGGGATGTGGCTTTGAGCAACCTCATCTAGTGGAAGGTATCCCTGCTCATGGTAGGGGAGTTGGAACTAGATGATCTTCAAGGTCTTCTCCAAGCCAAACCATTCTATGATTCTGTGATTCTGAAGGGAATGGTAGTAAAGGATATACACTTCTTCTGACATAGATTATGAATCTGACACTGCCTTACGAACTGGCAGGTAGTGATAGGACATTTTATCCAATGTCAAAGCAAAGAAATCAGAGCAAGAAAATCTCCTTTCAAATACTTCCATTCTAGAAGATGTGGTTAAGTGTGGTGTTTAATACAGCAGTTCTTACTTCAAGTATAATATATAGATAAATGACTTGCAGTGCAATCAGGAGTGCAGAGCCCTGATGAGACCATCTGATTCTACCCTTTTGGTAGTGTCCTGGGTTTCTGTGAGTGGTGGGGCTTTTTGGCAGCAGGGAAGGGGCTACAGCAGTGGACCACTGTGAGAAGCTTCTTGAAATCCCCTGGGATCCAAGTCAGACTTGCCTGTGGACCAAGGCTGAGCCAATCAGCTGTACCTCTATGATAACGTATTTAAGAAGGGACCTGGGAGGAGGAGTTAGGGTTGTGAGGAGAACAACAAATAACTGTGTGAACACTGAAGTAAGTGGAAAAAAGGAGGAGAAGGGTGGGAGATGCGCCTGTGCAGAGCGCCTCCACACCCTGTGATGAAATTCCAGGGTGAGCCTCCCTCCACCCATGAAGGTCTACAGTGGAGCAGATGCTGACATGCAGTCTGTGGAGGAGCCCACACTTCAGCAGGTGATTGCGCCTGAAGGAGGCCAGGACCCTATGGGAAGGAGCAGCCTCCACTGTGTAGTTCAACTCTGGGAGGATTGCAACATGTGGGGGTATCCCACCGTGGAGCAGCTCAGGAAGGGTTGTAGCCTGTGGGAGTGACTCGAGTTGGAGAAAGTTCGTGTCCCATGCTGGAGCAGCTAGGTAAATGCAGAGGACCATGGGAGGGACTCATGTTGAAGAAAGTTTGTGGATGACTGTCTCCTGTGAGAGGAAGACCACTCTGGAGTAGGGGGAAAATGCCAGAATTTCCCCCCCCCTTCCCAAGGTGGAATAAGTGGCAGCACCGACTGCACTCCCCATCCCCTGCTTCCTGCATCACTGTGGGGAGGAGGTGGAGATATCGGGAGCCCGGGAAGAAGAAAGGGGTGGAGGGAGGTGCTTTCAAGATGTGTCTATGCTTCTTACTGTCTACTCTGTTAAGTGTTGTTGTTGTTAAGTGTCTGTATTAAATTTATGTTATTTTTTTATTCCCTTAATGAGTCTGTCTTTTGCCCATGACCATAATGGGTGATTCATCCCTCCCTGTCCTTATCTCAAATCCTATGCTTTTGCTTATTTTCTTCTTGTCAGCGCTGGAGAGAAAGGGGAGAGTGAAATGCTGTGTGGTGCTTGATTGTCCTTTGAACTCAAACCATGATAGGTGATTAAGAGTTATGAAAAGTAGTTTAGGATTTTATATTTTCATAGCTTGTTCTGGGGAGGCACATGCATGCTGCACCAGGTCCTACTCCATCAGGTTTGTTGAAGAAAACAGAGATTTGGCTACCAGAATTTTTCCCATGCCATTTGATTCCAGTCTAAAGGCAAGTAAACTGACTACTTGACATCTTCTTTATGAAATAAATAAAAGCAAAGAGAGAGTCCATGTTGAGATGAAAATGTCCTATTTCAAAAATTATGATTTTAAAATCATACTTCAGTGATCTCAACATTCTAGAAAAGACTATTACAAATCTTAGATATGTAAATAGCATTAAATATGAATATAAATGTAAATATGAATATAAATTTAAAACCAGATATATTGTGGGTTTTATCTCATGAAGTATCTGAATGTCACAACAAGCCATTTTTTTTCACTTGTGAAAGAAACAGTAGGAACATGATTTTTTCAATACATAGGTGTTTTAATGATTACATTACCTCAGAAGATAGATCCAAAATCCAATTTTAAAAAATGCATTCATTTTAAGGGATTAAAGGTTTTACTTGCTGTGCCAAAACAGTTTGCTAGAACAAATGACATTTTTATTAAATTATCAGAATAACAGTGGGGGGGAAATACCATTACAAGGCTGTTCAGTGCTTTCAGTGTATTTTGGATATACAAACATATTTAAATAGTTTGTTTTGTACAAGTTATTATCATATGGCTCCAGAGTATCATATATGATCTTTTTTGTGCACAGCTTTTTTGTGAAGCAAAAAACCTCATATAATTTCTTTAGTAAATTTCCTGCCAGTGACTTATTAATTAACCTCCTACTGACAAAATAGATAGAAGAAAGGTATCATTGCAAAATAGTGCCTGAGAAGTGCCCAGGTTTATTTTCTGAAAATTTCAAGTTTTCCCATGCATACATAATAGCTCAGTTTCAAAATAAATAATATAAAATAAAATAAAATAAAATAAAATAAAATAAAATAAAATAAAATAAAATAAAATAAAATAAAATAAAATAAAATAAAATAATCTTCTCCAATAGCTTCAAGCAGTAATATATATTTTGTTGTAACTGCATGTAGAGTCTCAGTGAAGCCAAATTCATTATTGACTAAAGTGAACTCAACCGAGGTTTGAAAGAAAGGTCATACGTAAAATCATTGTTGAATTAAATGATACAGGTTTGCCAGGAACATCAATCCCTTCCCAGCAGTATATTTAAGGAGCTGGAAGATTTACCTTCTTTGTACACAAATTCATAATTCATCACCAACAATGAATTTTAACACAAATGTTTTCTACCCATTAGGAAAAAAGCAATTTTAAAACGAAGAGCATATGCCAAAAGAAGACCTTTTATTTGTTTTAGGAAAGTTCAAATCAATTCATTAAGGGTAAATTTGGTATAATCCATTTATTGGGCAGATTTTTTTTTTTTTTAAATAATGGATGTAAAATTATCATTTCATCATGATTTCATCACTGAAATACACTTTATTATTTTTTAAATATAACAAGTAAGGACTTTTTGCTCTTCTTTCATGTAAATAATATAATTCAAGATTTATTTTATTTAAGCATTTTGGAAAAAAGAATCTCTGCTCATTGTGAACTATGCAGATTCATCCTTTAATCCGAACTATATCAAATTATAAATAAAAAAGCATAATTACCATAAAAATATGTCAGAACAATTTTCACAGCATATGGTCCAAAAATACAGTATTTACTGAAGTAAAAATCTTAAATGTTATATCAAATTCTGCTCTCACTGAAATTATGTAAAAGTAATTATGCTATGAGGTTATAGAGAGGCAGATTACAGTAAAGAAGACTCCTTTGCCCAGTTATACAGGTAGAATTAAACTAGATAGATGTATGCAGAGAAGTGTTCTGTAGGAACATGCCTAGCTGGTATACTGATATATACTTTAATTCTTTTGAAGGAAGACCGAAAGTTTTTTTTTACAGTGAATTCCTAAATTAATTGTGAGCAGCAGCATATAAACATGTTATTTTATAGAAATTTCCAATTACTCATTCATTTTAAGAGAGAATATTTACACAGGAATATATGAAGATCTATTTTCCCTTTGCTTCAGTTATGCTTAACAGTGTTGAGTTAAGCATAAGCTTTGATGCTTGCTGGCTAGAAACAGTAGGGTTTTAGGACCTTAGGACTTAGATAATCTCTTATGGTGTTTGGGTGATATGTGGAAAAAATTTGTACTCATTGAAGTTCCTTTCCTTTTGTTCTCTATTCATCTAATTTGGGGAAAATAGTTGTATCCTCTTTACTTATGTGTATCTTTAAGTGTTTTCTGAGTCATGCAGAGATAGTTAAAAATTTGCTTCAGTTACCCATCTAGTTTACGATAGATGAGATAATATAGGCTACAGTCTCATAAAGTGGTTCCATTTTACCTCAGTCTGTGAGACTGTGTTTTAATCTGAAAAGCTTGCAGTCTGCTTCTTTTTGTTAACTCTGTGTTATGTAGTAGCCAGTGGGATCAGCAGAAAAATAGGTCTGGAGACATCACATACCACCTCAGCAAGATTCCCCAACTGCACCTGACAAAGTCTTCATAAACTATACAGAATAGTTGAACTTGAAAGGAAGAGCTAAATCAGTTTGCCCAGGGCCTTGTCCAGTCAGGTTCTGAATATCTACAAGAATGGAGATTCCACAACCTCACTGGGTAATTTGTTCAAGTGTTTTACAACCCTCACAGTTAAAAAGATTTTTCTTATGTTTCAGTTTGTGTCCTTTGCCCCTTGTCCTTTCAGTGTGAACCACTGTGAAGTCTGGCTGTCTTTTTTTACACCCTCCCTTAGATAAATGTTGATAAGATTCCCCTGAGCCTTCTTTTCTCTAGACTGAAACCCCCTTCTCTCAGTCTCTCCTCAAATCACAAAATATATTTAGGAAAGTGCAGAAAACATCAAAGAGAGAGGAGGAGGACATAAAAAATTAACGAGAAACAATAGAGGGAACACGAAGTTCAGAGGAGGAGGTGGTGCATGGGGGAGCATTCGCTGCAGCCAATGGAGGACATACACCAGAGCAGACAGATGTTCCTGAAGGAACTGCAGTCTGTGGAGAACCCACACCAGAGAAGAGGAAAAAAGGGTAAAGGAAGGAACAGCAGAAAGAAACGCTAGATATTGATTGCAATATCAACCAGCCACATTAACTTAATATATGAAACAATACCACTTATCAAGACAATTAATACTACATTTTAAAATTTCATATAATTGAAATAAAATCTCCTAAATTTCTAGATCAGAGATGCATGTCATAGGTCAATGGTATAGAACTACTCTAACACTCATATGCTTAAACTGAAGTGGATATTGACTATTGCTTTTGCATTGGAACTAAATATCTTCTGGTGCATGAATATATTTAAAACAGTTATTTTTACTTTAGATAGTATATTCCTCTACAGAACCAAAACATAGGATTTCTTAGAGGAACTGTAAACTTCATGACCTATCTCTTTTTCAAACAGTTTAAATGTGAAGGTTGATAAACTTGAACCTGGAGAAACTGCAAACTTCATGATATATCCCTTTTTTCAAACACGCTTGGAGATCAAGGTTAATCACACATCAACACTTTTGTATTAGTCTGACCAAGTCTTTCTCCCACTAACTGTGAGTTTCATATATTCAGCCAAGGCTCTGAGACTGAGCTTTGGTGCTTTACTCATACATCTTCATTTTTGTAATTTCTCAGACAAGAGTAAAAGTGATGACATTTGAGTAATGTTTTAATTGTATTTTCAATACAATTCTTGCTGATACACAAGACAGAAAAGAATCAAGTTACTTCTTTCAACTTGAGATTACATTCTCCCAAATCATACTCTAACATTCTACTGTAGAAAAACAACTAATTATCCATTCCCTATTCTGACCACTATTGCAAGTTGAAATAATATAAAATACTGAAGTCACATTGATTTCAATATTTTTTAAATCTTTATTGATTACAGTTGCTAAACACCTCTATGCTTTGTCATACAGACCTACAGTAAGGAACAGACAAGCAGTAGGTAGCAAGATTAGATGGATCCTTACAGTTCATGGTAGAAGAGATACCAGACAGTCACTGAAAAATGCCTATTGCTATAGAGAAAGTAATATTAAGTGAAGAGAAGAGTGAAGTGAAGAAGCACTGTGTGAACGGTAAAAGTCCAATTTTACACCACCTGCATGAGATTAGACAAAATTGTAGCTACTCAACTGAGAGAACTCTGGGCCACTTCATCCTGGTAGGATTTTGCCATTCTTAAGTGAATGGATTTTGGCAGAGTTGCATCTAGAATGTTCACTACTTTCAGAAAACCAACCTCCCTAAACAAGACCTCAGACCATAAATTCACCAGGAACAACACTCAAATTCATGTGATGAACTAAAAAAAGAAAATTATAGTAGACAGGAGACATAACTGAAATAATGTTGGAGTAATTATAAGGCTGCTAATTCTTACATTTTTTATTTTTTAAATCTATTCAGTCTTTGCATTATTTTTCAGAAATTTCCATTTTTTTTTTTTTTCTCTTTCACTTGTTTTCCTTTTAATAAATGTACTTGAGTTCAATGTAAATAGCTCAGTAACTCAGCTTGTAAATGGGGTTGAACTTCAGTAAACCATGCAATCTCTGGCTCAGTCAAACTGAGCAGACCTGAACTGCATCTACAGGATATGTGAAAAATTGTGTATTTTAAACAAAAAAAATCCTTACTTAGATGTCTCACAGATGAGATAGAGGAGTTTGTTCACTGAAGTCTAGCAAAACAAAACAGTATAAAAGGGGAAAAAAAAGTACATGAGCCTAAATAGGAACAGTTTGCTAATTCCTGTTTCTCCATTCCAATAATTATATTGCTATGCTAGTTAATTCACTTGAATAAATTCTGAGGGTAGTGACTGAGGTAATTGCTGTCTTTGTAGTGTTTTAATGAGAATGAAAGATCCAATTCCACACACATTGAGCCTGAAATTGCATCAGCTATCCCTGAAAAAATATGATGGGCTAATCACCAAAGATAATTATTATTCTTAAGAACCACTATTGTAATACAATATGATTTTTAATAATCCAACAGGTTGAGATAATAAAGCTACTAATAGCTGAAGTTAACTTCTTATTATATGATTTTTTAGTTCCAGTGTATCTTTATAAAAACTTCACTGAGTACAATTTCCTTTAGCACCTTAAAGACAAGTTACAAAGGACAAAAAGCATAGTACTTACATTGAGTTAACATTTAAGTGATTGTTTTTCCAGTGAAAGGAAATACTCAGGAAAAGCTTACTAGCCATTGCATTTCTGGATAAATTATTTTATCTGTTTTTGTATTAACCCCCTTTTCAACAAGCTGTCAAACCTGGATCTGTCTAATTGGATTGATCAATGGTATTCCAGACTTGTATTCTGAATAGTAGAAGAAGAGATGATTTAGAAATCATGGGTTTTAAATTTGTAAAGTAAACTTTAGCCTCTTAATTTTTTAGTCAGCATTAATTCATAAATCAAAAGAAATGAAAGGTTCATCAGCCTAAGGAAAAACCTAAGTGACTTTTTTGATACACTTTTCAGAGTATGCATGACTTAGCAAAGATTTGCCAAATTATGTCACAGAAGGAAAATCTTGCCAGACTTGTCAATTCTAATTTAACAATCAACAATCTATATTAAGTATAATATATATATTGTTGTCTATCTATATGCATACATGTAAAGAGAGATCAATTGATCAATTGATTGATCTTTGTGTTCTATTTCTTTGCATGTTCCATATCAGGCAAAATCATCAGATTGTCTCCATAGACTAAGCATTTTTTGTTTGTTTTTGGTTTACACATTTGGAAATTAATGCTGTTGTTAAAATTTATAAATGGACCCCCGGTTTTGAAAAGGGAGTATGACCAAGAACAACATTTTAAAATTAGATCCATTCAAATACATTTCCTTCTGGAGTGAAGGATATACAGCATCTCAAAAACTTTTCTCCAGGCTTTTGTGACCTTTCGGTATATCTTACATGATTCACCTCTTGTCCTGCCTTTCACCTCTCTGACAATTTACAATTATTTTATAGCCAGAAGATATTTAAACTGCCTCAGTGATTCAGAAGAAAACATTTCACAATATTATTATTAACTTATTATTGTATTCAGCATTGAGAAAGGATCTACTACACCAGTACAAGCTATTTTGGGACATACAACATAAAACCAATAGACTGATGAACAAATTTTAGTGGTCTGATAAAGATATTGGTGGAACAGACCAAAGATTTTATATTAGCTCTATACTCTGCAATGATAGCCAAAAGTTGAGGGAAATAAAAACAGTGGCCATAAATGGAAAGAGTAACAATAGGGTGACTTCCGAGGCTTGTTTCCCTTTTAATCTTTATTTCATTACTGGCATCTGGATAAATAAATTATAAGGACACAATGAAATCTGAGAATTTTGGATTGTGTTTTAAAATGGTTTCCTTCTGTTCTTCCCTAATACATACATTTGATACACAAGTTTCTTCACAACACAAACCCTTCTCATCTCAAACATCTCCATCTTACCCAGAGCATACTAGTAATCAAGTTCAAATATGTCTCTACAAAAAAACAATCAGAATTAAATCTTAATTTATCATTTTTTTTTTTCTGGGGAAATAAAAGTCAGATTTCATATATAGGAAAGTTATGAACACCTCTAAGATATTGCTAGGAAATACAGAAGAATTAATAGTGCTTTCATGCATGAGTATTCATTTGCATAACTATGTTTCAAT
Organism: Tyto alba; assembly: GCF_018691265.1. Taxonomy (NCBI): domain Eukaryota; kingdom Metazoa; phylum Chordata; class Aves; order Strigiformes; family Tytonidae; genus Tyto; species Tyto alba. The sequence goes on along the minus strand of NW_024881316.1, from coordinate 27,137,412 downwards.
AAGAGTAATCAAACATTTATGGAAACTGTACTCTAATGCACCTAATTCAGGCTAGATACCCAAGTGTTTTATTAATGTAATATAACTTTTGTGATACAAAGTACACTTTATATGTCTATAAACTATATGCTAGGGATTGCAGTCTGAGAACATTGAGGTGAAAGACTGAAAAGCCTGGGCTTCCCCAATACTCCACCCTAACTCCATTTTCCAAAATAGAAATGCAAAAACTCAAATAAAGGTGGCAATAAGTTCCTAGGTGTCGTGTTTCTGAATTATATCCCAATATCTTGAAGGCAAGGTAAAGGATCATGCCTCAGATAAGTCATTACAGAACAGAAAATATATGAGAAAGTTTCTTACCTCGGCAGTTGGGTAAAGGGCTAGTCCACTGCCCGTTGCTTCGGCACTGTGCTCGAGAAGCACCCTGAAGTAAGTACCCAGTGTTGCAAGTAAAATTTACAACATCATTTAAATTGAACTCACTGCCATTAGTCATTCCATGAGCTGGATTTCCAGGATGTCCACATGTGATTGCTGTTAAAAGAAAAATAGATAGGCTAGCATCCAACTCAAAGATACTCTTCCAAGAAAGCACTTGCAGGTTGAAGCTATTTAGTTTGGGTTTTTTTCCTGATGAATTTGTGGTTTATATTTATATTAAAAAAAAAAAAAGAAAAAAATAAAATATAGGATATATTTATTCAGAATTGTTAACTTCCAGAAGAAAAATATTTTTTTAAGAAAATTTTCAGAATCTACTTTATACCTTATGTTGAAAGTTGTAATATAAATAATTATATACACATATATATGTATTTTGACACCCATCTGACATACATTAGACCCTAAAAAATGTAGTGAACTCATGATATTTCCCTGAAATCTTCAAAATGTAGTGGGGTCAAAAAAAATTGAATTTGATATACTGCTTCAGAACACTCTGGAGTTCTGAAGCCTTCCTGTTCCAAAGTTCTTGAGTTGCTTTGCTGGAGTAGTTTTAATCAGATTTTCTTATGGCAATAGAGAAAACATTGTTGGAAGTAGATCTTTCCCATTATGTATATTAGGTGTGTTAGTTATGCTTAAATGACACTTACAAAATATACTTACTATGGTTAAGCTCTGGCTTTCCACATGATAAGACATTAAAAAAATATAGAAAAATATAGAAAAGCATAGATACTGACAATATAAAGCCATAATGTATATATACACACACACACAAATTTGCAACACTGTGCTGGTGATGCTTATCATATTCAATTAAATATCCTACACATAGGTATTACTTTGTGTTTTTTTGTTTGTTTGTTTTTTTGTTTTTTTTTTTTAATTGAAAAAGCATGTGAAAAATAATTTAAATGTGTTTCTTTTTATTTTATCATGGAGTTCAACTATGAAACAGTATTTTCAACAGTACCTGATCTTTGAGAATTAAACAGGACACCTTCCTGTATACAGACTTTGATATCTTGCCCTTAAATTGTGTAAATAAATCTACTTAAACCACCTGAGTCCTTTCTGCACCATCTCATTTGCATCATTTGAAGATGAAACAATAAACATCTGAATAAAGTCTTACTATGTGCACAGGTTCAACTTTATTCTAGCCCAGCTGTTGCATTTTTAAACTGTTACAGATGATCAAGTTTCAATAAATAAAGCAATTTCCAGGGTTATACTAAGTCAGTTAACATAATTCTTCTATAAAAAACTATTAAATTTTAAAAAATACTATTACTTTAAACTTTCTGCAGTTTCCTGAAGAAATTATATACCACAGATTTCAACAACATAAAATTTAGGTCTCTCATAAAAACTCTGATAATGAAGGATAATTCTGTTCAGTTTCCCTTTTCAACAAAATCATACCCTAGTCAGTCAGTTCCTCTTTAGACCTCATTACTCTTGACAGGATCCTGTTTTTTATAGAAACTTCCAGAAACTAAAGATCTTGTACACTGAGATCTTAATCTCTGCATCTAGTTCTGCCACTGTTCCATTATAGTTACTAGATATCATTGACCTGTTGACTGATCAACACTGCAACAGACAGATTCACACAGTAGCTAGCACTTAAAAGCATATTTAAAAAAAAAAAAAAAACAAACAAACAAACCAAACAAATAAAAACCAAACCAAAACAAAAAAACATGAAAAACAAACCAAACAACAAAGTAGATAACTTTAGCATTACAGTTTTCAATCACAGCTAGGCTTTTACGCAATCAATTTAATACTGTTTACTTAAGCAGTAGCCAACACATTTCAAGTAAATGTTACTATTCTTTTTATATCATCTAAATGGTGAATTGCGAATTGCTTCTTCCATCCTAATATAAATAACTGCCCTATGCATGCATGCACAAGCATGCATGTGTATCCACACACACACTAAATGTCACATGGGAAAATAAATGTACTTGGCATGTCTGAAATCAGTTCTTGCTAAGAAATTACACATTTGCCTGCTTTGCAAAGAGATCAACCCACTTAATGTAATATAACTCTCAAATGTATACTCCAGTTTTTAACACAGTACCTTTTTTAGACCCTGGAAACTTCTATCTCACCACAGAAAATACATAACTCAGAGAAATAATAGTAGCACCGATAGTACTTGGGCAAAAAAAAAATCCAGTCTGAGTACTCAGCTATATAACTAAGCCTATGTTTTGGTCATTGTTAATACAGTTCATACTTTTAGTAAAGAGGCCTAGTCTTGCAATTTTTGTTGTGCTGCTACTCACAAAGATCTAATCTGACACCATATTTCTTGATAACTTTCAATAACCAGCAAGTGAAAAGATCTTTCAGAAAATATTTGGCTAAAGTGTGATCCAACTGGTTACCCAATAAAGAGATAGGGAAATACCTGTGTGTCATGAATTGTGCAAGATGAAAGAGGCTGACTTTCATATGAATCCAAAAAGCTAAAGTACTCATGGGTGTAGTACTCTGAGTACTTCCTTAGACAATATTTTTTTAAGATTACAATGTCTAATTGTCTTTGAAAGGAATTTCAGAGTTATTGGCAGCGTTATAAGCAAAAGAAAACCATGTTGTAAAGGGAAGTAGTAGGCAACATACAATGACAAAACTGCTTCCAGTTCTTCTCATAACAGTAATGATACCATCAGTTTAGGAAGAAACAGCCTCCCAACACCTCTCAAGGGGATTTTATTCACTGTGTGTGACACAGTTAATGTCTCAAACATCTAAAGAAGTTTGGTAAAGGAAAGGGTCTCTATGGACACACTCGGGCTATGATGGGAAGATGTGCTAAGTAGAGAAGCGACCCACAGAGGTGGGACCACACTTTTCTGAGGCTGAACTTCCCTATTTTTTGTGACTCCATAAAGTGTCAACAGAGAAGCCATTTCTACAACACATGTGCTAAGAAGAAAGGCCAGACACCGCTCATGCCTGCAAGGAGGGAGGAGTAACTCCCCAATGATCTCTAAGCCCACTGACCCATTTTCAGAAGACTCTGAAGGTACAAACTACACATGCACCAAATCCAAGAGAACTCTAGAAGCAGACTGCTTAATTAGCCTAATGAGTTCAAGTACCCACCCAGAGGAGGGGCAAGGGGTTATAAAAGGATGTGAATTGAAGCCCTGAGTGGTGGTGCCTTTCCGGAACTGGACCACTAGGTTGGCTGGACCAATGTTGGAACCAGGACATGTGAAATCTTTCCTTTTTGTCTCTCTCCCTTACTGTCTCCCCTCTTTTTCTCCTTTCTTTTTCCATTCTCTACCCCTATATCCCTGCATATACAGTAAGGCTTGCCCAGGCATGTTTAAGGCTGTTGGGATATGTTTATTTTGTGCGTTGTTGGTGTGCCTTGTAAGATTTGTGGTTTGTCAGTGTACTGTGGCTTTTTGCCACTTGTTGCAGAGGTTGCAAGATTTACTGACAACTTTTCATGCCAATATCTGTTATGAACAAATAAAATCTAGGTTTTTGAGCTGAAGAATCACTGGTCTAATTTCATCTTAATCCTGACCTGGGAATCGGTGAATCTGAATTCCTGTACTGAGAAATTGGGACTTGACAAAGGTATAAAAAATTTAGTATTTTTTTCTAACAGATATGGTATAATCCAATACCTTGTCTGGGCTTGCACTGGTGAATATTAACAGGCCAACTTGGAAAAATGGGCAGTCACCATCAAAACAGCACAGATGAACAGTATTCAAGCTTCACCCACCAAACAATGAAAATAGACTAAGGGATTTTGGTATTACTGGTGAAAAATTAGAGGAGAGGCTCAGTAAGACCACACTTGACATTATATATTAGCCTGAAGAGAGAAAGAGATAGATGAAGTTATACGGTTTCAGCCTGCTGTTCAGACCACTTCAGTGTCTATGTCATCCTGTTTCTGAAAAAATAGAAATCAGAAATCACTGGATGTATTCATCCAGTCTGTGCTAGGTTAGAAACTGGATTAGAATATCATAATGACCCTCATTCAAACACCTTTGAACATCCAATCCACTGTTAATATTCAATTACATTTAATAGTAAGAATTCAGTGAAAAATTAATGATACTTACGGACACAAACAGGAGTTTGTCCAGACCACTTGTGATCCTGTAGGCAAATTCTGACAGATGTACCAACAAGTCGAAAGCCAGGATTACACTGGTAGACTACGGTATCACGATAACTGAAACCATCTCCACTAATATGACCATTTACAATTGGGTCTGGAGAACCACAGTGGCCAGCTACAATAAAAGAACAATCCATCAAACCCATATATTATTACAAACCTTGCCAACATTTACAAGAATCTGATAGGAAACCAAAATTTCGTCCTTGCTTTCAATAAACAATGTGTTAGAGTCAAATACCATACTGTATAAAACAAGTTCTGAGGTGTAAAAACTGCAGGTGATATTTCTTCTACTTTTTTTAGGGTAAAGTGATATTCAAATAGTTTTAATTTTTCTATGTGTAGTTTCTGCAGCTTCTGTTGCAGAAATTAAAAAAATTGTCAGAAGAATGTCTGGAAAATGTAAATTGCAAATGTCTGAAATTGCAAATCATTTAGTTTAATTGCTAGAAAACTGACAATTTTAGCACAGATATATTTTCCCCTCTGCCTTAGTAAAATTGCCTTTGTCCACAGAGAAGTGTAAATTAAAAGGTATTTAACTCTCAAACCTATACTATTATTTCATCATAGAGTTCTGATTTCTCTTACTCATGATTTGCCCTGGACTTTGTAAGTAGATCTCTACCAGTATATTAAACATGGTTGGAACAATTCTCTCTCAGAGGCCAACCAACACAAAGCAGCCTACATCTGTAAAATGAAAATTTCTTGCCCTCCAAACCAGCACAGCTGCTAGCAAGCTGCCTACGAGAAGCAGTACTGGTTTAAACTAATTTGAACCATTCTCAGAAATCGTCTTGGAGAATCTCAGCTAAAAACATATCCAGGTATTGTTTTAATGATTTAACAGGAGAGATTATAAAGTTTCATGCTTGCTTGCATGTTCTGGTATTGTTATTTTATTAGAACAAACATAGCCCTTGTTATTATATCCAACAAATAAATGATTTCACACTAGCAGGGTATTCAGACATTAATAGACAGATCCTAAGACTGTAATCAAATTTAAAAATAAAACAAAACAAGACCAAATCAAAACTAACTAAAGATAAATAAAATATAATTTCTGTGAGATTACAGCCAGTTTATTTCCTTCAAGAGAAGAAATACTGAGTTATTTCAGATATGTATATATGTCCTACTTAGCTTTATTACCTCCTTTACAGTGCCATTTAGTGTCTTATTTACATTTATTTTTATTAGAAATTTTCTCCAGTCTAGTTTGAAGCCTGCAACATAGAAAACAGGTTTCTACACAGAATTCTTTAAGAAAAAATAATATATACAGCTAAGTATATCTTGTAATGTTCAAATATTTCCTAATATTCAGCTCCAGTAGCTACAATAAGTTCATATTTATTCATTAACAGCTTTTAGTAATTAATTGCTAGAATTGGGCTTATTGTGTTTACTCTTTCCAAATAATAATCACCATTATGTTATTTTCAGCTGATTCTTAGTGAAATGGACATATTTAATGCCTTTCCTATGCTTATAAATTCATATTCATGTCAAAATTATAATAACTCTTCTTTATATTGCTTTCCAATTTGGTCAGTACACTTAGAAACAGTCACCTTTTCCAGATGGATGAAGGCATGGAATGGAAGGAATGTCTACTAGCACTGCTTCCTCAGTTATATCAGCTGCTGTTAAACAATACAGAATGCATTACTCCAGGGTAATATCACTCTTGGCACTAAGGAAGTCAAGTAATGATTTTATTCTCTCTAGATTCTTAATTCTCTTTGAAAACAGAGTTGCTGAGCTGGAAATTTTGTCTTTACTGATTGAAGAGGAGAAATTTTTTTTTTTTTTTTTTGGTGAAACTGATTAATTACAACTCGCAATAATTTTATCTGAAACTATACTAAGTCCTCTTTTTAAGATGTGAAGACAGGGATCTGAGGCTCATGACTGCTGCTAGAACTTAGGGGTGTATGATGTTCTGTTTCACAAAGGCTGTATCCATCAACAGCAGGCTTGTTTGTAACAGCTTCTTTGGGTTTGAATGTCCTTTCTAATAAAACCTCTTTAATAGTGCTAGATAGTATATTTCATTTACACTTATTAGCTTTTCTAAAACACTAAAAAGGTAGAACACATGCCACTTGATTGCTTTTTTCATATATATAGAATTGTTATAATAATCTTAATTGTAGGATTGCTGATGTCTTTGAGGAAGGATATTCTCTAAATTTGTGGAAGAAAGTATGAATGTAAGGTTTTCACACCCAACTTCTTATTCAGCTTCTCTTCCCCTGACAGGGAGTATGGCAACAGAGAATAACAAGGACACTGCAAGTGTATTTTTCTCCTTGAAATGTCTCATGGAATAATTTACCTTATTGTTCTTAATCCAAATTAGTAATATGATCCACCTTTACCATTCTCTCTCTCCTCCAGCCTCACTCAGCCTCTTGTCTATCACATACTCCAGTCCCTAGCTCCTTAACAGGCTCAGACTTGTTCCATTTTCTGATATCTCCGTTGTATGGTGGAGAACACAAAACCTACAGTTTTCTATGAGTGCTGAAGAGGAAATAGTAACATTGACCTGCTGACTAAACTGCTGCTCATACAGTCCAGTCTGTGATCTTCTTTACTGCAAGGCCACACTTTTAACTCTTGTTCAGCTGCTCTGCTAGGTCAACTGGGTTGCTTTCTGTAAAACTTCTTTCTGCCCAGTCAGTTCCAAGCCGGTACTCATGAATGGCATTATTCTAGGAAAAGCGCAGGATACTATATGTGCCTTTGTTGAAATTTATGAGCTTCCTGTTGGTCCGTTCCTCCAGATTCTCAAAGTCCCTCTGTCTAGCAGTACTGCAGTCCATCATATCAAGTGTTCTGCCATCATTTGGTGTCATCCTCAAACTTTCTGAGGCTGTACTCCAAACTCTTATCCAAGTCACTGACAGAGGCTGGATAATATCGACCTCAGAATTCATCCTCAGTATTCACTGCCTACTAGTCATACTTTGAATCATGAAAGACTACCCTTAGAGTTTGTTGGTTCAATTAGTTTTCCACCCATTTTGTAGTCCCCCCATCCAGTACCTGTCTTCAGGCTACAAGGATAGTGTGGGAAACTTTCAAAAGTTTTGCTATTACACAAAGTGAAAGAAATCTACTGATGAAATCTACTTCGATCTACATCCAATGACATATTCATTGAAAAAGGCAGTAGGATTATTAAGGATTGTTTTTAATTGTTCCATCTTTTCTGTTCTCAATTATTTTCTTGTTTTCCCGATGTCTGGAAATGGACTTAGTTCCTAATACTTGCTCCCTATTTTTTTCCAGGAACTGAGCTGAATGTGCTAACTTCTTGCATTCTTGGGTAGCTGATGTTATAATTGTGTGTTTTTTTCCCAGTAATTGTAGTTGTTCCCACCTTTCAAGCATGGTAGAAAGCAGCCTCACAATGACATATACCATCATCTCAGACTTATCCAGTCATAACACAGATATTAGTTCAGTTTATTTCAGTAGTTCCTTCATTGATTCCCTCTACTGCTGTATCATCTCTCCCCCACAACTTTACTACTAGGAGTAACAAATTCATGGCCTGGATAATCTATGGCCTAGATGAACCATGTAATAGAGCAGAGGTATACCTATATTTTAATCACAATTTCTTCTCCTAAAGAAAACAATTCTTTATCACCCTAAATATCCAGGCAATGGGACAACTCTGAAAATTGTCATTCAGGCAATTTGGACAATCACAGATTTTGAGAAACTGAATCTATGAAACAGATGTAAAATGGGAAAAGATAAGCTGTATTTTTACCAAATAGAATGGAGCACACTTGATATTTCAAAATTTTTCAAGACCTAATTAGTGAATAATTGAAAAGCAGTTACTGTAGAAGCCAAACACAGGGACCCACAGGAAATTTCAAGAAGACAGCTGAGATGTGCCACTGGCATAATGTAAAATACAAAACATTATGCACTTTCTCTTAGACAGGGATTTAACAAGTTGCTGGACTTATTATATACAGATTGTCCCACCTAGTGGATTTAATGATTTTTCTGGGAATTTTCACTCATTTAAATTCAATATTTCAACAATTCAAGAACTCAAAGAGCACTGCAGTAACACAAAATATATGTAATTTTCCATCAAGTAAAATTAGATTAAAAGAAAATTAAAGAGGCTGCTAGTGGATTTTTTAATAAAATATGGTCTCAAGAATTAGGGAAATTGTTTACATGGTTCAAGGTTGATTCAGTAGTTTTATTCTAAAACATCTGGAAAGCAAAATACAAATAATTCAATTTTATTTTAATAAAAATTTGAAATAAGACAATATCACAATATCATACTGCAGTTTACTTATGAGTTATCAATTACAGGATCAGATATTTTTACACAATCACAGTCAGCAGCAGCATTTTTTCACACTGATAAATGTAGAGAATTATATATATTATAGAAATACATAAGATATGGAATTCTTACCTTTTTGGAAAAAAAAAAAAAAAAAACAAAAAAACAAACAACTAAAAATACATGAAAATGGAATGGAGTAGATTATATTTGAGTTTGTATTTTACAGTATGTCCTTGACTTGTTTATGTATAGTTTTGCACCTGAAAGTCATAAAAAGTAAGGAAAAAGTATCTATTCAGAAAAAACTTTAGTTAATGATTAAATGCCACCAATACCAGGGATGGTCTTAAGCAAACTCTTAAATGCTTCCAATTTGATCTATGCCCTACATGTATGTATGATCACTCAGACACACAAAGCATGCACACAAATATATACGTTTTGTGACTTATAGGTGCAATTATTCTTGGAAGGAAATACAGGGAAGAGATACGAAATATTAACAGTGTGAGTAATTGAGTGAAACTGAAAAGAATCTTGCCTAATAATTGATATTTATCCCTGCATAACTAAGAAAAAATACATATAAGACTAGCAACCTGAACATTAACCTTGAACTCATTAACTACAGTCATTGGTTTTATTTTTCTTTTCAGAGAAATAATAAGGATTTGACAAACATTTTCCTGAGATACAGAAATTAGTGTACTTAGCTGGCCTGAAATCATAAATTGTTTCTACAGAGACCAGTGGGTAACATAAAGTGATACCTATTTAAAACTATAGCTGTCCTGAATTATATTCATTTAGGTACAGTGTAGGTAAAAAAAAATCTCTGACTCATTATCATTCATTTGAAATGAAAAGACATTCAGAGCTCCCTGGGTGTTTGCCTCTTGATTTTCAAAGACTTCAGGTAAGTCCTAAAGGCACCTCTGAAATAAATTTGGTGCATGCTGTCCTTGAAATTTAGGAATACACAACTGGAGGCATTCACATCATGTGGCTTTAAAATTTAAAAATTTACCTTTCATGAATTGCTCTCTGGAGGAGCCTGCATAGTTCCATTGACCTTGTTGGGAATTTAGGAACTTAGATTGTACTCTAAATTGCATCTAAATTAAGTGTCTAAAGTACATGGTGTGACTATCTCTTATGTGAGAGAATGTAGAGAGGTAGGAAGAGGTCTAATAGCAGAAATACAACCTTCTGCAGCATGCGATAACTCAAATTTAGACTTTTACACTCGGATCTGTGCAGTATTTTTGACACTATAGAGCTTGTCTGATTTTGAAATAGCGAAGACTAAATAGTAATTAACAACCTTCCAGATCTAAATGTGAACCTTTTTGTTTAGTGAGGTAGATCCATGCATTCAACTGTTCTAAGTATAGGGCTGCATTCAACAATGTAATCAATAAAATAGAAACCAAAGCCCACCAAATTTTATAAAAAAGAGGAAGTATAAAAAAAGCATTTGTCTTTTTGCAGTAATGATTCCTTTAAGAAGTCCTGTGTTTATTACAAGTGGGAATAGATCTGTAGAAATCATTTAAAATGCAGATAGTCAGGTGGAAACAGAAAAGTTATTAGTTATGACCAAAGGAGTCATATAATAGTAATGGATACCAGTTTCAATGTGAATTTGTAAGAAAACAAAACAGACAAAATCCAACAGCAAATCACTCCTGGAGAAGAAAAGGATGAATTCATACAAATGGAATTCAAGATGCATATAGAGATTTTCCTAACTATGTGAACTAGTAAACTTACTAGCTTTTTCCCAAAGAGTTAATAACTTCACTGTATGTAGTTTTTAAACTGATTTCAAGAATAAATGGGTATTGTTCACTATACAAGTCCTGTACTGATCAGTTCTTCTCCATCCCTACCCTATTCGAATCTAAATATATGGTTACCACAGACATTTAATCTTCTGGAGTGTACAGTGGTAAAACAATATATTTCTTAGGAGTCAGAATAGAAGAAGAAATCTTTTACAACCTTCCATGGACAAGAGTTATTTATAATACAACAGAATCCATTGAGATTTGTATACTATTTAGTTTGTATATGTTGGCAGTCAAATTACCCTATGTGTATAGCCTTTCAAAAAAGAAAAGCAGTACATAAGTCCTAAACACTATTATTATTGATCAGATGATGAAGTAGTATTTCAGATTAGTTAAAATGAATTAATGCTAACATGTATCTTCATGTTTGAAATTATTAAATACAGGTGTCAGACACTACACTGACAATGAATGGTATAACACACAGCAAAAACCTTCTGGGTAACAGCAATTTTTTACAACACAGCTTGTACATTTGCAATAAAAGAAAGGGCTGAGGAAAATACTCCTACACATGCAAATCTGGGGCTGTTGGATCTTCACAGATGCAGATCCAACATCTTGTAACTGTCAGTTAGCTTGAGTCCAGGGATAACGTGACATGAGTAGGAAGCTGATGTATCTTCACCTACAAACTTCTTACATAGTTCCACTGTGGAACTGATGAATTTATGTATGTTAAAAAGTAATGCTGAAATATTGCATTCTCCTAACCAGCACCTCAGTGGAATACTTTTTTCTAATAATAAATATATATATATATATATAGTACTCCTTTACTGCTCTAAATATCAAAAGAAGCAGTAATGGTGAATTCCCCAACATTGGACACTTTTAAGATTCAGCTGGACAGGGTGCTGGGCCATCTTGTCTACACTGTGCTATTGCCAAGAAAGGTTGGACCAGAGGATCTTTGAGGTCCCTTCCAACCTGGGATTCTATGATTCTATGAAAGTGTACTCCATTTATGCCATGATTTCCTACATGAAAATGACATCATTCTTAATACAGGATATTTTGAATTGAAAAATAAAATGTATGGAATTGAAAATATATCAAGCCAGAGAAATTCTTTCCTTTTCACAAAATTTGCCAGAAAGAACTACATTTTTCTGGGAACTCACTAATAACAAACTGCTCTTCAGAAGCTTGGTTAGCTCTATGAGACAATGGTCACTACTTTTGACCATTCTGTATCTTAAGAGATGACATACTGTAAAACTATATTCACAAATATTGTGCTACAAACAATACTGTTAAAAAATGAAGGAATAAATCAGGAATACATGATAAAAGGCTATAAAAGTTTAATTAATATCTTAATTACATGATTTCATGCTATTTTTTTTTTTAAAGATTCCATCTTCATTTTCCTTGACACTGCAGCCTACTATAGCAATTGGAAGAAGAAAAGGCAATCAACACAGCAAGTAGGACACAAAGACTGAGATTTTATCCCTGTCTGTGAGAAGACTACAACATTTCTGTATTTCACCTATACCCCATCAAATTGTCTGTTCTATACCAATGAAAAATAGAGTTAATATGCAGCTGAACTCCACATTCTTCTTCATCAAGGTTAGATTATTGTGCTTTTGCCTGTTAGTGCATTAGTATCTTGTGGCTCGAAGCCTGTTTTATAATATTTTCTCCAAAAGTATTTTCAGGAACTAAAGATCTCCAGAAATGCAGGATGTTTTCACTAGTACTCTTTTTAAAATCATGTTTATCTAATGATGCTTGCTATTTATTTTTTTCTTAATAACCTGCTAAGATGAAATTTATGATACTTGAAAATTGCTTTTTTGAAGACATGATTGAGTTTGTATGTGGTCCCATCACACCTGGTTATTGTGGTGCAGATGTTCTTCTTTTAATAGAATTTTATACCAGGGGAATGTTGCTGTGTTTTAAAATGCAGCTCTGATTTTCTATGATTCACTAGGGGAACTGTAGCCATTTCTTGAAGTTTAGTGTTGCTGAGAGCATGAACTCAAAACTCAATACTTGCCGATATGCTTTATGATGGTACGATGAAGAAACTTTTCTTATAAATTTAAGGCAAAACAGCATAGACTACTTACTTTACACTTATATCTGTAAGATATTGAGAAACAGCAACCTGATATGCCAAAAATCATACGTATGTCTATCTGAACATAGAAAGGCAGAGACATTATTGTCACTGAGAAAGTTAAGAATGGATTCAGGTGTCTAGGAATGCTGAACAACCTTTTGTTATCAGTTCTTTAGGTATATGTAAAACTTATTTCTCACAGATCCATACTGACATTGACTTGTTGTAAATGTAGATGTCAGGTTTATTTTGACTTGGTTCATGGAACTGATATCATCAGGGATTCTTCAGACAGCACGAAGGTTTGAAGAAGCAATGCTTAGAAAAAAGGGTTTTTTCAGTTTTGATTTGAATTAATTTCTTCACATAGGACAAAAGTATGTTGTTCTTCATGACATACTGCAAAACATATCTATCCCCATTCTTTTAATGGCATGTTTTGAATATACCAAGGTCAGATGAAGATAACTGACAAATTTCTCATGTTAATATACTTTTTAAAAGCTTAATGTTTTGACAGTGTGGGAGGACAAAGGTTTTTATAATTTATAAATGAATCAGCATAATTTATTTAAAAGATTTAAGTAAAACGTTACTGTTTGACATGTTTCTAATTAGTCAAACATTATTCTAGCCTATCTGAAAATTTTACAAGTGAGTTCTGGACAGAGAATAATTTCTGACAATTCATGTTACAATTCCTATCACTTCCTTATAAAACAATGCTTTTAATGTTTCATTGCTGTAAAAAACAAGAATATGGATTATTCTGGATAATCTTAATTATGCTATTTGGTTTGGGGGGTTCTAAAAATCAATTAATGTAAAACACTTCAATTATCTGTAAAACAATCCAATTATTGTGTATGATAGGTGGCCAAACTGTTTTATTTTAAATGTACTAGATAAACATGGAATACTATGTGTTCTGCTAAAAGGATATGTCTAGGCAGCAAAGAGAAAGTTGCTTTTTAAGTGACATTGAGCTCTGGAGAAGAAACAAGAGATTCCTCCTTTCTTGACAGCAACTGAGTACATTCAGCTCTGAGGCAAGAAGAAAATCTGCCAAATGAGGGTAGACAAAGCAAATAAAAGCTTCCAGAAATAAATATACTGTCCACAACCAAGAATACACCCACTGCTGAGCCTCAAATGTGACTGAGAAAAAGAAGTTTTCTTATGTCTATATTAGGAGTGCAAAACAATATGAGTGAATCTGAAGAATGAAAGAGCTTGAGAACTCAAGGTCCAAACTATACAGGGTTTGGAAGAGTGTTGGTTTTGCTTGACCTTGGACGATCTCTTGTCTACTTCCCTTGACTGAATGCTCAATATGCTGAAAGCTCATTTGTGGTTGGAATGCATCAGAAATACTCCTGAAGCTCATCTTCCAGCTTAGTTTCATCACACTCCACAAAGCAAATCAAAGTACTCTAAATGTGGGCAGTTGAGCCATTTAAAAAACATCTTATTGTCCAAAAAGCATTCCAAAAACATCAATTAGAATTTAATTTCTAATAAAAAGTTATATGCTAGTACAGTAGTATAAAATCATATGCAGTACATAATATTTCTATATTTAAGATATCTTTTCATTGATTTAAAAATGTTGCTTGGTAAGAGCTGAATTCCAGTACTTGATACTGTGTTTGCTTATGACAAAACAAAACAAAAGAAAAAACAGAAATTTGTTTCTTACCTAGGCATTGGGTTTCAGTACCACTCCAGAGACCATTTGCCAAGCATTCTCTCACATGAGAACCAACTAATGTGTATCCTGTGTTACAGGTGAATATTGCAGTAGCTCCATACGCTGTTAAGGTTCCAATCTTATTTCCATTTGGTGGAGATGGAAGACCACCACAGGAGATAACTAGGAAACAATAGAACAAACTGAAATATGAAAATACTCTTCATAATTTCTTAGGCTGGAAGACAATATACCACCTTATATTTTCTTAAAATGTAAATGTAATAAGAATGAATATGAAAGTTACATTCCACAGTAAGGGCTTAAAATTATGCTTGATTTGGCAACACATGTTCTAAATCTGAAAATTCATTAGGATATACTTATATCTTGTCAGCAGCTTAAACACAATCTCTATTTCTAATTCTGAAACAAGGGAATTACATGAATGTCTGGGAAGGTTGCAGTTATATTGCACATGTACATACTCCTCAAATATATGTTCTCCAGACTTTTTGTCTGTTTAAAGATATTATCTTTTTTTAACATGTAGTACTCTGAACTTTTCTGAACTGTTTTTTACCTTGTTCCCCACTGTTATTCATAATCATATAAAATATATGGTAGTCTACTTACTAAAAATATAAATCTTCTGTTTTTTCTTAAGACTAGAAAACCTTCTGTAGTGTAAGCTGCAACCCACAGCTATTGCAGGGATCATCTGAAAAATTACCTTTTAAGAATGTAACAAACTCTAATTTAATTTAAACTGTTCTGTCATGCCATTTGTTTCAAGAAAAATGTATCAATAATATTGTAATTAAAGATGATCTATGACTTCAAGAGTTTCATCTATGTTTTATTTTATGTTAACATAAATCATGGGTTTACTTTCAAAAGCATGTTAATCACAAATAAACTTCCTATCTGAAATCTCAAGGCCACATTCTTCTATGTTTTAAAAGGTTCATTGTAGAAAAAAACATGGAATTAGATAGAAGTTGGATAAAATCAAGCACATACCACTGTGCAATTAACTCAGTCATAATCAGAATATATGTGATCAAAATTTCTTATGCACAGGTTTCCAGAGGTGGATAAGACTATTTTCAAATACAATCAAGTTACATTAATGTAACTTGTTGAGTAGCCTAACATTGTAACTTCTAATACTAATGCTGAATTTTAATTACACTTATGCATGTGTTAAAAAAAAATATTTTCCTAAAATACAATAGAATAATTTTTTATAAACATAATAAAAATGCTTTATTATTTTTAATTACAGTTTTTTCAGTTAAAAATAACTAAACTACATGAATAACGAGCCACCTCGTGAATTGTTAGGCAGCTGTTTAGTGTATTCTTAAACAAATAAAATAAATTTACTTAGGTCTCTCTTAATCCAGAACCCCCTTAATTTGATGTTTTGCTATTCCTTTAGAGATACTATTCACAAGTAGTTATTGATAAATATGATCTAAATGCCTTATAATCAGTGTGTTAATTAGCTTTCCTGCTGCTACAAAAATATAAATGGATAGAATCTACATTTATATAACATATCCCTAGCATGTGAATGACAGACAGAAATTAAACCATAGACTCCTCAAAATATTCTATAGTGTATTTCTGGATCTTAATGATCTGTATCCATTGGAAATATTACTGAACATTTTGGGGGGGATGAAGTTTATCATAATTAAATCCTAACCAGTCTTCTATCAGAGAGCAAAATAATGTACCTATCTTATAAATAATCTAATGTATCTTCAATCAGCAACTCCTTCAGTTTCTGTATCTACCTAATACTTTGTTTTTGGTTAACATTATCCCATGTGGATCGTGTCATTTTCTACTTATATAATAACCCTGTAATTGTAGAGGTTGGTCAAGAACTAGCTTTTCAAAGACTTTTCAGCAGCTGAGCAGTAGCTGCATATTACGCAGCAAGTATAAAACTATTTTTTTTTTAGTGTGTGTGCACAAAACGAAAGGGGCATAATTGCAGTTAGTAGAATAAAAAAACTCATTAGTTCTAATTTGAAAAGAAAATTTATAAAACTATTGCTAATATAGAAGAGTCACCTTATTTTCCAACTGAATATTTTCAAAAGGAGATTTTCCCAAAACAAAACTCATGGAATAAAACAGAGAGCATAATTCCACAACCCATCATCATTTAGATAAGAACAAATACACTGCCTTTATATATGTATTGTATTGATTGCTGTTACAGGTATCTCTCTCAACCTTGTGCTAAAAACATCTTAAATAATTTTTTTCTTTTCTAGAAAATAAATACTTTTATATTATTTTTAGTTAAATGGTGTACATCCTCCTTTGTTCTCTTTTTGTTCTTCTTTTCCCATCTTATTATCATTCCCTAACACTGCCTCTGTAAATGCCATGCCTTAGGTTTGTAGCCACACACTTCTGAGTACTGGTGAGGAATTGTGTCAATTTATACTTGAATCGTTCTTGGGAGTGTTTCAGTACTATCTAAAATGACTTTAGGTCTAGCCTCCAGCTGCTGTTGAATAAGGTTGAGAAAGTCTCCCAAGTTCTCTTTAGTATCTACCAGCTTAGATATTGTAATTTCTCACATATGGCATTAAGAGCTTGGATTTAGGCAAATTAATTTTGTCTTCTGTTTGTCACAATATGTACATCAAACTGAAGGTTTTGCTCAATGATTTATTTGGAATATGAAAAGTTATCTGATATGTATGTTCATTTTGTTATCTCTATCATAGAATCATATGAAATACTTTTGCTACCATTTATCATAAGCTGTCTGCAGATTTAACAGTGTTTGACAGAGTAGTATGATTCTGTTCTCTTTTCTTAAACACCAGAAGGTATAATTTAGTAAACTCTTCACCTGATCCCAAGAATTCTTTCCTAAAATGCTGCTATAAAAATTTTATTATTGATTCAGCTTGTTTCAGAATAGCCATCCTTAAATATCTTCTAACATTAGAAACTTAACTGAATGTAAAAAAAAAAAAAAAAAAAAAAAGTCAATCTCTAAAAAGAAAATAAAGCATCTCTTTCAGGATGAAATATTAAATTTTAGTATCTCACTGAAATGACATACTGCTCTGAAAAGTTAAATGTGTAAATTTTATTTCCAGTTTTGCTTAGTCTGCTAAATCTGTCAGCTGGCAATTTTCCTTCATATGCTGGGATTTTCTGTGCTGCCCTGTCATTGAAAGAGGGCCTGTAAGTACTATCATAATGTAGGAAAGGTTTCTGCTTCAAGGGTAGCAGGACTAGATGATGTGCCTAACATCCTCTCTCCAACAAAAACAAATAACACATTGGACAAAAAAGAAATGAAGGTTTGGGAGGATTCATTAAGAATTTTATACTGTAATCCTTGACAACTGTATGATTCCACTGAGAATACCAAGATTCTCTAAATCTTTAAGCGTCCAATGTCAGGGCTGATGTAATTTATGACATTTTCATTATAAAAGCTCATACGTGTGTTTCTCTAACAGTAGTTTTCATGCTTCACCCAAGAGGTTAAAGCAATATCATCTTCTAATCTAATTCTAATCTGGAATTTTCTAAAGTAATAACATTACCTCCTAGTATTCTCTACATACTTATGCACTATCTAGTTGAACAAAATCCATATTGATACATAGATCATAATCCAGATTGATCTTCTGATGCTACTTCTTTGGGTCTTGTATGAAATTTATTGTACTTTACACATAAAGAGTTTGAATCAATTAACTTCAGCAAATTAATGAAAATTTCATATTTGCTTACTTATAAGAGTTTGATAGCAAAATATATTTTTAAAAGACTTTAAACTGTTTATAAAACAAAATATATGTATTAAAATGCATAGGATATTCTTTAGAAAAGTATGTTCCTTACCTTTACAACTTGGCCTTTCATTACCTACACTCCAAGTTCCATTAGTCCTGCACTGTATGAGTCTTTGACCCAATAAATAATATCCAGGACTGCAGCTGAGCATTACTTGAGCTCCATACTCATTCAGTGACCCAGAAATCAGTCTCCAGGCAACATGTTCTGAGAGCAGAGTCTCTATGCCAGGGCAAGTTACAGCTGTGAAGAAAGCACATTAAATATTATCATTCTACCTCTGTTTTTTTCATGGATGTATGTCTTGTCCTACTGGCAGAAGTTTTGCAATGTAAAATTGAGCATACCATAAGCATTTCTGAAATACAAGTTCCAGAAAAAAAAGTAATGAACATCATACAATGAGTATTACAAATTGGGCAGGCGTTTGTTGTATATTTTCATTTTGTGAGATGCAGTGCAACAATGACATACAATTATGCTCTCTAATGCAATTTATTTAAACATTTCAGAGACAAAGCACATCACAGACTGCAGAGAATGTAAGAGGGAAAGCAAATAATGCTATGTATTTTTTGCAAAGGCTCAAGTGATGCTTTATTTTTCTATCCATGATAATCATTTTAGAAAAGCTTTAACAAGTTCTTAAAATACATTGCCATAAAAGCTGTTAACACACATTCAGATACTAATTACTGTAAAATGGTATAGTCTGGGCATTCAGGAAAACTATTACATTCCAGTTTAGAACACTTGACATAAAAAAATAAAGATGACATTTAGAGAGATTTTTAGAGTGATTTCAGTTTTATTTTTTTTAGTATTTCAGACTTCGTAAGAGAATGCAGTTACTGCCAGTAGACAAAAACTGTAGTTTATGTTTTTCATAAGGATTAACATAGATACCAACCATATATAGCATTTTAAATATTTTTCATTTTCAATTTGATGCTCTGCAATTCAAGATAAAGTGCATAGAATGTTTACAATATTTACAATGTTGACATGAATTCTATCTTAACGTGCATTTACATTAATGTCTTAATCTCTGCAAAAATTAAATTAGTTTTATGAAAATATTTATGATTACTTTATATAAAACATCTGTATTTTGTATCTTTCCCTGCTATAGAAAAAGTCTGAATGAATTAGAGATTGTTTATATGCCACAGAATACTTTAGAAAAAGCTACTACTCCATCAATACTTGAGAAAAGCTATACTTTCCAAGGAAAAACAAACAAACAAACAAATAAACATGTAACAGAAATTTAGTTCCTCTTCTTTTGTTTTCCCTATATGTTGCAAAAAAAAAAAAAAAAGTATCTTTCTAAATATTTTGTATACTTAGGAATCATTAACTCTGACTTTTGCACAATATACTCAAGGCACCACACTGTTTAGTGTAAGACAAAAGTGTTATTAGGAAGTGTGTAAAAACTCCAGACTATACTGGAGAAATAAAAAGAAACGTCTGATTCTCATTTATGCTATAATAAATTTAATCATTCTAGCAGGGAAAGGACTAATAAAGCTGACAAAAAATAATTACATGTTCTGTAGACTTTACACTGTCTGAGAGGTATAAAGTGATTTTATCAAGAGTATGAACATGTGACGAAAGAGGCCAGTTCTCTGGCAAATTCTAGCATATAGGAAACACAGAGTTGACACCACAGCATATCTGTGAAGACATGTAAGAATTTATGAAGGGGGAGTAATCTGAAGAACTTCCAAATGACATTGTAACGTTATATTGAGTTGTAATACTGAGAATATTTTCTTCGATATTTTTTAGTATATCTTAGGAAGGATTAACAGTGTACAATAAATTTGAAATTTAATAGTTCTTCAGTTTGGCCTTTATAAGAATATTCTGGCTAGTTATGAACAGCCTTCTGGATTAAAGAATGACTTCCTACTTCCTAATTTAATTTCATTTGATATTGATACTAAACTGTGTTTCATAGCTACTCAAAGATTATAATTTATTAACCAAGAAACAGTTTTCTCTTATTTGTTGTTAAATCCAATAGACATATTAAGGCACTTCACAACACTTTGGAGTGAAAACCATATAGGTCTGTCAGAAGACAAAAAATACTTTAAATATGTACTTGATATTCCTCAAATTTAACATTTTTATCACTTCTCCTTTTCAGTAATAGTTATATTGGTTCTTTCAAAGATGAAAGCAAGGTTCTTATTTAGTCTAGTAGTAAAAATTTTAGATTTAACCATAAGGGATATCTTAAGACACTTAGAGATAAGAGGCTCAGCTATTGCAGAATAAGTAAATAAGCCACATAGATGTTTCCCTTCCATACTGAGGTTAGTATGTAATTTATTTTTTCTTTAGCTATAAATACACTTAGGATCTTGCTGCAAGCACACTTTACAAATAACTATCAGATTCTGATACCTGATTGTACAATTTCTAATTGAAGATGTTACTGAGTGCAGTATATACCTCTAGACTGCATTGATATAATCAACTAAAACTGTTGCTTGAAAAATTTTAATTTTTCAGGGACTGATTTTGATTTATTATTTTCGTCATCCTTGAAGAGACAAAAAAAGGCTATCAACAGATGACTGATTTTGTTCACATGGTTTATGAATGAGTGCATCAATTTGCCTCAGTCTCTCTTGTGCAAATTATGGGTTGAGAACTATTTAAATTGTCATTTACATAGATGAAACTCTGTAAGGGGTGAATTCAACTTTCAGACGTGAAGATGTTCTCCAAATTCTTATTTTTTATACAGAAAAGTACGAATAATATTGCTTTACATAAAGTATAGGTCAAAAAATAATAATTACTGTTTGAAATTATGATTAAGATCACTCATTTTAATGACATGACAATCTCCATATACTGATAATTCTGAATAGACTCAAAAGCAGGGAATTCATAATGAGATATACCTACCATAAACAAGATGAAAAATTGATTTGTTCTCAATGTCCAGGTATATTTGCTACTCAAGAAATGACCAAAATGTTCACTAAGCAAAATCATCACTATATGAACAGTGGCAATAACCAAAAAATATAACAAAATTTCTGCAACTACAACTAAAATCTAACAAGAATTTATGCAATAATCCACTAAGCATTTAGTTTTAACAAATCATAATGATTAATTCTTTTGATATTTTTTTTTGCTTGCTCTTTTGGTCAACAAACACATTACACTATCAATATTTTTCTAGAATCTGAATATCAGAAGACTGACTCTTCACTTGTACTGAGTTGTCCTTCTGTCTACAAGACTTTGCTTGTCTTTTCTTATTGTTACATAAGCAAAAAAAAAAAAAAAAAAAAAAAGGACATCTCATGCTATTCCAAGAATATCTTGAATATTGTGACTCTGAATGTAATTATTGTTTCAAGAGGAAAAAAAGACAAATACAATGTATGTGATGGAAAAATATCTCAATTACAGGAACTTGATATTATGTGCAAATGCAATGGTATCTGATACTTGATTGCCATTCCTCAGTAGGTGGTTAACAATCACAAAGAAAGGGAAAAGACATTTTTATCTTACTGTGTTGTGAACTTATAATGCAATATAGAGAACTATATTTTTCAAATATACCCTTTTGACTAAACTCACCATTAGCTTAAAAAAAGCAAGATTAAGGTCGTGTATTATGCCTGAGATATACATATTAGTAAAATAAGAAAACAGCAGGAAATTAAATAAGCCCATACACCACAGAATCTAAAAACAAAGATGTAAGAACAAAATAGGATCATTTAAGCAAGTTTCAGTATGGTAGTAGGAAAAAAAAAAAAAAAAAAAAAAGAGCAAAAAAATTATGCGCTTCTTGTTGTTCAAAATATTTAAATGGAAAAGGCTTCAAAATCTCAAAAGTTACTACTATATGGTCACTCTCTAAAGAGAGCATTGGCCTAATTTAAAGTATTGCCTGATAAAGACTTTCAAGTAACAATATAGATGGACATCTCTAGTTCCTTTCATCATGTACTAGAGATCTCGATGTAGAATGACTGAAGCAAGTTACTTACTTGTCATTCAGTTAAGCATTTTTAATAGGTATCTGTTGCTTGGTATTTCATGTAATTAAATTCAATAGCCTGACGTCCATGATCCATCTGTGTCTTGCTGTATGAACAGCACAAATCAGATGTGTCACAATTCAAATCTGATGTAAATAGCTTTAATGGAAATAAAGGAATTTCAAACAACTGCCTCAGGCATTGTATTACCAGAGATACTTTGCAAAACAAACTGCACTGATTTCAACCTTCATTTTAATAGACCTGGGATTAAAATGAACTAATTTATTTACCATTTACCTTTCTGTGCTGTGATTACTGCTCATCAAATTGGAGGTGTTTCTATCTCTGGAGAATAAATACATTTATCCTTACAGCAGTAATACTACAAAACCAGGTTGTTATGCAGATTGACTAAGCTTTTACGCACTTTACAAGTAAGAAATCTTGGGTAAAGCATACCTGCCTCTGAATAGCAATCAGCTTCGAGAATATTGTCTTTAATATTGTCATGTAGATCACTAGCATTTTAAATTAGCACTTCTAGTTTAAGAAGTAATGAGAATCTTTTTCAAACTGAATAAATTTTTAGAAAAGGAAAAAAGAAGATAAAAAAAGAGTTAAATATTTTGTTAGGCTATTATAAACAATAAAGAATATTTTTTATTTTTGAAAGTTGAGCTAAATTATAATAAATAAGCTTTGTTTTACAGGTTAGCCATTGTCTGGTTAAGTTTGATCGTTTCAATAATACAAGGTTTGTTTTTTTTTTTCCACCTGATCTATTAATTCAATATTTTTAATCCCTAGTTAGTTTAACTTGCCTCTTCCCTCCAGAAAATCTGCTGATATTTCTGCTGATTAATCATTCAAGTTATGTTCTTTGTAACTTGTCAATTTTTTTTCTGAAAGAATGAAGTGCAGTTCAATACCCTGGAGCACTGCCTTCCCTCCACATATGGCTCTGAATTCAGAGCATGCATGTGTGATCACAGCTGGTTTTGAATAATTCTTCTTATGTATTCTGTGGAACTGCTGTGTTCAGTTCTAGGCACTGTCTGTCAAAAAAGGTTGAGATCAATTGGAGATTGTCCAGAGAACAATAATGAGAATCACCAGCTCCAAAAGTATGAAGAGTGAGAATGAATGACTGCAAGACCATTATCTTTACAGGAAGGGTAACCTGAGTGCAGGAGTCAAGGTGTTGGCAGAGAGAGGGAAGGTGCTGCAGGGGTGGCCTATGTGAGAAGAGATTTGAGCTGCTGGACACAACCGGTTCCAAAAGAAGTGCAGGTAAAACATTGCACAGGCAGAGGAGGAGGGAACAAAAAGAGTGAGAAGCAGCAAAGGGCACACCAAGATCACAGTAGTAGTAGGAGGAGGGGGTCCAGATGCAAGAGCTGGTATTCTGCTGCAGCCCACGGAGAGGACCATGCCAGAGCAGGTGGATATTTTCTGAAAGAACTGCAGCCAATGGAGGACAATGCTAGATCAAGTTTATCCTGAAGGATAACAGCTCATGAAGAAGACCAGTGTTGCATCAGAGAAAATGTATGAGGAGATAGAAGCAGCAGAAAGGAGATTCTTATGAACTGACCACAACTCCCATTCCTCATCCCCCAGAACGTTTTGGGGTGGGGACAAGAATCAAGAGCAAAGGAATGAGTTTGACCCTGGGAATAAGGGGAGGAAAGTGTTGTTTTGATATTATTTTCTGAAATGTATTTGACTTTATTTTAATTGAAAATACATTAAATTAACTTTCCCCAAGTCAAGTCCTGTGACAGTAACCTCTCTGTCCTTATCCTGACCCACAAGATTTTTCATCCTATTTTTCCGCCTTGAAACGGGGGAGTGAGTGAGCAGCTGGGTAAGTGTGTGGCTGCTGGCAAAGGGTAACTCACAACACTGTAAAAACAACAATTTTAAAACACATTAAAATAATGAAAGAAGAATAAAATATCTTCGCTTCATCCACTGTGGATACAAAATGAAATAATGCCTTTACACTGAAGAAAAAGAGATTCAGGTTATATATAGTAGGAAAAACTCTCTAAGGGAAAAAAAAAAAAAAAAAAAACTGAAATAGAGTATTCAGTAAGGTCTACAAGATTAAGTTGAATGATCATCTGACAGGGATGCTTAGATCTCTTGAAGTAATTTCCAGCAATATTTTCTAAACATTGTTTGCTGTCAATAAATTCAAATAAATTAAAACCATTCCACAATCACATATAACTTGACAATTCTTATATTCACACCACTTTGCTCTTTAAAAATAAGTTAAGTTGTATTTTACTTATTTGAAAAATTAAAGTGCTTTTCAAATTCAGAATCTGGAAAGTGCTTACTTATACTGCTAATTAGTTCAAGATTCTAAATTAATTTTCAAAAATGTTATGTATATTAGTATAGTACTTAATAACTTTAAGAATATGTCCTAAGGGGTATTTCAAGTCACATACTCAAAGTCATACTCCATTAATTATTGCTCTGATCCAGTACAAAGCCAGACAGTGGTAGCCCAATGCAAAGGAGAGGTCATGTCGCCGGGTAGACAAGACTGCATTACACTGGTTAGTTCTGTCAGTAGGCAAAAATTAAGACTAAAAGATTCTAATCCGGCTGAATTATCTACACTAGCAGGATTTTAAGAAATAGTTTTTGCTTTTACTACTTTACAAGATATATTAAAACAAATTACAACTGGTGGTTGTAACTTTTACTGCAAAAATGGAGAAGAGCACATTATTCACACTAAAAAAATATACATAAAATTGAACTATCTAATAGTTTTCTTTCAGATGTTTTAAAGGAGATAAACAAGGGGGCTTTTTAATTAAATTTATATAAATAAATTTATAAGCCTCTTCTACTTGGCTAAATGCTAAAAAATTATATGTTCCTGAAAGGCCAGTTCAGTGCATATGTATACATAAAACCTAAACATCACCAGCGAAGTTTAAGGGAAACACACTTGAGAAATACATGTCCACTTACATTTGCAAATAGGTGGCCTCCCCTTGTTGCTCCATAATCCATCTTCTTGACACACTGCTGTTGCTTGTTGACTAGATTCTAGCCTGAAGCCCTCATTACATTCAAATATCAATCTACTGCCCAAAGTGAATTCATTACCTATAACTGAACCATTCCCAGGGGCGTCAGGAATACCACAAGATACAGCTGAAAAAAAAAAAAAAAAAAAGAAAAAAAAAGGATAAAGAATCAGCACTGTCTTATATATATATTTAAAAAAAAAAAAATGTCCCACTGAAATACGAAACACAGATTAGTAGTTTTGACATATTCCATTAATAACAACTGAAATCTTCCAGCATATTTACAACATTCTAATAAATATAACAGTTTAAAACATTGATAAACACTTTGAAGTTCATTTAATATACATAAACATTTTATAAATCATAATTTGTTTAATCCAATAACTTCAGAGACAGAAATTTCAAGGCTAAGGGCAATGATTTATTTGGTAGGGAAAAAAATGAAGAAAGTGTCCACAGCGATTTGGTCCAAGAAGAAATGAACTGGAAAATTCTTAAATGGTTTCTAATAGTCTGCTTTCATTCTCTCAGGATTCCTTTCATTCCTTCACTACTCTAAACTAAACTTCATATTTGTTTGTTCTATACAAATAAAACAATGTTATTTAAGAATTCAATTTAACACTTTTTGTGTGCTGAGAAAAGCACATAAGTCTGTGACTAGACAGGGAAGAGTTTCACTGAAGTTAATGCCATTATTCAGATATCTAAACACTTATTTAAGTACCTGACTAATTCACTTCAGAGTACTAAGTATTATGTGAACCAGACTTAATTCCGTATGATGAAGAAAATTACTTACTGAATTATTTTCAATTTTATTTTGCTCTTTCAGAACGTATCTACAAATGAGCAGTTATTATTTCAAACTCACAAAGCTGAATTTGCTGTCAACATAGTGAAGTTTGAGTAACATCTAGCTTCGCAACTTATTTATTTATTTGTTTGTTTGTTTGTTTATTTATCTATTCTACCAGAGCTCAGTACAGTTCATTTAATGGTATCTCATAATATACAATTTTAAGGCAGAATATAATCACAAAAATATTTATTTCAGTCATTCTTAGGAAAGGAGGCCAAGGCAGGATTGCCTTCTGTCATTTGACTTCTCATCTCCCTTGATTTTGGTAACGAAAAGAAGACAGACAACTCTGTATCTTTTATTTTTTTTTTAATGCTATGCTTTATTTTAAAATAGCTGCTTATACACAGAGATTGACTCTAGATGCTTGAATAACTCAGTAATGATTATATATTTGCTCCATGGCACTTCTGAAGGGAAAGTCATAGTATTATTTTCTGTGAAAGGATATTATTTTCTGCAAAATGGTAACTTGGAGCAGAGAATCCATCACACTATTACAATGAATGTAAAGAGTTTGTATAATCCCACTCTGTGGGACTGGGTGCACCCTAAGCAAGTTTGCCAATGACAAAAAATTATGTCAACACACTGGAGGGAAGGGATACCATCCAGAGGGACTTAGACAGGCTTGAGAAGTGGGCCTGTGCAAAACTCATGAAATTCAACACGGTTGAGTGCAAGGTCCTGAACAGGGGTCGAAGAAATCCCAAGCACAAATACAGGATGGGTGATGAGTGGATTGAGAGCAGCCCTTCAGAGAAGGACTGGAAGGCAAGAAGAAGATGACTTGGGGGCTGGAGCACCTCCCATATGAGGACAGGCTGAGAAAGTTGGAGTTGTTCATCCTGGAGAAGAGAAGGCTCCAGGGAGATCTTATAGTGGCCTTCCAGTGCTTAAAGGGGCTACAGGAAAGATGGGGAGGGACTCTTCATCAGGGAGTGTAGAGATAGGATGAAATCTAATGGTTTCAAACTGAAAGAGGGTAGATTTAGATTAGCTATAAGGAAGAAATTATTCACCGTGAGGTTGGTGAGGCACTGGCACAGGTTGCCCAGAGAGGCTGTTGATGCCCCTTCCCTGGAAGTGTTCAAGGCTAGGTTGGACAGGGCTTTGAGCAACCTGGAAGGTGTCTCTGTTCATGGCAGGGGGGTTGGAAATAGATGTTCTTTAATGTCCCTCCCAACCTAAGCCATTCTATGATTCTCTACAAACCAATGTATGTGTCTACAGAATCAATAGCTGCTTTGAGTTTGGCATCCAGTTTATTGTTCTTCAGTAAATATACTGAATAAAACACAGCTTTGAAGCTTTAATTTCTAAATATTTACCAATAAAAAGTTTTTCATATATGCAGTAAATTGTAAGAAGCAATTCAATATTTTAGCAATTAAAAAATTCTTTGGGTATTTATTCCTTTCCAGTTGATACTGTGAATTTTTATTATTTCAATAAAGTCAAGATATTTCAAAAGGAGAAATGACAGCCTTTGTCTGAAATCTGTTAAACAGAGGTGAAAATAAGCATTAAAAAAAAAAAACCTAATTTTTATTATAATTTACCCAATTCAATATAAATGATTAATTTCACAACACTTCGTCGTGGTACCATAAACACAACTCTCAAATTTGTTTTCAGTATTCCCAAGCTGTCACATTTGATGCATTTAAATTAAATACAACACAGTATTTTGCATATGATTATAACGAGTAGAGGTAAGCATTATAAAATGATGAATGGTTAGTTCACTTCAGTCGTTTGCTTCCATATGGAATGTGTCAAATTGCTAGTAGAAGTAGAACTGTAGGAATGTTCCTAAATAAGTCATTTCCTTTGTAACAGAACTACGTGACACTTTTTGCACCATGACCAATGCTGCTCTTATCAAAATGGAGTATTTTTCCCTCAGTGGGTAAGGGCTGAGCATCCTGCCACTAGAAGGAGTAGTAGTGGGACAGCAAAGAGAGAGCAAAGTGATAAGGAAAGGGTTCTGGAGACCCACAATTACTGCTTTTAATTGTGTTAGAGAAAGTGGAGAAGGGGAAGGATAAAAGCAAGTCCTGCTTCTGGGAGCAAATCTTTCTACAGGAGTCATTCCCCCCAAGGTGACCACAGCAGAAATGATAGCTTTTCAAGGCTCTGGTGTGCTCAAAATAGGCAACAGAGCTGCATCTGATTCAGTGCTCTGTCTACTCCCTTAATAACCGATTTAATCCTTTATCTACAACTAGAACCAACTCCGACCCTCTGTCACATAAGCAGAATTTTATGCTTGCAAAATGTTTATTTGCATGATGAATTGACAGAAAGTTATACTGTCACTCTGTTCTACTACATCATAAAAATCCTATGCATTCTCCATTTCCAGACATGCTTACTATGAAAAGATTAAGTGTCTCCAGAGCCTTGCATTATGTGTCCCCCCCATCTTAACAAACCTCTATGTTCTCTTCTGCCTTGTGGCAATGTGTCTGAATGCTTGGTGTAGAATTTAACTGGGTTAAGATTTAACTTCATGTCAGCTTTTTCAGGTCTCCTTTCTGATATAAAACCAAAAATCTCTGTGTTAAGTGTGCATACATTTAATTGTATGAAATCAAAATTCAGAACTATCAATCTATCCACCCATGTATGTACAGATGGACCTTATTCTAGTTCCCTCTAAATACTTCAAACATTAATTGACTTCAAATAACTTAGTGGTTTCTAGGGAGGAAGAATTTATTATATCATTTGAAAACAAACAAAAACCCATGTCTGTTTAGTTCATGTTAGGAGAAAAAACTTCTGTTAGCATGGGAGATGTGCATTCAGAAAATGAAAAATAAATAAGTCAACCTTAATTGTCTCTATTATCTTGCACAGCAGAAATATATACTTATTCCAAAGAACAGGTAATCAATGCAAGTGGAAAAGCCTTTTACCACTTAGAAACTGAGACACAGTTTTAGTTGCTCTTTAATGTTCCACATGTGTTACTGAAATTTATTTCTTATCAAAACCAGTAAATCTAAAGCTTTATAGAATCCTTTAAAACACTCGTACATCTATATACCTTTAAGATATTTACTTATTATTCATATTTAAAGCAAGCAAATTTACTGCACACAAAAGAAGCTGGAGACTGCATTACAGTCAGACACAGAGTTTATTTCCATACACTGGTAAATCCCTAAATTTAATGCATAAGAATTTATCATTTAGTGGCCTGTTTCTGGCATTGAACATAGTACTGAGAAAAGCATTTCAATACCCTAAAATTAAAGGTAGCAATAAAGAAGTCTCTAAAAGAGGGATTTGTAACAAAACCCATGCTGAGTGGCTTATGTCTATGATACCCAATTGGAAACACTGGGGAGAGCCATGCCACAGAAATCCTAATTCTCAGACTTGGATACATATAGAATTAACAAAGAAACAGAAAACAGTGCTGTGTGGTCTAGGGCTGTGGGTGTGAAAAATGGTTATGAATGGTCGTGTACTCTATTCCTCTATCACAAGTCAAAATTATACTTGACCAATGTTCATCTAATTTGTTCTTGGAAGACCTCCAATGATGAAAATTCCACATTCTCCACAGGTAATCTATTCCAGTGTATCACTAGCCCCTCTGAGAAAACAAGAAAAAAATAAAGAAAAGTCTAATTTAAGATCTTGTTGAAGTAAATTTAGCTGTAATTCCTATACCTAGAAATGACATAGAAAATTATTTAATTCCTCTTTGGAGCTACTTCTATCATACTAGAAGATTGTTTCTCCTCAAACTTCTGTTTTTTTTAGACTGAAGTAATATACTTCTTTTATTGTTTTATATTTTGAATTATGATCATAGGTTTAGAACATGTTAGAAGAGGAAACTGATATTTGGAACTCCTAAACTGTGCTATATACCTCACTTTTTTATTTTAAGACTGGGTGCTAAGAGAGACATTTTTTGCATAATAGCATTTATCAAAAAGGTAAAAGGCCCAAGATTAATTCCATGCTCAAACACACAGAACAGCTAATTTTGCGATGAAGCAGTTTGGTGGTCCCAGACTCATGGCTCTGGCACAAACTGCAGATGGATGATTTCAAACCAGTTCCATAAAAAAATGTATTTGGTCTTCTACCCCAGGGCAGACATGGAACCCAGTTATGATTCTGAAATAACCTTTGCTCAGCACAGCAAAAAGTACAAGGATCTTTAACTCCACAGTGTGGTTCTATCCACTTCAGCAAGCACAAAAGTATTGATAATGACAGTGTTTGGAACCAGGATTTTAAGCAGGAAATGTTGGCATCAGCTATATTTTTATCATGACTCTGTCATAGGTTTTGAGCCCTTCCAAGTACCCACAATCCAGACAAGAGAACTTCCTTATAGTAGGTACTTCCAGTTTTCTTTTATAAACCTAGTAGGGATTAGCCAAGCATTCTTCAAGACTCTGAAATGTTTATTAACTCTTTTAAGAATGAGTGGGAGAAAAATCAAGAAGAACAAAGTCAAAGGTTGAGTCATGTATATGAAAAACAAGTGGGATAGAGAGGGGTATTTGCTCATGCCTCAGAGGAACACAGCCACTCTGTTACACTCTCACCGCCACCACGTCTTGGTCTCCAGATATCTGCAACCCATCCCTCCTAACACACACTGACCTTGACAACTTGCTTTCAGTTTTTTATTATAGCTGCTCTTCTTGCCCAGCTTTTCTCTTATTTTCTCTTCTCATCAATTCATTCATGAGCCTCAGCCTTCTTTTCCTACTATCCTCCATCATGGCAATCTGGACATGAGCTAAGCAGTGGCTAAGATGACATATGTTTTTGCCAGGATCATTTCTGGGCCCGGTACTATTTCCTCTCAGCATCTATCTACTGCTGTTGTATAAGAATTGCTATTTTCTCTGCTTATAAATATTATGAATGTAGCATGACTCATGTTTCTCTTTTTCCTTCACAAAAGAAATAAAAGCAATGACAATAAGTTCTAATTTCCTAGATAGGAGTCAGATTCTTTATACATTGCCCAGGACATTATTACATACATCTGCATTGGATAAGACTGAAATTGAAAAATATCTTCTGACCCTACCAGATTAACCCATATTAGAGATGTGTTCATACAAAATTTGATATTTTTATATTAAATATGTAAAAAAGAACTCCCCTTTTTTGGTAATACAATCAAATCTGATTTCAAACATTAATTCATACATAGTCAAGTTATTAATTACAAATGTAACCCTGCAGGACTGGTTTTAAAGAACTTAATCAAAGGACTAGTTTCAAACTTAATCAAAGGCATGTTCAATTGGAAATATCCTATAATGAAATCCATGAGCTGGACCAAATGTGTAATTTTAATGAATTTACAAAGAGAAGGCATGTGTTTTGATAACAGATACTTAATAAGTTTAGAAACATACTTTCAATTTCAGAGTTTTTTTTGAAAAATATATTCTTCATCCAGACATGCAAGTTGGAATAATTGTGTCAGAACTGTAAAAGTGACATTAAAATTGAGGAATCCTGCTGTAATAAGAAATTTCTAATAAAGATTAAACTCACTCTCTAGCTCCCAAATATTTTTCCCCTACTGCTAGCAGAAATCTACATATCCACAGCCACTTATATTGCTGAAATTATAAATCTGTCTTAAAATGAAATAAAAAATATATTTGTGAACATGCTGAATTGATAAAATGTCATAGTTATTTCTTGCACATTGTGATAAAATAACAAGGACAGACACAGTATCTAAAGTATTTCATGATTTTCTTCAGTCTGCTTAATTTTTGTTCAGTATTTTATTACTTTCTGGTACTCTTTGTCCCCTAGTTATCCATGATCAAGTCTTGGGACCTCATGTCAAGTCCTGCACACATCTGCACATTTTTCCTCCCACCTCCTGTGAATTATTCCATTCTGTCCTTAAAGTTGGGGACGTTTTTCTTAAATTTTTCAAAGATCTTTTCTCTCTATTATTTGGAACTCCTCACACACCTCATTATGTTTAGATATAGTTTTCAGTGTTAGAATGGCAAATTGGCAAACATTTCTCTGCCATTGGTGTTAAAATATGAACATAAAATATAAAAACTAGCAATCTAAAAGAAAACCACTTAAAAATTAAACTTCTCTCAAAAAAGGAGAGAGGCTAAGAAAAAAAGGATCACACTATTTTTTTAAGAATTCTGAAGTGCTGGAACATCATATTTTCATCATACAGACCTCTGTTATTTGGTCAAACAATAGTGGTAGTAATAGCAGCAGGTTATTATTGTCTGGATGGATAAGCAGTAGAAAGATAAGGGTTAAATTTGCATATAATTCCTGACAGATGAGGAATCATGAGATCTTAAATTCTGCAGAAGTATGATATAGGAGCTCATACAGTTTATGGCCCCAACTCCTCCAGCCTAACAAGTAAACACAGAATATTGTCTCTCTCCTCACACACTCAAAATACTTGAGCTCCAGAGTATGATGTCAAAATTTCAGTGCCTTTTTTTAAAAGACACTTACTGATTAGAAAGCAGAATAGCTCCCAAAGTTCCACTAACAGTATTGGCTAGATTAACTACAACAGAGTTTGGGAAGATAGGACTTGATGCGTTTACTTTTCACATTGTCTACAGCTACCTGAGCTACTCTTAGGCCTCCAAGACATCCTGCAAGTCTAGTGGATATAACATAGGAGCTTGTGCCTTTCTGGATTGGTAGATGGAGGACAGGTAAGATACCTTAGAGCACCTCAAATGACACTGGACTTCTATGTTTAAGCAAATTAATCAAAACTGTAGGTCACATACAGATGCTTAAATTTAGTCTTAATCTTGAACAGAATTGCATCCTCCACTTCCCTGAGCTTCTGGCCAAGCTGTAGGCTTAGTCATCATTCCAAGTTCTTTAGTGCAGTGTCTCTGAGCTTTCAGTTCCTATGGCAGCAACAGAAACTGCACCTAAAATGCATTTCAAGTAAGTCCAAAAAGAAGCACTTGCCCCTAAACTTACCTCATGCCCAGCTCACACACAGATTTTCCCATAATTTGGTGACCTTCAGGAAGGTCAAATAGCATCACATGCCATAACACATTATGGTATATGGGATTAGAAGACATCCTGGAGTCTGGAAGCACAGATTCTGCTTGTGGCGCAGTGGCAGTCTGAGATTCTCCCTAGACAGGGAGGGGTTTAGCCACATGGCCCATCTAAGCATGAAAATGCTTATTCTGAATGCATATCCAGAAGACACATTTAGCTACCAGATCACTCTATATAAAAGACGTGAACTGTGCTCCTTCAAAATCTTCAACCATAGCCAAATATTTGCAGCTTTTTACTTTTATTGCAAATAACACACCCTCAACAGAAGAGTAAGTATCATGACAAATATCAGTTGGCCTTTTTTTTTTAAGGTGCAAAATAGAACTTCCATCTTATGTTGTGTTTACAAATATCTGAATCATCCTTGATGGAACCTCAAACAAAATACTTTTCTTGAAGATGTGAAGCACTGCTGGTAATGTCTTACAAAGTTAGGAAGAACTAAACACAAGTTTTAATCAAAGAAATTCCCTCAAGTCTTAAATATGAATGATATAACCATTTCCTATAAACAAAGAAGACTAGAAGCAGATGCAAATGAAAACATATTAGAATAGGCCATATATGATATGAATGATAGAATTCGCAGTTTTTCTCTCCCCCACATTCCTGATCTTATCTGACATATAGTTCCTTAGTCTTCATTAACTGTTTACTGAAAAATACGTGAAAAAGCATTTTTAACTAAAACTAATTGTTCTTAACTGCTTTGTACTACTTTATGTTACTCTGTAGTTTGTGTGTGGCTTTTTATATAGCGAAAATTATAAACTACTGTTAACAGGTGCCTGGAACAGACTAAAGTAGACCATGGCTAACTCCAGGATATATAAAAAAAAAAAAGTAGAAGTTACAAATGATGTCTCTAAAACACTGCTTATAAAGTGATTTCATAAAATAATAAAATTAATTAATGAAAACTACTGAATTCTTATTAAATGTTCCATAATACAACAGTTCTATAAGCTGTGGAATATTTAGAGATATGCATTTTACTAAATAAAAAAAATACTGAAAACATATTTTTCATTTGGTCTGTACTTGACTGCATTAATCTACTTAATACTTCAAATCTACACACATTAAGTACATAAGGCAATATGTATTTGGATAAACTCATGTCAATGTGTCTCAGCATATAGCAGCATTGACAATACTATATTTCTGTTTCGTAAAACATACTTTTCAATGAAATTATAGAAATATACTCAACAAAAACCCATTATCTTACCTTGGCAGATTGGCACAGGAGAATCCCACTGATACATGCCATTCTGGTGACGCCTACATGTTGCATTATTATGACCAATCATTCTATATCCAGGTTTGCAATAATAGCGAACTTTGCTTCCAACGGGACCACCTGTTTTATTTACAATTCCACCATTCCTTAAGATAGAGTTTAAACTGCAATATGGAGCTAAATACCAAAAAAAAAGGACATTGTTAAAACCACATTAAACACACTTAATTTACAGAATTCACATTATTTATGATGTGCAAATTTCGAATATCACTAAAATTAGTACAGAATCCTTTACATTACTGCTAGAATCCTCAGTGAAGATTCAGACTTCTTATGCAGAAATATCATGAAGTTCAAAAACATAGTTTATAATCGTAAACCAGTTTATGTTACTGCATATGATAATGCTGCAATCAGGAAATGTATGGATTGTTCAGTAAGTTCACTCACAGTTTATAAACAGTATACTTCAAATTTGATAAATTTATAAATATAAAACTGCTATTTGATCTACATAATATACAAAACTAATTATGAACAGTTTTATTTAAAAAAATCCAGTGCAGTTAGACATCTAAGTAAAAAAATTAAACATTTGACAAACTTTAAAAATTTGCATGACAAAGTTCAATAGGCTGATTCAGCAGATGCATTTATTTCAGATTAAAATTAATGTAATTTTTTTATGTACACGTTCCGCTAAAGACATTACATGATGTCGTGGTTTGAGCCCAGAGGGCAGTTGAGCACCATGCAGCCATTCACTCACCCTTTCCCCCTCACTACTGGGAAGAAGAAAATGAAGCAAAAGGCTCATGAATTGAGATAAGGACAGGGAGGGATGACTCATCCATTATGGTCACGGGCAAAAGACAGACTCGTTATGGGAAGAAAAAGAACATCACTTTAATTCAAACATGAACAAAACCCAACATCTAGTAGACTGAGTAGGACAGTGAGAAGCATTACTACATCTTAAAAACACCTCACTCTAACCGTCCCTTCTTCCTGGGCTCAGCTCTGTTGCTGATCTCTCTACCTCCTCCCCTGCACCAGCACAAGGGGAAGAGGATGGGGTTTAAGGTCAGTCCTGTCTCTCCTTCCTCCTCAGAGGAAAGGCATTCCTCACAGTTCTTTTCCCTGTTCCATGTGATTCCTCTCTCATGGGAAACAGTCCTCCACAATTTTTTTTCTGACATTAGTCCTTCCCATGGGATACAGCCATTCCCATGCTGTTCTGGCATGGATCACCCCCACGTGTTGCAGTCCTCCCAGTACCGAACTACAACAGCAGCAGCTTCTTCTTCCCTCAGAGTCCCGGCTTCCTTTAAGTGCAGCACCTGCTCCAGTGTGGGCTCTTCTACAGGCTTCAGGAATATATTTGCTCCATCGCAGACCTCCATGGGTGGCAGGGTGGGCAGCCCTGCTGTCTCACCACGGGATATAGGGGGGTGTTTTATCCAAGGCACCTCCCCCACTTCTTCCTCCTTCCTTCCATTGACCTGGGTGTTTGCATAGGTGTCCTTCCTGTAACTCCTCCTCACAAGTCCCAACTACCTCTCAGGTTGCCCTTCTTAAATATGTTACTAGAGGCACATCCACCATCACTAATAGGCTTGGGTCTGGCCAGAGGCAGGTCTGACTTGTAGTTAGGGCAGCTTTCAAGATGCTTCTCACAGGGGCCACCATTGTAACCTCCTCCTCCATTACCAAAAACCCCACCACACAAACCCAGCACACATAACAACTTTTTACCAAAATAATGTAATATAAGTGAGTGCAGCTTCTTCAATGTTGAATTTACATTACATATGAAGTAAGATAGAATGTATTTGATTAAATCTAAGTTTTGGAATGAAATCAAACTTTGCTAAAGCTTAATCACTACTACTACAAATACTGTTCACAGAGAGGTTTTCCTGACCAGTATGATCCTCAAGAACTTGAGACAAAGAGATGAAATTTTTAGACATGTGTTGAGGAAGTAAAAAAAGTACAAAATTTATAACTGTGTCAAAAAGTGAGTAATAAAGACCACTGTTTTTTTTTTAAACAAGGTTGCAATATCTGCATATAAGGATGGAGTATCATTACCCAAACCAGACCCAGGTTAAGCAAAAGTACAGGATAAGTTGACATATATGTGGAGTTTAACACAAATCTGCCTTCTCTGTGCAAACATTTTTCACTGAATAAAATCAATATGAAAAAATTACCTTGACTCCATATTGATGTACAAGTCACTGCGCATGTGCAGCAATGCAACATGTCAAGCTTACAGAGATTAATATCTCTTCAGAAGAAGCACAGTAGGATCATGGCTTACAGAAAATATACCTGGCTGAACATATACCACTGAAATAAGCCTATGAACATTCTTCAGGGGGAAGACAGTGTTGAACTCCACTGGTAACTAATCATCAGTAGCAAAGACACTGAGACAGTAACTGCTGCTACAATACTAACTCTCTACATCATACTGAAACATGTCTTAGTCATACTATGACGTTCATATAATTTTCTATAGACAATTATCTAGTAGAAGTTGGGGGTTTATTTCACATGTGCATGATTACAGAATTTAGTTTACATCTATAAATATTTGTCATATTATATTTTTCTTACACATATCATTGATTTCCTTCTTTCAGCTTTCAATATCCAGCTATTTATTTTTTTCTTTGTATGTAAATTTCATCACCATAAGGTGCACTTATAATATCAATTTTCACCTAAAGATGGGTGTTTCTGTTTACTGAACAGAGATCATAGAATTGATTGGACACCTAACTGAGATGCTTCATTTAAATGTCTAGATTTAAATGCAGTGTATCAATGTCAATATTTTTAAGAAATGCTACCCAACAAAGGCAGTAAAACTAGGTCCTACATTAAAGATTCTGAAGAATGTTGGCAGCTGTTGAGATTCTATTAAAGAATTCTAGTTCTCAAGCAACATTATTTCTACTTGGAATGTCATTCTTTCACTTTGGGGGTTATTTGAAGAAATTAAATCTAAAGGGAAGAAGTAAAACAAAAACCAGGATGAAAATCAATAAGCTAGGATGGTCCAGTAAAACAATTGTTTGGGGTCATGTTCTGTACCTCTTATAAACACAATGATGTTCAGTTACACATCTAACTAAATTAAATAAATTACTAAAATATCTTTTAAATTCATAAGGGGATTTGACATTTAAAGAAGCACAATAAACATGGATTTAATTTACTTTTCACCCTATTGAGAAAAAAAAGTATATTGTATTTGCAACACAAGCTGGTTAGTACCAAAAGACCAGTGGTTAAGACTGCTGAAGTAATGTTCAGTAACCTCTTAAACACTATTTAATTTTAAATATACTAGGAGACCATAAGAATAACAGTTAAGTCCTAAACATAATATGCCATTCGGATAAAACTCCAAATTGACCTCTTCAGTACTGCAATTCTAAACAGAAAATATTTCCCATATGATGTATAACCCTGTAGCCCAGTAATACAGTCTTGCCTTTGTTAATAACAGGTCACAGACTTCATACTGAGTTTGCAAGTTCTCAAGACCAAGGTTTGCCTGGTTTGTGTTTTCTCAACCTTTATTTGACCTGCCTACATCTTTGTTTTTACTTTGTTTAACAGATCTTTTCCTTCTGGTCAGATGAGTATGACTAATTAATTTTACTTTGCATTATGTTTGTAATTGTCTATTATTTTTTTTACATAGTACAATCATAGTTCCATATAAGTACTTGTAACAAGTAATTATTCTGTATAGAGTAAGTTATTTAGGACCCTAGCCTGGTAACATGTAAACAAATACAGGCCTGGTCTAACAGCAGAGGCCTGTGTTTAACAGCTGTGGCCCCAGATTACCAAATTTTAGAATTCCAACACTGTTAACAGTATCTCTGACACCTATAACAATGTATATTTTGTGATATGATCATATATATTTGGATAACATGTTTAAAACAGCTACTTAACACAGATCAGATCTACCTCCTACTCTTACAGAGATGTTTATTAATGACATTTTAAAGTAGAGGCAGTAGGCAGTTAATATGTCAGAATCCAGCAACGATTCAAGCAAACAGTGCCTGTAGTCCTCATCCATGTAAAAGCCCTACCAAAACTCAGAGTACTTTGTGCTGCAAAAGCAGTGAAATACGAATAGAAAAGGCTGATACTTAAACAATTTATTATGTCTGAAGTATACATAGCATGAAAATAAGTAAATCATGTGAAGCACATAATCTAAAATTCTGGACAGATTTTTATTTTAAACTCTGAAAATCCCATTGAAGACTCTAACACTTTTTGAAACAGTGGAAGAATATTGATAACACTCCATACAATTCCATTCTTAATATATGGTTGAGTAATTTTTAATGTTTAAACTGGAGTCCCCTCAGAGGCCAGGATGAAGCATACACAACGTCTTCTAGGATAAGGAACTGACATATTAACTAAAGAACCACATACAATTCAATAAATAAAAAATGTCTGAAGTTCTGGAGTGTAAGCAAATGCTTAAAGAATGTCAGACTGAAAACTACAGCCACTGTCTGCTGAGTGAAAATTCTGGGCTTAAGCAGAAATCTCTACAGAGTGCTCATAAATATTGCAGTCTTGTATCAAGGACCACTGGAATAAAACGCTCTTTTTCTCCCAGCCAGTTTCTGAGAGGAGATCTGTCCTGGAACTTCATGAGGCTTAATTTATATCGGTGCAATGACATAGTAGTGCTCTCATCTAGGAACGATAGTTCTTTACTACAAAATGTGATAAACTTCTATGAAGCTGTTCCAATGACCTGAAATAGCTTTACATTTACAGATTTAGTTTACTTTTCCAAATGACATAACATCCACATTCTTTCAAGGCCTCTTAAATACCAGTGTTTTTTGCAAGACAACATAACATTTTCAGCTCACCTATAATCACAATGTTCATTTGTCACTTGCAATTGAAGACCAACAGGGTAATAACTGCCTAGCTAAATCACATATCACTAGTCGACTGATGTGTGAACAGCAGAACAGATAGGCACTGATTTTCCATTTCCAGGACCATACTCTTCCTTTGACAGAGCATATTCTCTTAAGACCTGTAACATTTAAACATTTATGCAGAGATTTTTTTTTTTGCTGTTTGAGTCACTCTATCTAAGGGAAGTTCAATTAGATAACTCTCAATTTCAAATTAAAATTCTTTGAAACTGATGTCTAAATCCATCTGATGACTTTGTAAATCTCAGTCTTACAGTGAATGACATTTTGTCTAAGAATTTATTTTGGCAAAGTACTTAATTTCCCAGCAGTAACTTTGATCAATAGTCCAAAAACCTATATGAAGAAAATATTTATAATTATTCACTGAAACAGTCCTATGTTTTGAATTTAAAATTTTATCATTTATATAGAAATATGTAAATTTTAATTAAATATATAAAACATATAAATATAAATATAATTTATATAAAATATAGATTATAAAAAACATTCAAATTCCATGTTGTTTTTGTTTAGTTTATATGCTGACAGATAAATTTTTTTGCTGACAGATAAATTGTCACAGCTTAGTCCATTGCTTCCTTCTAACTTTCTCTTTTGGATACTTACTTGTCCTCATCATCGTCACCAGGAGATCTTACGTGCTTTGTGCTGCTATTCTTTAAATACCCAAGGAGGCAGAGGTTTACTGTCATTCTCATTTTATAGATAAAAATGAGACACTGGCTTAAGTAATTAGGTAGGATCACACAAGAAAACTAACCATACCTTTTCTGATTACTAAAACATTTCCTTAATTAATGAAGAATACATTCCATATATTATTTTTCACTTTATAATATACAGATTATAAAAGGAGAACATTATTCAACCAAGCAACAAAAAATGTTCCGGTTATCATTCTTTTTCTTTTATATTTTACCTTTAAATCTAACAAGTAAACAGTATGAAAACAGCAAGGTAAATTTGTGAAAGCCTATTACCTCTTTAGTGATACAATTGTGACTGTCTGCCTCTTCAGAAATTAAATACCTGAGCAAATAACCTGCTATGTTCTTACTGATGTTTCAACAGTTATAAATGATCCTGTTTATATTTATCTTGATTCAAAGTACTTTATAAACCTCCATTGTGTGACTTTCCTGCTGTATTTACTACAGCAAATCACCACCTGAAAGTTTAAGAACCACAGAAGAAACAGTTATAAAGAGTCTGATGAACTTCATACAATTCCCTTGTCACATCTAACCAGCTACTGGAAAATGTAAACACAAAACCAAACCAATCAATAGTCTTCTAAAATAAAATAGAGAGGAAATAGAAACAGTTGTTTCACAAGTACAAAGCTTAAAAATAAAATTAAATGAATGGTGAAGAACTAAGCTTCTTGCAATTACAGATGAGGTTACAAGAGCAGAATAAAGGTATGGTGGGTTGATCCTGGTTGAACACCAAGTGCCCACCAAAGCCACTCTATCACTCCCCTTCCTCAGCTGGAAAGGGGGAGGAAAAATACAGTGAAAGGCTCATGTGTCAAGATAAGGACAGAGAGATCACTCAGCAATTACCATCACAGACAAAACAGACTTAAGGAAAATAAATTTATTTCCGGTCAAATCCAAGTATGATAATGAGAAATAAGAAATAAATCTTAAAACACCTTCCCCCCATCCCTCCATTCTTCCTTGACTCAACTTCACTCCCAGTTTCCTCTGCCTCCTCCCCCACAGTGGCATACCGGGGACAGGGAATGGGGGTTGTGGGCAGTTCATCACCCGTTGTTTCTCCTGCTCCTTCCTCTTCAGGGGGAGGACTCTTCACACCCTTCCCCTGCTCCAGTGTGGGGTGTCTTCCATGGGAGATAGTCCTCCATGAATTTCTTCAATGTGGGTCCTTTCCATGGGCTGCAGTTTTTCACAGACTTCTTCAGTGTGTCTCCCCCACGGGGATCACAAGTCCTGTGAGCAAA
This sequence comes from Tyto alba, assembly GCF_018691265.1. Classification (NCBI taxonomy): domain Eukaryota; kingdom Metazoa; phylum Chordata; class Aves; order Strigiformes; family Tytonidae; genus Tyto; species Tyto alba. The sequence goes on along the minus strand of NW_024881316.1, from coordinate 27,095,709 downwards.
CCCCCTCCAGCGTGAGTTCTTCTCTCCACAGTACCACAGGTCCTGCCAGGAGCATGTTCCTGTGCAGGCTTTCCACAGGGTCACAGCCTTCTTTGGGCATCCACCTGCTCAAGCATGGGGTCCTCCACAGGCTGTAGGTGGATTTCTGCTTCACCATTAACCTCCATGGGCTATGGGGGGACAACCTACTTCACCATGGTCTTCACCACAGGTTGAAGGAGAATCTCTCCTCCTTCTTCATTGACCTTGGTGTCTGCAGAGTGTTGCTCCCACATATTCTCACTCCTCTCTCTGGCTGCAGTTACCCAGTTTTTTTATCTCCTTTGAAATATGTTACCACAGAGGCACTACCAGTATCACTGATGAGCTCAGACTTGGCCTGTCATAGAGCCAGCTAACAATGGCTCTATTTGTACTCTAGCAGCTTCTCACAGAAGCCACACTGCTAGCCCCCCCTGCTATCAAAACCTTGCCATGCAAATCCAATATATAAGGTAACATAAAGATCTATGGTGGGGTTTTTAATATTTATATATCTACAGTTCTATTGGCAGGCACTTACAAATTATCTAAGTAACCACATGCTTTATTTACTCTTGAATGACTAACTAAAATTTTTTAAAAAATCTATAAATGTTATAGAGACAATGTCAACTTGAAAAATAGCAAGTTAAGTTCCCCTCTGCTTCCCAAATCACCATGCATCCAGCGGGTGTGCCAAGTACTGTAGTGCACTTTCATTTCTTCCACCACTACATAAAAAAAAATAATTCACCACTTCTTTGTTATGTTTTTATACTAGCTTGCTTGGATAGGAATGTGCATGCAGGTTTATAAATTATTGAGGGAGAACAATGCCAAGTAGCATGTTCTGCAGGTGTCTTTTAAAGCAGTTTCAAACTTTCATCTCTTACAGAGTGGGTTTCTTAGCCTGGGATCAGCAAGTTCTGCTTTCTGCACTCACAGATCTTCCCCATTTGTAATAAACTGAACAGTTTTGCTGGAACCCAGCTGCATCACGAACTCAAGTTCAAGCACTACAAAACAACAATCAAGCATTAAAAAAAAAAAAAAAAAATTCAGCACACAATACCTTTTCCTTATATTTTTGATATCCATTTCAATGATTTTACCATAATACATCCCTTTCAAATAAAAAAATAATTACTTCCCTAGAGCTGCAAGAAATTTTAACTGATGCTTCCCCACCTAGTTTCACTATGCTATACAGATACTCACTACATTAAGATATAATTTACTATCTAGGAGTTATTGAAGTTAGGAAATTTATTATTTAATTAAAATTATGCTAGTTCCTCAATAATATATGAAAACCCTTAAAAGAATATCCCTCTGCTGTAATGCTATGACTCTTTTCTGCTATGATTTAGCAAAAAGCCTTAAACCGCAAGATAGAAAACATACAAGTAGCATTAGACAAATACCCTACACAAGTAAAGTCATATGCTAAAGAAAATATTGAGCATTTATCTGAAAGCTTCTAGCACTTTTAAAAAGTGAAGAAAAATTTATATCTACAAGTGAAATCTAGTTTTGACAAAACTACAATTTGCAAAATTGTGTGCACAGGCATAGCTGGAGAAGAAAGGGCGGTTTGTGGGAGGGCAGTAATTCACTTCAATGGGTTCTTCATTATGAGGAAGCCTGCTGGCTCAGTCACAGCTGCCATGGTATCAATAGCCTTTTTGGGATCTTGCATTTTTCCTGCTTTCATGATGTTGCTTTCTTTCATTAAGATTCAAAACCAATTGTTTATGCTGCCGCTCACTGTTACTCTTCTTTCATGCTGATTATTTCCATTGAACCTCATATAAAATGTACAGAAGTTTAGAGAAAAATGCAGGCGCTGACTGTTAGTGAAGCATAAAAAGCAAAATAGTTGTTTGTTGCTAAAACATAGCCAAAAGGATTTCATATCTCTTTCCAGTCCCCCAGTTTTATTATTAGCTGTGGCTAGTGCCATAATAATTGATGAACTGAGCCTAGCGATAAGACAGACCACCTCTCCACTACCGCAAAGCATGTTCTGTATGCACACAAAGGTGTAAAATAATTCCTCATTCCTCAAAAATCAGTCTCCTTTATAATTTGATACTTACAAAATAAAGCCTTTACATTAAGTTTGTTCTTGTAACCCTGTTATTACTTTCTCACTTTAAATTCATGACAGAAGTCCCACTCCCTTCACTGCCACATGTGAGGCTTATCATGTCACCTACTTGTTCCTTCTTCCACACTCTCAATCCATCTGCTAGGTCCTGCAATTGTCTTTTCCCTATGAAAAGTTAAATGAACGTCCAGTATGTTTGAAAACAACCTCCATTTCCCCCATCCTTTGGTTTCAGTTTGTCTGTAGTAACACTCCAAAGGCTGCTTGCAAGGTGGAGATAATGCTTTTACTAACTGTTTGTGTTTTGTTTTGTTTTGTTTTGTTTTGTTTTTTCCTAACTGCTCGTAGTTCTGTTTATAGGTTTTAAGTCCCCAAATCAATAATCATTATTATGCCAGGTTCAGCCCTGGTCTTCTGCTTCAGTAACAAGAGAAGCTTTCCAGAGGTTAGCATGGATGCTCCAGGAAAAGAGTGAGCTCTGTAAAAATCATCTCCCCAAATGACATTTAGCATGACTAAATGGGAGATACCTCATGCTTGATAAAATGTTGTTCGGAAACATTCTTCGTATTCCTTTCTCTACTTAATTCATATTGGTAATTACTAGCTACCAAAATTAACACACATCTTTACCATGTCAATCAAGTCCAAACACAGAAAAAGCAAATGTTAACAACAGACAGTAATTATCACCCCTCTCTCTCTCTTTCACTCACTATTTACATCATATAAATGATCCCTAATCCAAGACTTTTAGAAGCAATGTGTCTGCAGATGTATGTGTGAAAACATATTAAATAGACTGTAAACTGAATGAGGGTGAACGAGTTTACACATTGAGCAGAATCCAGAATTGCAACAGAATTGCAGAATCATCATGGAATCATAGAATAACAGGTTGGAAGGGATCTCAAGGATCATCTGGTCCAACTTTTCTTGGCAAAAGCATGGTCTAGACAAGATGGCCCAGCACCTTGTCCAGCTGAATCTTAGAAGTGTCCAATGTTGGGGCATCCACCACTTCCCTGGGGAGATTATTCCAATGACTGATTGTTCTCATTGTGAAAAATTTTCCTCTTGTGACCAGAGGGTCCCCAGGAGTAACTTGTACCCGTGACACCTTGTATCTTCCATGTAACAACTTGTAAAAAGGGAGTCTCCATCTTCTTTGTTGTTAACCCTTTAAATACTGGAACATGATGATAAGGTCTTTCCTAAGCCTTCTCTTCTCAAGGCTGGACAAACTCAATTTTATCAGCCTTTCCTCATATGACAGGCTTCCCAGTCCTATGATCATCTTCGTAGCCCTCCTCTGGACTTTCTCCAGCCTGTCCACATCTTTTTTGTACAGAGGAGACCAAAACTGAACACAGAATTCCACGTGTGGTCTAATCAAGAGCTGAGTCAAGTGGGAAAATTGCTTCTTTCTCTCTGCTGGTGATGCCATTGATGATGCAACTCATCATCCTGTTGGCTTTTGTTGTTGCTGCAGCTCACTGTTCTCTCAAACTCAGCTTGCTGTATACCAGGACCTCCAGGTCCCTTTCCACAAATCTCTTCAATGGAGTAGATCCCAGCTTGTGCTGCACTCCTGGATTATGTTTTTACAGATGCAAGACCTTACACTTGCCCTTGTTGAACTTCATAAGGTTCTTATTAGCCCACTCTTTCAGCCTATCCAGGTCTTCCTGCACAGTGACTTTCCTTTCCAAAGAGTTCACTTCCCCACTCAGTTTGGTATCATCAGCAAACTTCATCAGGGTATACTTCATCCCATCATCCAGATCACTTACGAAGATATTAAACAGTGTTGGGCCTGATATCTACCCCTAGGGGACCCCACTTATGACAGGTTACCAGTTTGAAATTGAGCTATTTACCACCACCCTCTGGGTGTGGCCTGTCAGCCAGTTCCCCACCCACCTCACAGACCACTTGTCTAGACCTTAACATATCAGTTTCTCTGGGAGGAAGCTGTGGGGAACTGTATCAAAAGCCTTGGAGAAATTCTGTCTGCTGCTCATCCCACATCAAACAATCAGGCTACTTTGCCAGAGAAGGCTATCAAGTTTGTCAAGCAGGATTAGCCCTTGGTGAATCCATGCTGGCTTTTCCCAATCATATGCTTCGTTTGACTTGTGATAGACCCCAGAAGGATTCATTCCATAACTTTCCCAGAGATTAAAGTAAAACTGATGGGCCTGTGATTTCCTGGATCCTCCTTTAAGCCCTTCTTGGTAGATGGGGGTGACATTAGCCTTACTCCAATCTTCTGGAATGTCCCCTGATCTCCATGATTTCTCTAAGTTTATGGACACCAGCCTCCTAACAACATCAGCCAGCTCTCTTAACACCCTTGGGTGGATAACATCAGGGCCCTCGATTTGTGGAGGTCAAGCTCCTGTAACAGTTTGCATAACAACTTTTCCGTCACTGATGGTGGGTCTGTGTTTGCATCAACCTGAATTTTTGTTCACACAGCCTGGGGCCCAACAGTGCTGGTAAAGACAGAGGTGAAGAAAGTGTTGAGACCCTCTGCCTTCTCAGCATTTTTGGTGACTAATTCACCTCTCCTGTTTAAAAGCAGGTCAATACTTTCCTTCTGTTTCTGCTTGCTCTTTATATACATGAAGAACCCTTTCTTGTAGTTTTTGATACCTTTGTCCAATTCCAATTCAAACTGAGATTCTGCTTTTCTAACTGCACCTTTGCATGCCCTGGTAATGCCCTTGTAGTTCTTAATGGTTATTCATCCACTTTTCCAACTCTGGTACCCTTGTCTGTTGGTTTTGAGCAGCCTCAGAAGCTTGCAGTTAAGTCAAGGGGGTCTCTTGCTCTGCCTACTTCCCTTACCGTTAAAGGGAATGAATTGGTTTTGTGCATCCAGGAGAGAGTTTTTGAAAAACTCTGATCACTAGTTAGCTCTTCTATCCTCCACAGAAGCTTCCCATAGAATCTCTCCCACCTAAGTTCTGAGCAAGCTGGAGTTTCCTCTTCTAAAATCTAAAACCTTTGTCTTCAGCATGCTCAGCAGGATCCCAAACTCCACAATATTGTGATCACTGCTGCCAAGGCTATCACCAACCAAGATACTACAAAGTAGATTTTCTTATCAGTAGGAAGTCCAGCAGTGCCTCATTTGTGGTTGACACATCTGACAATTGTATGAGGAAGCAGTCATCTATTCATTCTAGGAACCTGATGGATGACACGTGAGCTGCTGTTTTTCCAAGAAATGTCTGGGTAGTTGAAGTCACCCATAAGAACCAGGTTGTGTTGACCTGAAGCTTGTTTAAGTGACCCAAATGCTTCTCCATTGGTCTTACTGTCTTGGTTTGGAGGTTGGTAGCAGATATCTATTTAAGATCCCCCTTGGAGATGATCCCTCTGATCTTGACCCAGAGGCATTCAATAGGGCTTCCACAATCACTGTAGTTGAATTCTGTACATTCAAGGTTCTCCTTAACATAGAGCGCAACTCCACCACCTCTTCCTCCCTGCTTGTCTTTACAAAACAGCCTATAGCTATCCATCACAATCCTCCAGTCATGTGAGTTGTCCCACCATGTTTCAGTTATTCCTATGACATGATAACTTTCCAACTGGGCATGGAGCTCCAGTTCCTCCTGTTTGATCACCAGGCTGTGTGCGTTGGTATACATACACTTGGGGTAGTTGGTCTTCCGGTTCATATTTTGGAAGGCAGCTAAAGAACATTTGTCACTAATTTGGTTGGCCTGGCTTATTCTCCAGTTGGTTGTAATGGCGTGAGAGTCACCACTTTGGACACTGTCCCCCAATTCCTTCAGGTTAAAGCCCACCTCACCAAGTTTGCCAGACTGCTACCAGATTTCCTTGCCTCTTCTAGACAGGCAGATCCCATCCCTCCCTAAAAGGCTATAGTCATTGAAGAATGTCCTGCTGTCATAAAAGCCAAAGACATCACAACAGCACCAGTCATGAAGCTAGAAGCTGATTTTCATTATACATCTATTTCTGGCTGCACCCTTTCCTCTAACTGGTAAAACAGAAGAAAAGATAACTTAGGCACCAATACTTTTTGCTTGCACTCACAGGGTTTTGTAGTCTTCCTTGATTCTGCCCAGGTTATACCATAATATATTATATATATCATTCGTGCCCACATGAAATAGTAGTAATGGATAATATTCTGTGCTCTTGACAAGTTGTGGCACTCTCTTGGCAACATCTTGGACCTCAGCTTGCAGAAGACAGCATACCTCTCGTGATTCCTTGTCAGGCTGGCAGATGGGCACCTCAGTGCCCCTCAACAGAGGGTCACCCACTATGAGCACTCGTTGCTTCCTATTGCAGTATCCACTGTGTGCTTCTGGTACAGTTCCTCCTTTCAGACTTTGCTCATAAGTGTCTACAGCTGTTAATGCTTCATATCTGTTTTTGGTTGCAATGCTGGAGAATAGCACTGGTAACTGACTTTTTTTCTTAATAAGGGACATAATTTTTAACACTATTCAGGTAGTCTATTTATATATTTTCATGCACCACAACAGCAGATTCACATTCAACCTATTGAAGAAGTGAATTATTCTTTTCCCACTGGTTTTCAATTTAATTTATACATGAAGAAATGCATAGTAATAAGAGTTGTGAAATGCAACTCAAGGAAATTGTAAACCTAATAACTGTGTACTGAAATGCAGGTGGAGTACCCTATACCATTTCAGGATCAGAAATTCTTACTCGAGGACTTCTGTGTAAATCTAAGGGCTATCCCTCCCACTACATTTCAAATACCTTACTCCAGGTCTGGTAAGACAAGACAGCAGTTTGCATACAGAAGTATTAATTTGAGAAGTATTAATCTAGAGATCTTTGGCAAACTGGGAAAAAACAGAGTCCAAGTCATGTGCTTACCTTGAACTTGCAATAGAATGATTACACATCCTCAAAATGTACATTATAATAAATTGTCTTCAGAGAAACAAAAATTATATTTCATGTCCTAATTTGATGCTAAATGGTATATGCATCCACAAAGTATAATTTAATGGAAATCATTAATAGTTACCTGAATAACGGATCTTGAATCCTTTCTTGCTGGTTGCATGATCAGTTGACCAGCGAAGATATAGCTGATTCATTTTGCTTGTAAAGTTCAGTTGTCCGGTATGATTTCCACTTAAAGCAATCAGTAAAGGGCTTTGTCCAGAAGAACCTTCAGAGATGAATAAAGAAATCTTTGAAGTTTTAAAGTTCTACCAGTTTAAGTAATCCTTTCCACATTTTAACTTGGCTGTGAATGTGAATATACAAGGAAAGAATAGGAAGTAACCAAACACATGGTTGCCAGTGAAATAAAAATCTTGGTACAAACAAACTGAAATATAAAACAATGAGATTTTTTGCCATAAACACTAAAAAAAAAATAGTGGTTAATTTTTAAAATTCATTTCTATTTGGAAATATTCCTTTGAATAAGGCTATGTTTCTACTTTTGTCCTTTTATATCTATTTTTATTTAAGCTGTTTTCCAACTGGTGAGTGGTAGCAAATCTATATAATCTTCAACATTATACAGTTTGTATAATTTAAACCACCACCATATTACATAGGGAACACATTAGCTAAAATATGCTCTGTTACATGTAAGATCATCGCAGTTTCACTATGGAATACACATGTGTACATGTGCTTTGAATTTACAATACATACTTCATTAGGTCTCAGTTCTGTTAATTGATAGTGTGTTTATTATAGTATCATTTTAGTATAAAAAAATACAGGATGATGAAAAATTGTGTGCTGGCACTATACCAATATCTTTACCACAATAAAACCCTAGAAGCACAAATAATGATTTGGGGGCTAATTATATAACAAAACAACATATATTCAAGAGAAAAAAAAAAAATCTATATATCAAACCAATCTCCAACTGGAAGCTTTCTAAAACATGAAATGGCATTTTCTTCATCCATATGAAGGTTATGTTTTCTCCAGGTGAACTCCTTCTTTTCATATCCTCACTATGTGTTTTGCTCCACATTTTTCAAGTTTAGAAAAACCATGTTCAACCAACATTATCTTGGCCACAGCAATTTCAAATAAAGAGGCATTTTTGCTGAGCTGGAGCAGCTGCAGCCTGATCAGCTCTTCTTATCTTGCATGAAAACACAAAAATAAAACTGAATCAAGTGACACCTAAAAATTGAATACAATTGTTGTCAGACTTGTCCCCCTCCAGTTCATTAAAAATTAGCACATTTACTGATTGGGACATTTTAAGTAGAAAAGGGAGGCTATAGAAGCCACAGCAAAACATAAAGATTAAGACAACCTCCCAATTTTTAGGAACTGCAGTTCAGTCACCATAACGACAATACTACAATTAAATAAGTATTACTAAATAAATTCTAAATTATAAATACATGTTCAAAATAAGCACAAATAAGCATATCATTAGGCACAGGTTGCCCAGCATGCCCTCATCAAAATGCTTTGTGGTTTGTTTGGTTTTCATATTAGGGAGTTAGTGTTTGATGATTACAATGTAGGATAAATGATGAGGCATGCCGAGGTCAATTTCTATTTTTGCTTGAAAAAAAATATTTAGAACATGACAATTCATTTAGTTTCTCTGTGCTTCATCCTGTTTTTTGTAAAATCTGTTGTAAAAACACTTGTTACAGTTTAAAATGTATATGTTCTTTCAAAATTCTCAAAAAAAGTCTAAGACCGTACAATTACAAATAAAGGTCTACTACATATAAAGAGGTGAGAATATTTCCTTATTAGTGATAATTAAATTAGTTTGCAGCACCACATGCCACACCACATTTTTTAGCCATTGTGAGATCAGACAAATGATTCAATGTGGTTTAGTTTCTTCTGTTTTTCCTGAAGTTGTGTTTCAGTTTCTGTACCTTACCTCAGAAGCATCTCTTCAGATGATGTTTAGGAAAGTCAGCAGCATGAGTTAGGTGCTCTTGAGTCTAATTTTTTTATTATTATTTCAGAGTTTGTCTATATAAGGAAATAAATACTCAACTTCTGTTGTGATAATCTGTCATATGATGCTTTCCTGAATATTAGTTAAAAGTTGACATTTCTATCTATTTTAAATTACAAAATTTTGTTGGTTTATTTCAGAGAGAGAAAAAAAATCAAAGAATATTTGCAGTATTAAATTAATGTTATTCAGTGTAAGTATCCTGAATACAGTGTTTTCAAGTTCAAAAGCCTTTAATAATTATAGTCACAGAACGTTTATTCTTTCTCTGGTTTAGTATACAGATGGGATTTCCTAAGGGTATGATTGATAAGTGGGAATGGTTAATGGATTTATTGTTCTCAGCTGATCAGGGTAACCTCATTGACTGAATGCCTATACTGATCATCATCCAGCTGCTGAAGCACCATTATTTACAATGTCATCAGTTATGTGTAGTCACTAGTTAGGTTGGCATTCTGAAGCTGCTTTAACAAATAATATTTCTCTAAAAGTTGTCTTGCCAATCTTTATATATTCTGCATAAAGTTTGATGATGTATCTTTTCTGGTGTACATATATCAGTGCAGTTCTATTAATCTAAATAAAGGTCTGCTGTTTTGGACCACACAAGATCCCAGGTTATGATATATACTGCAAAATGGAGAAATACAGGGAAATACCTAATGTAGTTCTGAACAAGCTAGTCTGAGTTAAATCTATCACTGGAAACAGTATAGCCATATCAGCATTGCCTTCTGCCCCAACAAACTCATCGTGCTGAGATGTAGAACTAATTAGCCTAGCAAAGTACATTGCTAATGTGGCCACAGGGACACAAGCAAGTATCTCTGCAAGGCACTGTAATGTGCCATATTTAAATACCAACTTGTTGAGAGCTAGCTCAGGAATCTCTACATGGCACTGTATTGAGAGGTTATAAATATGCCATTATCTTTCTCATTTAAGTTTGCTGGTAGGTGGTAGAAAAAATCACTTCAGTAGAGCTGCACTAGAGATGAATTTGTAAGAATGTGATTTCATGTCATGAAATGGCAATGCTTAAAAATGTATTAACTATGATAATTCTTCTCTCAGATCTATTATTGATAATCTAATTTCATTAAGTTTAAATGTATAAGAAAGAAAACAAAAATCTTCATCAGGAACATTAAGCAGTTTCAAGAGAATTTTTCAAAATAAAACAAAGTGATCAGACCACTAGAAAAACTCCAGGCATGTTATATATTGTCTTGATGTTAAATACAAAATAGAATGGAGGAAAAGACAGTCTAAAAAGGTTTTTATTCAGACTATTCTCTTCATTAACTTGATAGAGAACAACACACATATTATAAAGAAAAAAAAATGCTAGTGAACTGGAATTTTTAAAAGAATAAAAAATATTGTGATTTTTTTCAGAATGCTGTTATCAAAAAGTGGAAAAAAAAAAGGAAACATTGAAAACCTACTAAAGAAAAATACTTAGAGCAAGATACCTCAAAAGATATAACCTTCTAATATATTTTTGTGTTCTGCAACTCTCATAGTGATTATTAATCAGTTCTATAATAGTTATCATATATTGTTTAAAGAGGGAAGATATGATAATGGTCTCCAAATGAATAAAAATATATTAAGGAACAATGAGGGACTCATTATTCTCATCAATCAATGAGAACAGAACAAGTGACAATAAGCTCAGAATTCAGCAGAAAATAAGAATAGCCTGTTAATTAAATAGGTCCCTTTGACAGGTGCTGTATGAGTAACACTCTAGAAACTGAGTTTTTGTAATTTGCCTACTCTTTGTCCCAAAACAGATGGTCAAATACTTTAATAGTAGTATATTCAAACAATGTGCAGCACTGGTTCTGCTATGCTATGCAGAAAGCAGACTGTGTATTTGGACTCAAATATGAGTATTTAGATTCAAATACTTTTATTAAATTGGACAAGTGGAATTATAACCCCAAAATATTTCCTCACCAGAAATGATCTACTACAAACCAGCACATTAACTTCTCCTTTCAGACACCACCATATATTTCCCAGGAAACAGAAAACTGTGTGACTTTCATAAGGATGTTGCAGCTGTTATTGTTCCTGCACTAACAATAGCTAAGAAAATTTAAAAGCTTCTTTGTCTGGAATATATTTATAAAGACTTTCATTGGCTAACATTTAGATTTAAGGCAAAAGTAATAGAAATACTAGACTATTGTTTAAGGTTGAGCTATATCACTGCATTATGAAACCAACAATCAGAAATCAAGCCACAATCAACCTGATTTTTGTTCTTCTGTGCATAGATAGAATTTAAATCTTGCTTACCATCAAATACTTCAAGCTCATCAAATTGCTTCTCACTCTGAAACATCTCTACAAAGATGGAGATGTTATATCCTGGCTCAACTTTTATAGTCCAAGAACAGGTCTGAGAGTTGGGATAGGTGCCTGGGTAACCTGGACTGAGGATCACTCCTGATGATTCTGTACGGATTTCATTTGCTGGACATTGTGCTAAAAAGGATAAAAGAAAAACAACAAGAATAAAAATGAAAAAATGTTTTCATTTTCATTAAAAAAATAGTATTTTTTTCAGAAATATGTATGTTTCAGGTTTAGTTTCCAAATGAAAATATGTTAAAATCATTTTCTAGATGGAAGGAACAATAAAGTTCCCTTTAGCACAAACAGGACCACCTTTATAAACCTTGCATTAATGAAACAGGATATTAATTATAGTGAAACTTTAATCTAGAAATATGTCACAGCCCAACGGTTTTACAGTCAAGGGATTCACATATTCTGCTGTGATCATTCACATAAGTCAGGTAAAAGTCCTGGTAAAACTTTTTATTTGGACACTTGGTAGCTGTCTTCTATTTGAGGTGTTAAAAACAACATGAACGAGACAGCATATTGGAACTTCAAGGCACACCAGATCATTTGAAAGCATAAATGTTTCATGAAGACAAAGGATTTATTTTGGATTCAGAATAGTCCAAGTCATCCAAGTAAGACCTTCTCAGCACCCACTTCTATTATTTAAACTTTAAACTCATAACATTTTTCAAACAGTTTCACCTGGTATTCATAAACATTTACAATATCTGCATATGACAGGGAGTATACTATATTAAAACGCTGTAAATTTTATATCCTAAATGCTGGTTTTGATTGAGAAATTATTTTGTTTGTCACTGTTCTTTAACATTTTGCCTTTTATGCAGAACTGATTTCTTCATGTCTGTTTGCTGTTGAAGTCATGCATTTTGTCTACAGTTTCATAATATATGTGCATTTTAACAATGTTTTTTTTTGTGTAAGATTCACAAATATATCTTGACAGAAATGCATTCCTGGAAACTGTCTGACACAGTGCCCAAGTACTTGCATAAATTAAAAGTTATAGGAAAGGTGAAAAACATAAGAACAGAGGAAAAATGATCAAGGGAAAAATATGTTACAGGGGAAAAACCACACATAACTATCAGAAACAAATATTAAAAACTGGACTGTTACCCTTAGGTGGCCTTTTACAAACTTGAGGGTGAAATTTAGGTTTCGTTGTAGCTAAGAAGAATTTTGCTCTAAACTTTCTGAAAACAGTGTCAGGAATTTAATAACCCTCTCAGAAATTAAGCATACTGGTAGAGAAGGAAATTTTATTTTATAAAAATACCCAGCCTTTACCTTCTGTTCCGTACACTAGGAACAAATCTGAACACTCCGCCAGAAGCAACAATGCAATAAAAATAGGAATTTTATCAATTAATTCGCTTATAAATTAACAATTGCTTTCACGCATAGTGCATAGACCTGTACCTTTGAGAAGGTGGTTTATTTGTGTTCTTTCTCTAACTTAGATAGAGTTTTCCAGACTTGAGTGTGGAAGGCAGGAGACAGTGTACATGCCTAAGTTGGACAATAGAACATTCCATTTACTGTCCCACATTCTTTAGAGTATTTTAAATAGTGATATATGAAGTGAGAAATATATGAGTTTCAAATTTAACTTACAAACTCATTTTCTGAGGCCTACCCATTCCTTAATGACACCAAAGTTTCGAAAAAAATAAACTAAAAATCATAACATTTCTTTTCTGACTGTTCCAAAACTTCCCTGGATCTGATTTATAGGCTGACAATTCAGCACAAAATTCAGGATGATTTTTCTTAAGTTTTGATTTTTTTATACTATAGCATAAATTATAAATCACTTATCTAAAAGCTACTCTGATTATTTAGGGATATAAAAAAAGGGGGGAAAGCATGAAAAAGTTGAAAAAGTAAAAGCTACTTCTTACTCATTTTTGTCACAAACTTTTCTTCTTCAGTCTACTCTAACATGCTGGAGAATATTTAGCATTATCATGCCAGCAAATGCAAGAAGAAATATTAGATTTTTTTAAATCCTTTCTTCCTCTCCTCCTCATCTTGTTTAGCTAAAAAATTTCTTCAGTCAGAAAGAAAAATTTAATCCTGTGAAAAAGAGGGATGTAATATGCAAGTGAGAATATACTATCAAGCAGGGAGAACAAGGTGTGGACTGGGGAAAAAATGTCAAGCAAGTAATTTTTCCTTGTCATGTGTCCCCTTCTGCTATTATTGGACTACACTGGTTGTAGTAGACTGCATCTCTAAAGCTGATTTTCATACATGAGACTTATTCCTGAGGAGAAGTTTCACTAGCTGTGTGTCATTTCCTGTCAGACATGCAGTAAAAGTGCTCATCTGTGATGAAAAGTATCTGACATGTCACAGCTCCACAACCTGCTTTACCCCATGGTATCATTTGCTTATGCTACAAGACTATTTTTAAGAAAAGAAGGTGGCTTTTACTAATCCAGTATCAACTTCATCAGAATGTTTGTTATGATGTTAAAATTTACTAGAGCAATTTGTGTCATAAGAGCTGATCATGTTCATAAATGTCAAGTATCCTGGAGAAATCAATAATGCTATCAGACTTTTCACATCAAGACACAGTGATTCTTTTCAATACTGGAAAACTGTCACTTCTCTCTATAAGATATGATTTAAGAAATGGCTACGATCAACAAAGAACAGGACATTTAAAGTAAGATATGGGACTGTAGCAAGTACCTCTGGAGTGGTTTTTAGTAAACATGCCATACCTAAAAACTAACAGCAGAGATGGTAAGGATACAACTGCTTTTTGTTGCCTGCTTTTCATCAGCATTTTAGGGAGTTATGGAAATGACGATTGGTCAAATTACTCATGAAAGAAATTATATAATGGTCATTCAGATTTAGGGCCTGCAAACAAAATCTGGATGTTACACAGATACAGTACAGACAAAAGTAGAGCCAGGTGATCTCATAAAATGGAAAGTGTGATGGTACATTCTTACAGAAAAGTTAACATTTGTGTTAATCTAAAAGGTTATTATCACAGACTTTTGTATGGGTGCTCTTTCAGCTAAGTTCCCACAGGTATCATTTCCAAAGATGTGCATGATAAGTGTCTTCTTAAGAACAGGCTGCATGAACTTGTATTTACTTACTTGCAGTATATGAAGTTTTTGGAACCTGGGATGAAGGATTTTTCAAGTAAGAATAAGATTCAAAATTAGAGTTTGAAAAACCTGAGATCAGTTTACAGTGATTCATAGAACATTGTGTCCTGGTTCAGGCTGGAATAGAACTCATGTTCGTTTTGGCAGCGGGAGGAGCGCTGCAGCACACTGAGACCCCAGGGGCTCCCCAGGTCCCAGTGTCCTCACCCGTGTGCGGGGGCGGGGGGAGCACAGCTGGAGGGCTGGGCCCAGATTGGTCGATATTCCATGTCATGTGACGTTATGCTCACTATATAAAGGAAGGAGTGGGCTGGGAGGCACTCTCTCACTTCTGGGAGTGTTGCTGTGGCACCTTTGTGTTTGGGATCACTAGCTGGGAGCAGGTGGGTGTCGGTCGGTCGGTGGGTGGTGAGCAACTGTATTGTACATTACCCATTTATACTGTCAACATACTATTCTATTACTGTTATCAAACTGTTTTTATCTCAACCTGTGAGTCTCCCTTTGCCCCTCCGATTCCCTCCCCATTCCCAAGTGGGGGGAGGGTGGGTGAGCAGCTCCGTGGTGTTTAACTGCTGACCAGGCTCAAACCACGACACATTGTCATGAAGTGTTGCGATATTCTTCACTAACTCAAGAAACATGGTGCAAGTATATGAAAAAATGGTGCCAGGGAAGGAAAGGCAGTGAAAAAATAGAGGAAAGTAACCAATCCGGAGAAGTGAAAATTGCTAGTTTCCTTTGGAAAAAAGAAATGTAATAGAATAGGTATAAAGACAATCACACTTAAGAAAGCAGAGACACCTTGACTGTAACTATCTCAGAAATCTCTGAAAATCCTCTAGATGAGAATTGATCACTGCAAGAATGATCTGAAAAAAAAAAAAAAAAAAAAAAGACAGCACTAGGAAATTACAGGGAGAAAAAAAAAGATAAACGCACATAAAATACTTTTTCTTTCACCCTCTTTACTCTTAGATCATCTTCTTTTTCTTGTAAAAGACATCAGAGGAAAAAAAGAAAAGCAGAAAAAAAGAGCAAGGAAACAGCTTGTTTTCTAGGTTTGAAAAAATACCAGCAAAAAATTTTTTTTTTTGTAAGCACATAAAAGTTATCAATAAAGAGAAAGACTGCTTCTATCTTTCTCATTCCTCACAGCCGATTCTTAAAAAGGGACCTGAAACTAATTTATTTACCATAGGGAAAAATATGCCTTTTGCAGATGTTTCCTCATGCCCTTCTCTTGTAATTGAAGAAAAGTATGATGTTGCTTTGTAATTAAGAACATTTATTTGGTGGGTGAATATTAAATATCAGCAGTTTAAAGGTCAGAGAATTACCTTGAACAAATCATCGCATGTATGCAACGTAAGAAACAGATCAATGTAGAATTTCTGTAGGAATTATTTCCTCTATATATTCTATTGTATTCACACAGTAGACTTCAAAACTTTACTAACAGAATGCTTTCCAAAAGGAAGAAGTACTAGTTTTGCAAAAAAAAAAAAAAAAGCACATATAATACAAATCAGCACAAATAGTAATGCAAAGTGTTGAAGAGGATATGGAATATTCTTCTGTGGTACTGACACAAAAGTAGTGTCTTGTGAGGCCTCCTTCAGCATATTCTTAGGACAGAAAGTTCAAATAAAAATGAAACTCCTATGTCTTTCTAAGCTGTAAATAGTTCAGTACCTCTCCTGTGCTAAAGTAAAAGTGGCCAAATCTCCTTACATAGCAAGCTATAGCTCTAACTCTTCCTATGGCCAAGATTCACTTCCTATGGAGAAGAGTCACTGGACAAGAGGTTCCTTCCAACCTCAACCATTCACAGGAGATATACCACAGGGACTTATGAGAAACCGTTTTGGAGTAGTTCAGGAATGTTCACCTTGGCAGCCTTTGTGGCTCTCTTTCTCCACCATAATGAATTGCTCACCAACTTTCTCCTACTATATCTAAGATGTTGATTACATGACTTAATCTCTAGGATGGAAGCTAGACTTAAACATTTTACAAGATTCATATGGTTAATGATGTAAAATTGAGTGAGACTGCTTCACCTTGCTCTATAAAACAAAAGGCACATCCATTTTCCAATACCGCTAACAACTAATATTTATAATTTGAATAAAAATAGACTCCACAGTGTTATTTTCTTGATATCATATATAAAACAGATAAAAACAAAAATCTGCAATTTGGACCCTTTTGTTTTACAATATTTGCTCTTACCTTTAGCATGGTATTTCAAAACAGAATACTCCTAAATAGAGTCAAACAAATTTCCTCAGTTGAGGCATATATATTTTACTGTTAATGCTGCTCCTTTTAATTGTCAATCAATTAACACATTAACATTATATTCTTCAGTATCATATTTGATACCTTATGAATTCCCATCTGTCACCTAAGTTACAGTGCAATTCAGCTCCCTACACATTTAGAAGTTTATGAATTGATGTGAAGTTTACCTATCAAGAAATCCTGAGATGCAAAACATAGAATTTTAAACTTGAACCCCAGAAAATATTTAAATATTATTTATTTATAAGTATATCCCATGAATTTTAAAAGTAGCTATTGTAAAATGGTTTGGAACGATACCAGGAATAAATATTTTAAAAACGTGCTTTAGGTATATTGGAGGACATAAGTAATCTATTTTACATTAATTTTTTATCATATTTTTGCACATGTAAATTCTGAGTATTGTTATTTGTTACTTTGCATAAATTCATGCATACAGACCATGCTTACAAAAAAGCAACAGAAAATAAAAAAAGATCTTTATGCTACCCAGTAGCACATAACTGAGTGTGATAGAGTAGTGTCATGAGAAAAGTAATTCTTCAGGACAGCATAATACTCTCATCATATCCTAGTTTTGAGAAACAGATTACCTAACCTGGTTTGTGGAGAAATCTGGTTTGGTTGTTCTGGGAAGGCCTGACTAAGCTTCTTTACTTAACTCTAATATTACTGATGTCTCCATCTTTGATTTAGCTTTTTATTAATAAATATCATCATCACGCTAGGACAATATTACCACACCACCTCTCTAATTTAAGTGTTTTGAGCAACCAGACTAAAGATCTCTACTTTACACTGAATGCCAGTTAGCTGTTTTACTAGTATGTCATTTTTTTTGTCCCAAATACAGGAGTATTTCTTGCTGTTGCAATGCTCATCATGTTTTAATTTACATCTCTACATTTCCCTAAGACCAATAAAAAAAAAATGGAAAGAAATTTGTAGCAAGAGGATATAAGGATAGGATGAGAGCAGAGATCCTAAGTGTTTAAATACAAATCACAAACGGTCAACTACTGGTAAACATAAATTCATGCACAATCAGTTCATGTTCTATAGGGTCCTTAGGGCTCTGCAAATTAGACAATACCTAGCAAGTTATCATGGTACTAAGCATTATGAGAAGATCAGTCTTCAGACAGACCAGACAGAAAGCAAAAGGGAGCTGTAAGAAAAGTATTGTGTGGTGCAATTGCAGCTGCTCTGGAGGTCATTCCAGAGTGATGTAGAAGTGGTCATTGAAACTGATTTTTCCTAGAACCTGGTCTTCTGTCATATAAATATTATCTCTTGTCTACTACCACATGGTGGCACAGCTCAGGAGAATGAAAAGTTTTCTGGCATCTTTAAAAATTATGAAGCTGCTCCAAATAAGGACAATGTAAACAATTATAAACTACAGGTAAAATGCAGAAATATAAGAAGGCAGTCCAAAAATAAGTTTGAAATACAATATGCAAATAACACAACGAGTACCATTTTTTTTCAAGTCTATCAGGATCACATAGTATTGTATAAATGCAGTTTTATACTGTATCACCTCAAAAGAAATAGAGTAGAACTGGAACAGGTATTGAGAAGGATGACAAGAATGATAAAGCTGTGAAATATCTTCTGCTTTCTAGAATCATGTCATAAATATGGTGAATAGAGAAAAACTCATTACTTTTTCTTTCTCCATAAGAACTAGAGGACATGAAGTGAAAACAGAAGGTGCTGAGTTCAAAGCAGACAGAAACATCTCCACATATATAAAAAAATAGCGCAACTTCTTGCACAAAACTTTGTGGATTTAAAGCATTTACATGGGCTCACAATGGGACTGAATAAATCCATTGAAGAAATAGTCCTACAGGATTCAAAATACGAAGAACATTAATAGCTTAAGAGTGGCTTAGATACAGTTGGGTGGAGACCTTAATTAACTGTATGTTCTCAATGATCTTATTGTCCTTCACTAGAAAATCATTACTGGCCAGTGCCAGAGATGGAAGATTGGGTATATGGTCTGGTATATGGGATTTCTGGTTTGATTCAAAAATACCAATTTCTCCTCTTCATACACTTAGAATTTCAGCTTGCAACATGAGTAGTTTCATATATTTATCTAAGAGTAAACATCATAAAGATTATAATTAAACCCACAACTTTTAAGTGATCTACCAATATTTCACATGACCTAGAAGAAAAATTCATAAATATAAGCTAGGGTGTTATCATAAAATACGAGTTCAATTCAAGATTTATCTCCATAGTAATGATTTTTGTAGACAGACAGAGACGTTGGGTTAAGAAAAAAAAAAAAAAGTAATTCTATTTTTCAGAAAGGAAAATTAAATTTATTTAAAGATAAAACTTTTCTGAAGAAAGGAAAAGAGTTGCATTCCAAATTATCTAAAGAAACTCCTCTCAGTCTGTCCAAAATAACTGTGCTAGAATCTTTATTCCAATACCTCCAGTTCCAAAAAAAAAACTGTGCAAAGGATACTGCAGCCAGAGAGAGGAGTGACAATATGTGAGAAAAACAACTCTGCAAACCATAAGGTCAGTGAAGAAGGAGGGGGAGGAGGTGTTCCAGGCACTGGAGCAGAGATTCCCCTATAGCCTATGGTGAAGACCATGGTGAGGCAGGTTGTCCTTCTGCAGCCCACGAGGTCCACAGTGGAGCTGATGTCCACCTGCAGCCTGTGGAGGACCCCACAACAGAGCAGGGGGATGCACAAAGAAGGCTGTGAGCCTGTGGGAAGCCCACACTAGATCAGTCTCCTGGCAGGACCTGTGGCCCAACGGACAGAGTCGTCCATGCTGGAGCAGGTTTGCTGGCATCACTTGTGACCCTGCAAGGGTACCCAAGCTGGAGCAGTCTGTTCCTGAAAGACTGCACCCCATGGAAAGGACCCACTCTGGAACAGTTTGCGAAGAACTGCAGCTTGTGGGAAGGACTCATGTTGGAGAAGTTCATGGAAGACTGTCTCCCGTGGGAGATACCCCACACACTGAAAAAGGGGAAGAGTGGGAGGACTCCTCCCCCTGAGGAGGAAGGAGCAGCAGTAATAACACATGATGAACTGACCACCACCCCCAGTTCCCATCCACATACACCTCTTGGAGGGAGGAGGTAGAGAAAATTGGGAGTGAAGTTGAGCCTGGGAAGAAGGGATGGGGTGGGAAAAAGTTGTTTTAAGATTTGTTTTTCTTTTCTCATTACCCTACTCTGATTTGACTGGCAATAAATTAAATAAATTTTCCTCAGGTTGAGTCTGTTTTGCCCATGAGAGTAATTCCTGAGTTATCTCTCCCACTCCTCATCTTGACCCATGAACTTTTCATTGTATTTTCTCTCCCCTGTCCAGCTGAGGAAGGGGTGTGATAGAGCAGCTTTGGTGGGCACCTGCCATCCAGCCAGGGTCAACCCACCACAATCTACGATGTGTCAAAGGACTGCAAAGAAAAAATGTTCCTACTGTCAGAGAAAGCCACTAGTGTCCCCAACATCTGGAAGAATTTTTGGAAATAAACTACTCCCCTGTGCTTAATAGATGGTTAATCATTATCAGAAGTTCCTAATAACTCTGTAGTTTTTACAATAATTGTTCAGTTTACTTTATGCTTTCATTTTTTATTTACACTCTAATTGACACAGTCAAAAGTCAAGTTACTGCTGTTACTGTTAACTTAAAATTTAAAGCTGCATTTGCAGTACAGTCATTAATATATCACAGTGGGAACAGAGAAATACACTGATTGGAAAAAAAAGTCAAACATCAATAAGTATTGAGTTATCTGATCAAGAAATATACAGAAATATACAATTTTCTCATTACTTTTGCATATTTTATGGTGAGGGTCCTGAAATTAATACTGAATCTTTTGCAAATAAAACAGGGACACAGAGCCCCTGTCTCTCAATCTCTGACAGATCCCATGTATGCAAAAGTTAAGAAAGGGGAGGATTAAAAACTTTGCTCAGATATGAGTAGTCATATGGACAATTACATATAGATTCATCAAATATACTATGTCATGAAGAAACTAATGCAGCTTGTACTCCTTTATTAATTTTTAAGTCATGGAAATAGAGAACTAGGGTAACAGGAAAGAAGGTATACATATAGCTATTAATAAAGTATCACTATAATCGTTGTGCTTCCAGTGTTACCTGTTGTGCTTATGGATGATATGGAAGAAGCTCTACCCATAATTATATATTATAGATCAAAGCTAATCCCAGTAAATGTGTTACGAATATGAGAACTTCTGATCACTTCTTGATTTCTTTAAAATTTCAATGATGGCATCTCATGAGTAGCTTTTTTCTCCCAAAACATTTGAGGTACTTCATGGAAGAGTTCTACAGATGCTTTCTTGATCACTTCAACATTTCAAAATCTTTTTGCCATCCACTGTTTAACTAATTAAACCAAACTAAAGAAAAAATAACCAACAGCATCTGTAGAAAATCATAATTTGGGGGACGGAATACAAATCTCCACGATATACTTGTTTTCCATGAAGATAATAAAATTGTGTATGAATGCACACCTAAACATTATTCATAATAAATTTTAAAATTCCTTGTTTGGAATACTGTAATTATAAACATAGTATGAAGAGTTGAAAGATTTTTAGTGCTTTCATGAATTTAAATTTGCCATATTTTATTTTAGAACACATTTTTTGTGTGATTTTGTCATACAACATCACCATATTTGTGAAAGTAGAAAAAAATTTCTTTATTTTGAAAGTTTAATTTAAATACGTATTTTTAAAACATTTCAGAGGTGAAAAGGAATCTTTGGTTTGATCTGAAACAATGTTAAATAATTTAAATGGATTATAGAAATCAGTATTTAATTAATATTGTACTTAAGTGATTAAAGCCACTTGTCTTCTGATTCTAAAGACAAGTGTAAAAATTTCAGAGACCAATTTAAAAATATGTACACTCCTTAGATATTGAAGAAATAAAAACTTTTATTTTAAATATTAATGAAAATAAAGTGCCCCAAAATTTGATGCTTAATGTATAGGAAGATAAAAAAGGATGCATACTAATGACATATAGACCATGCAAGCATATATTTACCTTCACAAAATGGAGAGGATCCTTCAAACTGCAATTGTGCATTCAGTTTGCAGGTTAATATATCTTGACCAACAAGGGTGAAACCAGGATGGCACTTGTACTTTGCAAAATCTCCTGAAAATATTATTGGTAAAAAAGTTAAACACAAAAAAAGACTCAAACAGAAGTATACCCAAATCTCCGGTAGCAAATTAAATATATTAATAGTTTAGTTTAATTAGAATTCAAGTGAAAGCATAAGAAAGAAAAGGAGATACTATTTTTTCACCTATTTCAAAGTCATCATCTTCTGTAAACAAATCCGCATTAGGAACTATGGGTGGAGGCTGGCACTTCTTCAGCTGATAAGCTGCAAATTTAAATGAAAGAAATATTAAATAATGGTGTATTAAAAATATTTTACAGAAAATTAATTTCTTATTTACAATTCCTAAATTACAAAATCTGCACTAAACATCATGGTCTCCCAGTTACAACATTTTCCAAGTTAAATGTCATTACATTACTTATCTAAAAAAATATATTTTTATCAGTATAGACATTATATTACACTGCCTAGATAGTTATAGATCCATTGTAGAACTGGGTGCAGTTACATTGTTTATGAGGAGAGTTTTGCAGCTACAGGGTTGTTCTTTCATGTGATTGCTGTTGCATCATGTGATGAGGCTAATAGTTATAAATCACAGATTATTTAAATGTACTGGAAAATCTGTAATTACCTGTCACATACCTGGCATGTCATATTCATTCCTAATTAAAGCATACTGGCAGTTCATTTTTCTCAGGATAGGTATATATATTTACTTTAAGAAGAAACAGCAGTAATAATAATAGTAGTAGTAATGATAATTATTATTGCATTTATTATTAATAACATTTATAATATTTTATTAAGAATAATTGTTCATAATAATATTATATTAATAGTATTATATTAATATTTTATAAGTTATACCCAAAACCCTGAAGCACAATGTCTTTAAAACAAAATCTCTTCTCTATTATTCATGTCTGTATCAATAATTTGTGAGGAATCTCATAAAGAAGGTGACCAGTACACTGACTGACATGGTTCTAAAATGGAGTAGAATGACTACAACAGCTGAAGAAGCCATTTCTGGATAAAATATCAAAACCATACATTAAAGATGGTGATCATAGTGCACACACGGTAGAAAAACTCTCCTCTTTATGGAACTAAATCACAGTCAAGAATACAAATTTTCCTGGGAACTTGATAGTTCTATCTACTTTTCATTTTTGAGAAGTTAAACACAAAATATTGAGAATCAAACACAAAATATTGGAAACTTAGCTTCCACATAAGTTTCTATAGCCCATCATTGTAAAGCAGGTGTACAAGGAGAAAAAAAAAAAAAAAAACACCACAGAAAGTTTTTTATCTGTGGAGAGTTTAATTTTTTTCACCCATAGAGAGTTTCAAGGACAGGGAGAAGAAAACATGCATGTTTTTCTGCATAGTAACATATTTGTATGGTGTTCCTTCTATAACACACACAGGTAATTATTATTATATACATCTAGTAGCACTTGTTTTTCTGGAGAACACCTGAGAAAAAAGCTTTGCAACCTCTTTAGACACTTGTAACATCAAGTATCTAAGAAACAGACACTAAGCAGGTTTCCAGCAATAACATTTTCCAAAAACTTAAAATTGCACTTATATGCATGTCCAGTAAGTCCTTTGACTTCACTAAACCAAGATACCTATCTCCCAGTATGCAGGCTCAAAAAATAGGAATCCCTTCAATTTAGTCTCTGCGAAGCCCAGTTTGCAGGTTTTTCTCAGCAGTGATCAGTGTCACTGCT
This sequence comes from Tyto alba, assembly GCF_018691265.1. NCBI lineage: Eukaryota > Metazoa > Chordata > Aves > Strigiformes > Tytonidae > Tyto > Tyto alba. The sequence goes on along the minus strand of NW_024881316.1, from coordinate 27,071,830 downwards.
TTGAATTCAATTAAAAGCATGAACACTGTTCACATTGTACATGATTCCCATCCATGCGACATTATGCAAAATATTATTATGCAAAGTAAAGAAACAGTGCAGAGGAAAGAAGCAGATTAATTCTTTTTTTTTTTTTTTTTTTTTCCCCTCTAGACTAAGGCACTGCATACTGTGATAGAGTGGATATCGTGCCTATTTATCATCTGAAATCAACCCCGAAATACTGATTACATGCTTATGTACCTTCAACTTAAAGCTGGAAAATGTTCTCACTGACCATTCCCTGTAGTTTGCTTCTCAGGCACTATCTTGTAATGTGGGAGCTATATGTTTCCCACGTAATGACTAAAGACAGGTACTTCAGATTTTGCTTTTCAGATAAATACTTTAGGTTACCATTCATCATGCGTTTTAGGAGAAAAACACAGACAAGAAAAAACATTTCAGACTCTGAGTACCAGTTTTGTAAAGACGTCTCCTTGCAAATAGATACCTTCAGTTACTCTTTTTCTGTGGCATTTCCTTCTGTCCTTGTCAATTAATTCACCTTATCTTTTTGAATTGCAGTCCAGAAGGCTAACAATCTTCCATATAATATACATAATTTGAGTGAATTAGTCAGAGTTAGAACTAGAATTCAGCACTTCACTTCTGAGTTAGATGCCTAATTTGCATGTTCTGTATCCTTGACTGTAACTTTGAACAAAGTATTTGGCTGGATATCAGTCTTAAAGCTGTTGTTCAACCTTCCACAGCATGCCATCAACCTTTCTGATCATGAGCCCTAGCATGGTCAGCTGGCAAATAATTTTATTACAGGATAAAAGTAAGATAATTACTAAGTGAACCAAAATAACTGAAAAAGTAAAATCTTAATACTAGGTAGAAATTATTAAAATTAAAGATAGAATATATTTTATTCAAAGACACAAATTAATGTTCTTAAGGTTTTTTTTTTTTTTAATGCATGATTTAAAAAACTAATTTGTACTGTCATTTAAAAAAAAGGGATCAAATCCAGGAATCATGATAAATTTATTTAAGATCATTCAGTACATCACAAAGCTAAAAAATATTTTTTAAATTCACTAATTGATTGTGGTAATTAGATTTTAATGATATAAAGCAAACTGACCGTGAAAATTGAGGACAAAGAATCCTCCTGTTGAAAAATCACTGTGAAATTTGAGGAGGACTTGATTGGTGGAACTGTAAGCTGTTTCCAGAGCTGTATTCCCACTGAAAACTCCCAGCTGAGGTGAATTATGGTCAGGACCATCCCTAGAAAGGGAAACATTAAAAATTAGCTGAAGAAATACCGTACTTAACATTTAAATTAACAGTCTCTTTTCTCTGGAGAGTGGGTTAAATTTTTGTAAAAAATTTTTTCCTAATAATTCAGAATTAGTTTGTTTTCTTTTTGTTTCTAGTAACACAGAATTATCTTTCTAACTTCAAAGACTAATATTTTTTGAGAGGCCGGGAATATTTTACAGTAGCTTTCATATTTCCATGGAAAAAGATTTATTGGTTGATTCAAGTTTTCTGTGTCTGTTCCTACCAAAAATTCTCATGTACACAACAGCAGAAAAAAAAAAAAAAAAAACAAAAAAAAAAAACCAAACAAAAACAAACAAACAAAAAAACAACACAAAGACACTAACTAAATCAGCTAGAAAACTCTTTCAGTCTTATCATATTTCTAACGTTTTTGGCCCAGATTCTACAAGTCTTTGCTCATGACTAACACATACATAGGTGTGGAAGTTGAAAGTTACTCTTGTCATTTAAATTCATTACAAAGAGTCAAAGGTATGTCCTAAGTAAAAAAAAAAAAAAAAAAAAAAAAAAAAAAAAAAAAATGTTTTGTGTTTCTGAACAGTAGGATAGAAACCCAAAGAGAAATATACTCCATTAACATCAGGCTGCCTTCATTTTCAGTATCATCATGTAGAACATACAGGTCTGAACAGGCTGAATAACTAACTAAACAAAACCTCCTGTTTTTATCACTGAATAATTTTCTGAGTTCTGCAACACTTATTTTTGGTCTTTTTCTATATTACATGTAATGAATGTAAACTGAATAAAAAAGATTTTGTAATATGTATTTTAGAAGGATGGAGATTATCTAGAAGTTCTCTGAAAGTTCTTCGCTTTTGACTTTCCACTGACTTTAAAATAGAGGGATATTTGTTCACCTCAGTTGTATTGTTAAAAAGCCAAACATTAACTAATTTCTGTCTGTCTCAAACCTAACAAAATAATCTGTTCATAAAAGGAATAATCCACTATATGGACAAACTCTGATTCAAGTTTTAAAAGAATGTATGTCTTGTATATAAAGTGTACATAAAACTTGTATTTTTAAAAATGTAATTTAAATTCATTATTTTTCTCTTGTACTATTTCTCAGGGTTACTACTCTGGTATTAGTGACAAGAAAAAGTAAACTATAGGTTACTTGGCATAGAAGTATATTTTCTTCCCGCTGAATTGAAAATTAGAATGAAAATAATATTGAATAGGAACTTGATCATTTACTTAAGTTTTTAATTTTAAAATTCTGATTCCTGGGGAGGGGAGGGGGAAAGGAAAAGAGTAATACTTTGATATTAAGATTTGACTTTTCATACAGAAGTGAATGGCATATACATTGGTGACTTAAAATTACACTAGCCTCCTCCCAGCGAATTCAGGAGCTATCCATTGCTGATACTTCAGAAAATAACTCTAAAGAGAGATCATGCTTGTAATGCATGGACAGTTGGGAACTGAGAGAAATAAGCTGTAAAACAGCTGGCTTAAAAACTTTATTGGAATAATATAACAATTCAGGAATTCAACACATGCTTCAGCCAAACAAGTTCAAAAAGCTGACAATTTTAGGACTTAATTGCTTAGGCAAGAAGAGAAGTTGTTGATACAGTTAGACCTTCACCACTGAAGGCTTTTTATTATTATTATTATTTACATGCCAGAGAGGACAACCTATGATGCATTTTAGATTTAGATTTATAGGTAATGCAAATATCTGACACAGCCAAATGGAAGTTTATAAACAGTTATGCATTTCTATAAACCAACTGGATATAACCTGTATTATATGGACTTTAGTATTGCTGTCTGGAAAAAACTCACCTCAGGCAGCAATAGGTACAGGAACAGTGGACTAGCTGGGAAATAGGAGCTCTGGACTCACATAGGAGCACGTTACATCCTATATTCTGTGCAAACTGTCTTTTTACTGAACTGTCTGTAGCATATATGAGAGATAAGTCATTTTGCACATAATGTTGGGTAAGGACCAGGGTTAGCCATATATGAGAAAGTAGGTAACAACTTCAGCATCATCTATGCTTGCTCTTCAGTGTAGTAAATTCTTTTGCAAGAATTTAGACAGCCCTGAGACCTCTTCCTCCAGTTGAGGACACAAAGTTGAGCTGTGTTTGGGGGGTAAGAAATACAAGTTCAGAGGAGGGGAACATACTATATGAAGCTTAAAGACATAGAGGTACAAGGGCTGAAATTCTGGCTTAAGAAATATAGAGCATGTCTATGCCATATTAAGATATTAAGAGATTAAGAAAATTTAAGAAAATCTTAATTAATGTCTAAATTAATTAATGCTTAAAGATGTCAAAAGTTTTGTTACAACCAACATATATTACCTTATATGTTCATGGAACACATAATTCAATGTAATGCAAATTGTTACATCACTTTGACCTCATATAACCTCACTTAGAAAACAGAGAGCTCAAAGAAGGTCTGACTGATAACTCAGTTTGAGGTTTTTTTGAAACACTATGCTTAAAGAGTTCAGTCAGTGATATATTATTTTTTTCAAATAATTGTAGAACTTGTTTTATGCTATACATCAGCACATATAACTTAAAGAGCAATACTAAGCAAAAGCCGTAGCTTGGAACAGTGAGATCTGATAAATCAATCAAAAAAAAAAAAAAATCACTTTTGTTTTGAAAAATTACATACCAAACTGCAATGTAGTCATTCACAGGTTCAGTTTGGAGTAAAGTAAAGTTGATATAAATTCCATGGCCTGGAGGCACAATAATTAACCAAGTACAGTCCTTGGAATTTGGGTATTCATCTGGAAATCCTGGGGAATAAACTGTACCATTCTGAGCAGTTACATTATAGCCACAAGGAGCTGAAAATAAAACAAATGAAAAATTAGTAGGATAAACATTCTTTTTGTTGTTACAAATGGAATATCAGAATTCTCTCAAATTCTAAAAAACTCATCAGGACAAGACAATCTAGGTCTTAAAAACCACATATTTACTTGGCTGGTTGCTTCACGGAGGCAGAAAGTATTGCTGTTTCTAAGAAATAATTTATCCTGATGTCTTTCAGATTTCATTTCTTAAATTCCACCAAAATCTACTGTGAATATTGCTTTTATACAGAATTGTTGAAACTTAGTTAGCACAGTTTTAAAAAGGGATACCTTTATCTTTCTTTCAAAATTAAGAAACAAACAAGCCAACAAAGCTTGCATGTTTCCATACAACTGATCCCTAACCCAAAACCATTATACTGTATTTCTGACAGTCTTTCACCTATGAGGAAACAAAGATTTCTGAAATAAAAAAGCTTATGATCAAGCCTTCTAAACTTTCAAATGTTAACTGTAGACCGCATGCTGATTTACAAATGAGTGAACACCGTACTATGTGCTCCCATGCTTGTTCCTACTTAATTCCAGATACAACACTGTGCATGGAAGAACAGTAAACATTTTTAGGGATCCACTCAAAGTTGTCTTAACCTAGTTAGTCATCTGTTGACTAGTTACAGCTACATATATTATACCAAGACAGCTGTGGTATATCATTAGGACAACCTGATTGCATGGGAGTGAAGTCTTAGAGCATGACTACATGATAAGTTTCTACTATGATCTTATGAGCAGAAATTAACATAATTTCTTCCGTTTACAGATTATGTTCTTTAATGTATTTCAAATCACCTGATACATAGTGGAGAATATGATTTAGAATGGGGATGGCTCCCAAAAGCATGCATGTCTTTGCTCTGTTCAGACAGTCCTCCAGTGCCAGATGGCAGTTTAGAATCTGCATGTTCTGCTCATCTTCTCTCTGTTCAACATGTCTATACTGGAATCTGGTTGATAGTTATTTAACCCCTTTGTTGTATGAATATTCACAACTCTTCACAGCATATATATATACATATATACACCAATTGACTGAATCAGAAATAGTACATCTTTGGTCTCACTAGGAAAATCTAATATAAGAAAATTTGATAACAGTACATCAGGTGGCTAAAAATATCAAACTACAATTATATAGAACATTGAGGTGGAGCAATATTTAATGCCAGTAGACAAAGAAAATAAGATGCTTCATGTTTTTGAGACACCTTCACTATGATAATTCCCTTAATCCATATAAGAAGTTTGAAAGGGTACTGAACATTTCTCTATTACTACTATCATTCTAGTTAAATCATGGAATAGAGAAAATACATGGAAAGCATAAAAAGTCCTTAACAACTAAAACCTTAGCCATGTAGCCCAATAAATATAATGGCGCACTGCTAATAACAAGCCACAGACTTTGTGCTAAGGTAACAAAACAGACCACAGACTTTGCCAGGTTTCTTCTGGACTTGCTCTGGCAGTCCAGAGTCTTGTTTTAACTTGTAATGACAATTATCTAATGATCAGGTAACTACTTACAACTTAATTTTAGCTTTGTATAAATATGTGATATAACACAATATTTTATATATATATATATTTTATATTTCAATATATTATACATATATATATAAAATTCTGAAAAAAAAAAGATAGTGATAAGAAACAGGTTTTCTGTATAGAATGAACTTCTTGGAGCACTTCTCCCAGACTGAGACCAAAGAGGGAGTGGTGGGGTTTTTAGGTAGCAAGGGAGGGGGCTACAGCCATGGCCCCCTGTGAGAAGCTTCTTGAAGCTCCTTTGCTCCAAGTCAGCCCCACCTCTGCATAAAGGTCAAGCCAATCAGCTGCACCTCTGCAATAACACATTTAAGAAGGAACCTGGTGAGGAGGAGTTGCAGCAGCTGTGTGAATACCAAAGCCAGTGAGAAATGAAGGAAGAAAGGAGGGGGGAGGTGTGTCAGAGCAGAGACCCCCCCTGTATCCTGTGGTGAGACAGAAGGGTGCCCCCCCCCCCCCCCCCCCCCCCGAAGGCATACAGTGGAACAGACACTGATTTATAGCTTGTGAGAGGCCTCGTATGGACTACTAAGGTTGCTGCACATGAAGGAGGCCAGGATTTTGTGGGAAGAAGTAGCCCCCCACTGTTGTTGTTCAGCACTGGGAGGATTGCAACATGTGGGGGGTGTCCCACACTGAGCAGCTTGGAAAGGGCTGCAGCCTGTGGGAGGGACTCCAGTTGGAGAAAGTTGGTGACCCATGCTGGAGCAGTGTGGGGAACACTGGCCCGTGGGAGGGACTCACGTCAGAGAGGGTTTGTGGACAACTGTCTCCTGTGAGAGGGGGACCACAATAGAGCAGGGGCAAGATGTTCCAGAAGCATCCCCCACTGAAGATGGAAGAAGGGGCATCACTGACTGCACCTCCAATTCCCTGCCCCCTGTGCCAATGAGGGGAGGAGGTAGAGATATTGGAAGCAAAGCTGAGCCTGGGAAGAAGGAAGGGGTGAGGGGAATGTGTTCTCAAGACATGATAATGCTTCTCACTGTCCCACTCTATTAAGTGGAGTTGTTACTGTCTGTAATAAATCTGTGTACTTTTTTTTTCTTCCCCTAATGAATCTGCCTTTTGGCCATGACCATAATGGGTGATTTGCCCTTCCATGTCTTATCTTGAATCCCAAGCCTGGCTTATTTTCTCCTTCTCATCTCTGGGGGGAAAGGGGGAAGTGAGTGCCTGTGTGTTGCTCAGTTGCCCTCTGAGCTAAAACCACAATAACCACATAGATAGTGGAAGAGTGACTGTATATCAGAGGAAGGAGTAGATATTATGTTTTTCTGTATATCATTCTAATATTACCTAATTGTAAATATTAGTATCACTGTAACTGGACTAATAAGAATTATTTTATTAGACTATAAAGATTTTATTTGGAATAACATTAAAGTCTTGGGTTTGCATCTGTAGCATGTTCCTTTTTATCATACAAATATTTTGATTGTAACAGACTGGTGAGGATTCAAGCAACATATTTCATAACTTGGATGCAACAAATTCTTACCAATATATGTTAGCAACAGTCAAAGATCAAGAACAACTAAAGATAACAGCAGCGACACTGTCATGATGATTTTATTACTTGAAGGAAACAAACAGCTTCCAGTCTTCAGCAGTCTGTCCCGAAGGAGAATGATTGACCCTTCTTTCACAGTTTTTTCATGGCTAATACCTGTAGCTCAGTTAAATATCTCTTCAATTCCTCACAACCTTTTCTGGTTTGACTAACCTAAAAGCTATTGGTTGTTCTGTGTAGAGAAACATTTGTCCCATCTTTCAAGATTTGAGTCAAATACACTGAACATACATTCTGCAGTGAAAACCTGTAGCACCATTAATGTTATGATGGAAATAATTTATGTCAGTAATTTATGTCAATCTATTTTATATCTTCTTAGCTGGCTGATTATCTATGACATCACTTCAGTTCTACACAACTACCTAGTTTGGCCATAACATCCTATACAAGACTTTGTCAAAGCCTCTACAGGTCTAAAGGAATGTCAGAAATATTGTTTCTGCATTTGTATTTTTTAGGTCAAAGTCCAGGTAAAAGCTTTATAATGGAATATTTTATATGTTACCTTCTACAATGTCCCCATTGTCACCAAAACAGAAAAAAAGAAGGAAAAAAAAAAAAATCACATGGAGTTTCTGTCATCGGTACAACTGACAGACAGTAGTAGTCACAATAAATCACTTCTGAGGAAAATTATTCATAAAATGTTTATGATTTATAAAAGTATATACAATTCTGAATTTTGTTGTTTACATTACAGATTAGGATAAAGTTGCAGTTCTTCAGCAAAGCTGCATAACGTACACACATACAAACAAGTAAGCAAGAATCAGAAAATATTGTAAGGTCTAAAGAAAATGTACTACCAGAAGTTACCTTCACATCTGGGGAAATGGTAGTTCCAATTTCTGTTGATTCCATGTTGGCATGTGAGAACAGGCTGACCCCTCAACACATATCCAGGGTAGCATTCAAATGATACTGACTGACCCACACTGTAATCTGAGTTGACTATATATCCATTCAAAAAAGGAGGAGGATCAGGGCAGTTCTGTAACTCATATGCTGGAAGAGAACAGAAGTACCTTTTATTGCTTACTTAGGTCTCAACACAGGAAGTAAATTTTACTATAAATTCTGCAATACATTCCATAATAGGTAAACTCTGGAATGCCAAAGTCCAGTAATAAGGTGATTAACACATAACGAGAAATAAATAATCCATTGGTACCATTCAGATCTTGATAAAGGAATGAAAAAAATAACTCTAGAGACAAAGAATAGGAAATATCAAAATATGGGACAGAATAAATTGACATCTACATCAGGAATATCGAGAGGAAAGCCAAAGAAACATTGGGTGCAGGGCATGAAGGTGAAATATTGTGTTTTAGCAGTTCATCTTGAAGCTTCAGATTACAAAGTTATATAAATTATGTGGTTATTTGAAAATAAATTTCTAGGCTCAGACCTAGTGCCTCAGATCTGAGAATATATAGTATTTTATAAATAGGATAATATTCCATAAATACGTAATATTTATAATAAGATAATATTTTTTCTAACCAAGATACATGGAATTAATTTATTCAATAAGTAAGATGGATGTATTTTGTAAGTATGTCACTGACATAATTTTACAAGTACCTCAAGCATTTCCATAAATTTATTAATATCCAGTTTTAATTTAATACGTTAAGTCTGAAATAAAAACATTCTTGCTCTGAATGCAGCAACAGTGAATCCAAAAGCTTCACACAGTAATACTAATAATTTAATTGACCAAAATTAATAAGTGGTCACTTTTCCAGTAAGATTCTTAAGACTAAAAATTATTACAGCATTTTTCAAGTATCTTTTCCCTACTCCAATATACAAGAAATGATGCAATTAATTCTAAATAAGAAATAGTAAAATTATTTAGGAAAATAAATTTGTCCATGATGCCTGAAATTAAAATTAAAATTAGTAAAAATGCATAGCTATTGAATGACCATGTTCACAGTCCAATTTCCAAAATTTGTATTAATATGGAAGTATACTTATACAATTAATAGTGGCATAAGAACTTGAGACAACTTTTTTTCTGATAATATTCATATTCCTTTCTATATGTCATCTACTAGGTATGGATGCAATCACAGTACAACAAAAAATGGAATTTTGCAACCTTACAAGCACTATGTAGCAAAACAAACATTTCAAAATTAGAATAGCATATATATTACTATGGTGTCTTATATTTATTTGACTGGAAATATTCCCATTTGTTTATTACCTGCATCAATTAAATTGTACAATGACTTCAACAATAACTCAGCACACAACTAATCACAACATTTGTTTAGATGTGTCTTCACATTTAAACAATATAGTGAGTACTCTAGTAAGATACAACAAACTTGTTCAGTAAAATTTTATGAAATACAAGATGTTCACAATCTATTGGATTTTTAAAAATATATTAAATTATGCAAAAAAGAAAATCACCTGATCAAAAAAAAAAAAATAATTAATGAAAGACTATAAAGTCACAGAGCATAAGAAAGACCTAGAAGTGACAGAAGGCTACCAAGAAGAAAGATCCTTCTAGATATATCTCCATATAAAAACACGTTAATGATTCATCATATTTAAAGTTGGGTTTTATGTTTTCAAAGACCTAAAAATATTAATCAATTATACATATTTAATTGAAACAAAATAGTGTAAAAAAAATTCAGATGCATCTTGCATTAATAACATTTACTAAGATATAAAGATAATTTAAAACTACATGTTTCCATATTGAAGATATATTTCCTTGGAATATTTAAATGATAAATAGTTCCACAGGAAGAAAAAAAAGAAAGACAGTTTTATAAAAATGTTATGTAGAATTATTTGCTTAGAACTTCACATAGATAAGATAGCAAGTAAACGCCATTTAAGAAATAATTCTTGAGACAAATGTCCTGTTTTCTCTGAGCATTCTATTTCCAGTTATTAAATACTACTGTCAGGAGATAAAAAAGTTCAAATAAGAGCAGTAATACCAGTGTGCTTTATATTAATACATGCTGTTAAGTCCAAGCTCTAAAAATACGGTAAGAGAGATGAAAAACATATTCTTGGCCAAAGTATTTTGTTATTTTTTCAAAGCTAATCTTTACAGCATGGACGTGTTCATCCTAGAAGTATATACTTATCATCAATAAGATTATTTAAACAAGCCATTTCAGAAAAATTAAGCTAAACATATTTTAGGTGTGCTTAAGTGCTCACTTAAAGGAAGTTTGTACTTAATTGCTACACTGAAGTACAGCTGCTGTCATGAGGTATTTTAGTCACTGCTTATTACAGTCATCCTATGAAATAAATAGAAAATTTATTTTGAGAAAGCAATCTTCCCTACTTCATTCAGTGAATCCAGAATCCAGTGTTTGTAACATTACAAAGCTGGACGAGATGTGGAGGTGACAGAAATATTTTGAAATCCTCTAATAAATCAGACATCCCTTCCCCCAAATAACAAAAAAATAAATAAAGAAAATGGAAATTTAAGAATAAGAATTAATTGATCTTGTAAAGGAAATAGAAGAAGCTTTATTCTACCCTAATTATGGTTAATTAAAATTTTATGCTAAATCTAGTAATGGCTCATAAATTTTTAATACTATTATTACTCCTGCTATTATTTTTCATATAGTAGTGCTACAGATAATATAATTATTATCAACATCTTCATACAAAATAAAATAAAAGAGATTATTTAAGAGTACAGGACATATTAAATCTAATATATTAAATTATATAGAAAGCTACTTAGAAAATTGCATTAAAAATATAATATTATTTTGGAGAGTCAGAGGATCTCACAGATTAATTTGATATGGTGCAGCACTACATTTTCCACTAGTTATAATGAGAGTGTTTTGGAACAATGACAAGTATTGGAACTTTTAACCTTATCAACCTTTTCAGGAGATGAATACACATGAAAAATATCCTTACTGGTTAATTTGTTGCAATACGTTATTCATAGTTTACATTTTAAACATACTTAATATGTTCTCAGACTTTTTAATTTAGTCTTAAAAATTAATTTCAGAAAAAAAATTATCTCACTAATCTACACTAGAAGAAAACACAGGAACAGCTCAGTGAAAGAGGAAATCCTGAAAGAACCTGAAAGTCCCCTAGATTGTTAAAGGAAAAAATAACACCTACGCTTTAAAATTCTAGTTAGTGCTTACTCAGAGATGCATATGCTTGTCTCCTATTCAAAGTGAGGTAAACAAAGCACATAGAGTAACTTTGGGGGTTTGTTTTGGTATTTTTTTTCACTAAGAATAGAAGCTCTGCCTACAGAAGATTAGCATAAATTTAAAGGTCAGTCAGCCAGGGGTGAAAGTACTTGCATATGAGCAGAGCACAGTGGTGTAGTTTTTTTTTTTTTTTTAAAAAAAAAGGTATAAATTGTGAAGATACTCTGCATGTGACTTCTGGTATAAATCCTATAGATGACTCATAAATTATTGGAGTAACTATAAGTCAGGTGATCAATCTGACTATGATACCATGATTTACAGGCCCCTAAGGAAATATGTTTTATAGCTTTAATATAAATATGAATTATATTCTTCTCTGTTCTTTTGATGTATGCAACAACTATACCTAATTTAACAGAGGAATTCATTATTCAGTCATCACTATCAAATATTACCCACAAATCCTGATGTCACATCTTACAAAAGAAATCTTTTTTAATGAATGTTATGCCCAAAGTCCTGTTTAGTATTGAACTTCAAAAAAGTATATACTGTTTCACAGCAGAAAAACCTATAATAAGAGCCTGAAATGAAGTCCAATTTAAAAGAAATCTGAGAAGAATAATTAATTCCAATGTTGGCAGTAGTCAATTTAATTTTAAAATTATTTCGTATTGACATTTAAAATTTCTTTGTGCAGTATATTTTCCACTGGTAGGAAAAGAGTGTAAATCACACACAAAAAATATAATTGATCCTCTGTTATCTTGTTTTTACGATTCAAATATATTTTCCTTCTTACATTAACACTAGGGTGACTTATTGCAAGTGCCACATAGATCTATAACACTACAACATGAAAATAATAACTCTGTTAAAAAATTGTATTAACAGAGAGTTGAGCATACAAACACTTAAATTTTAGGAAAGCTTACAATTAAGGCTACAGAAAACTTTAATTTAGTCTTATTGTACATTCCTTCAGTATCATGTTTTGTATAACTACAGACTCAAGAACAAAATCTTCTCTGACTAGACTAGACTAGCATGGGTTGGGTTGGAAGGGACCTTTAAAGATTATCTAGTTCCAGCCCCCTTGACATGGTCAGGGACATCTTTCACTAGATCAGGTTGCTCAAAGCTCCATCCAACCTGACTTTGGACATTTCCAGGGAGAGAGCAGCCACAGCTTCTCTAGGAAACCAGTTTCAATATCTCACCACCCTCATCTTAAAATATTTATTTCTTATGTTCAATCTAAATATATCCTATTTTGGTTTAAAACTGTTGCCCCTTGTCGCTAAAGGCCTCCATAAAAAGTCTCTCTCCACCTTTCTTACAAGACCATTTTAAGTACTGAAAAGGCACAGTAAGGTCTCCCTGTAACCTTCTCTTCTTCTGGCTAAACAACCCCAACTCTCTCAGCCTTTCTTCAAAGAAAAGCATTCCAGCGCTCTGATTATTTTTGTAGCCCTCCTATGGACCCACTCTAACATGTCCATGCCTTTCTTGTACTGGGAGCACCAGAGCTGGATGCAGTACCCCAGGTGAAGTGTCATGAGAATGAGTAGACTGGGAGAGTCACCTCCCTCAAGCTTCTGGCCATGCTTCTTTTTTATGGAAGCCCAGGATATGATTTCGTGCAGCCCAGGATAGGACTGGAAATCTGGAACCTCAGTTTATTGTCTTAGGCACCAAAGAAGATAATTTTTCTGGATGAAATGACTCAGGAGGAGGGTCACAAAACATGGTTTCATTTTGTCACATGAGTTAGAAAATCATTTGTTGTGATCCCCCCAAAAGATCTTATTTTATTTCCTTTAGTATTCCCACCTTAGGTCATCACCTGAAACCATTTTAGAAATACAGCAGTTTTTCAACAATCCTTTTTTTCTTCCATGATTCCTGTGACTCAGAAGCAATTCCTCTGACACAATGCAATTTGGAAAAGTTCTTCTAAATATTTCTAGTTGTTTCCTGTCTTTACTGATTTTCACAGGTGGCAAAACCACAGTGGAGATAACAAAGAGACACCCTTTCTCAGTGCTTCTGTTTTTTTAATTAAACAGTACAATATTTATTTCAACAACACAAAAAGTGTAATTATACTTTAATGTTGTTATTTTAAAAATCAGGCACTTCCAAAGTCCTCTCGTTATCTTACAAATAAATAAAAATAGTATCTAATAAAATGTATCTTAAATACTTTAGATAGTTCAATGGGTAATAAATATGAACTTCCTTCTTGCCACAAGTGAAACAAGAGGTTTCACAACACACACAAATTCAGTAACTCAGTCTTGAACATAATAGAGTATCCACCATGCCTTTTGTAGTGCAATTATAAAGCTGAAGTGATAGCGAAACATGGAGACATCAGAGCATAAAACAACGAGCTGACTGGCAATGACACTCAGAGCTGTAACTTACCTAGGATTCTGCTACAGACAAAGTTTTTTACTGCATTCAGAAATACACGGTGCCTAAGTGATTTAGGTTATATATTCAAATCCTGTGCTATGATAATTCACAGGCTAGTGTTTAAGAAACAGCATTAGCTCCTTGCAAACATGGGAAACAAATATTTTACTGTTCTCAGTGTGCATACACTTTTATTCCTCCCCAAAATTATGTGCTCAGATTACAATCCCCAAATATATTAAATTTCAATCTCATAAGTATTTTTTGTCTTCAGAAAGTCAGTAGAAAAATTGAGAAATAGCATTATTAATTCTATCATTCACTATACAGTATTCATACTCTTTATTTTCCCCTGAGATGAAGGGTTATCAAAAAACCTTATCCTTCATAAAATGCTAAAATCTTTAGAAAGCTTCATTTTTTATGACATGGAATTTTGCTTGAATAAGCATACCCATTAACAGTCTTCCTTTATTTTTAGATTGGTATTTTATAAAAAGGCATCTACCTTTCAAAAAAACATCTGCTACCATAATGCCACTACTTACTGTATTCTAATTACTAGAAATGGTGCTTTTCTTCACTCATGAAAAGGCAGGCCTTGAGTTGAATCAAGTTTATTACCAGTCAGTAAAAGGACAAATTAAATCTTAAATCTATCTTAATGTAAACTTAAGTACATTGAAAAAAATCAGACTAGGATTAAGATATGCAGTCTTGTGGCCGCTTCCTGATATGCAACACATTCATTAAGACACTAGAAGGGGTTTGGTGAATGTGACTACAACTATGGACTCTTTTGCCCACTCATCTTTTTTTAAGGGCATATACAATTAATTTCTTTATTAACATATGCAATATTTTTCTATTTATAAAACTTTTTTTCCCAATTATAGTATGTTAGGACATCCTAAAATGGAATCAATTAAAAACAGTCTGTAAAAACATCTATTAAATATATAAAAATGTCAGATCCATCTGCTTTGCTTTACAAATTTATTTCTATAAGAATGGCAAAAGTGGACAAAACCAAATTTACTGACAAAAATTATTTTTTAAAATGTTCGGTATACTTTTGTTCTAATTCTTTGCAGAATTTAGTTTGTGTGTGCTACATCTGCTGGCAGTGATATACTCCCTCCAGTTTTACATACAACCTTTACTTAGACCTGACAACAATTTGTCCCCTTTTATTTAAGATTATTATTTTAGATGCCCTGAGAGATTAAATATTTTTGAAATATGTTTCTTGGAAATCATGTAAATTATTACTAATAAGCTTCAAAAGATTATTTTGTTTAGTACAGAAACTGTTAGGTTTATTGGTCAGGGGGATTGATGAATTTCAGTGCATTGCTTTGTCAGCAGCTGAATAAACAAAGTCTGGGGGTTTTTATATAAATATTATTATATATCTACATACTAACAATACAGTTTCTGTTTACCTACATCTGGGCACTACATTCTTATAAGCAGACACCACAATGACTAAGCCAATGATTAAACTGTCAAAGATCATTAAAATATGAATATATGTGTTCCTTTAAAGAGAACAGAAAACCTTGCTGAGCAAGCTGGAACATTGCCTCTAGAAGAACGTTATTATACAGTCTACAAAAACCTTAAGATGTAACTATTAATTTCATGACAGAAAATGCTATTAGTCAGGAGTTAATCACATGTAGCTGAGCTTATATAGACTCAATACCACTAAGGAAGGGCTTGTTATAGTAAGGAAAAACACATTAATTAGAACCAGAACAAAGACCACTGGAGAATATACAGAAAACATAGCACATATCTTTGTCTTTTATTTATTTGAAACTTCTACAATTTACCACTTTCCTGTATTTCCAAAAAATTCTAAAAATAGTCATCTGTTCAATCACAATTATCCTTGACTACTCATACTAAAAATCAGTCTAAGTGGGTGTGAAGTTGTGAGCGTATTCCCTACTTCTGTGACAGAACAAAACCTCACAGGCAATAGAGGGATGTGACTTCTTCGTGGGCATGCTTTATAACATTTGCCTAATTCAGGTGTTCATAATCTTCCTCTCTATCCATTGACTCTGTAGATATAATCTAACTATAACTGTATATATGCATGAATGCAAATAAATACTGTACTGGGCCTGGATATGATAGAGTTAGTTTTCTTCAGAGCAGCTCATATGGTTCTGTGTTTTATATTTTTGACCAAAACAATACTGATAACATGCTAATGTTCTGGTTTTGCAAACAGTGCTTGCACAGCATTATGGCCATATCTGTTTCTCACTCTGCCCTGCCAGTGAATAGATTAAGAGTGTGCAATAGTTTGGGTGGGGACACAACCAGGCAGATGACCTGAACGAACCAAAGGTATATTCCATACCATATAAAATCATGCTCAGTAATAAAAAGGGAAAGAGGGGACTTAGGGACTTTAGCCATCTTTTGCTTGGGAACTGGCTGGGCATTGGTTTGCCTGCAGGAGGTGGTGAGTGATTGCCTTTGCATCACTTGTTTTGTTTTCTTTCTTTCTTCTTCCCCTTATCCTTCACTTATTAAACAATGTTTTTAACTTGGCCCCTGAGCTTTATTGCTTTTATTATTCATTTCCTCTTTTCCCATCCCACTGACGGTGAGAGAGAAGTGAGTGAGCAGCTGCAGGGTGCTTAACTGCCCACCAGTATTAACCCATAACCCATACATGTTTATAAAAACATATAGGCTGATATACATATATATGAAAACTTAAACAAGTTATCTAAATTAAAAGCCTGGAATAAGGTGGGATGAATCTCCCTCACTGCAGTTAGATGATAATTCAACCAGCTGTTTCATTTTATTAAACTGATCAGATCCTGCAATGGGGCTCAACAGTTTTCAGTAAGAGTACTTTAACATTTTAGAAATATGCATGAATTAATGATGTTTTATTGTCACTGATCAGGAAAAAAAACAAACAAACAATGAAGATGAAGAAGAAAGCCAACAGTAGAAGACCACAAAAAGTTCCCGTGTTCAAATGCTGAATATATGTATTTGAAAATACAGATACAGAATGTGTGTTATCTGGTGTCTTCTGCAGTCTAGACTGCAAAAATATAAGAATTATAAAAATTTTCGCCTGAATATTTAAAATAACTCATACTGTATTTTAAAATCCTCATTTATTATATTAAATATAACAAGAGTATATACATTAGAAAACAAGACAGTGAATACTAGCAGTATTGCCCAGTAACAATACAGCTAAAGGGGATGGAAAGGGGTATCAGCTATGTGATCTTTGGCGAACAACATTATTTTTGCTTCAGGTTTTTACACCAGTAAAATAGATTCTGATTCAACGCAATTTCAGTTTTAAAAAACTTCAACCTGTGTATTAAACAACCCAGATTCAAAAATGCTATATAGTATATACTTAGTATTTTTTTTTTAATTTTCCTTTTTAACCATAAAGTTCATTGTGCTAGTTCCTACTTACCTTGATATGTCAACTTAAATCCTTGCCTGTTCTCTGAGTGATCACTATAAAAATGGACAAGTGTTTCATGAGTAGTACTTAGCAAGGGTGATGGGAGTTCCATTCCACTAAACTGGCCAATCATAGAGCTGGTGTGGTAAGGCCCATTCTGAATTTCAAGGAAATCATGATTTGCTTCAGTAGAAAAATTCAGAAACTGAATGTGTGCACCTGCAGCATTAAGAAAGAAAGAAAAAAATAGAAATTGACTTGTTATAACTCATGTTGCTTAATGCTACAGCGTGAAAATACAAAAAAAAAAAAAAAAAAAGTCATAATAATTGTTATAAGTGTCACATTTATATTTTAGTCACCATTCAAAATGGGATGCTTAAATTAAGGAAATAGTTACTATGTATTACAAGAGTTGGAGCTTCTAATTTTTGGTTTCCCAATAAATATCATAACCATACATGAAGGGACTAATGAAAGGAAGTCACAAAGTCAACAACCAGGTATTTGTCAGGTTCCTAAACCAGTCAACAGAAACACTCACAGGAGGGGCACATCACAAATCCTGCTGTATCACGGCATGGCTAGGAGTCTGCTGAAAGGGCATTACCGTACCTTGGCCAGGCCTCTCATAGAGGCTCGGAATCAGTTCAGCATTCAGGAAGGTTACTAACAGAGTGATCTTTTAGAGGCAGTATACCTACCTAGTTCCAGCTATCTACTCTACCTTGTTTTTCCTGACTCAGGTCACCTACATTTGCATCCTCTTCCCTCCAGCTTGGGCCTGTATGTCTTTAGACCCATTCTCAATGCAACACTGCAAGATACACTGAACTCGAGACCGGTGACATTTACTTACTCAGGATCATTTACCACAGACTGTCTCTGGATGTCAGGTGGCTGAAACAGGCCTTTCTCACAAAATGATAGGGAGAGAGATGACTCCCAGAATTCTGAACAGTCAGAAGTTTAAACATAAACTCATGGGAAGAGCTGTTTTCAAGTTCTGATACTTCTTCATGTGGACTAAGGACTTGGAATTCAGACTTCTCGAATTATATGTATATATAATATCAGTAGAGGGGTGTGGGATGAACCCCTGGTTCAAAAGCCAAGTAGTACCAAGTAACTTGCAACTGCACTGCTTGTGCCTACCCTTGATCTGGTAGACTAGCTGAAGAACTAGCTGGAATGGAATAAACCAGAATTTCTGAATGAGCCAACAAAGCAGCATGAAATATTCAATACCTTAACTCTCTGCTTAACATCCTTATTTAGCAGAGAGACATTTTTCATTCCAGGAGAGTACCATCTAGATTAATCACTGGGTTAAGTCACTCAGTCTTGCTCTATAGCTCATTTTTTTTGCCTATGTGGTATGAGATCTAATCACTTTCTATAAAAGGGATATATATATATATATTTTTTTTTTTTTTTTTTTTCTTACAGGAGAAACTAAATAAGCTACCAAATAAATTGGTTGTTACAGGGCACTCATAAGAAAATGGGATATTTAGCCCTAGTACCTTCCCTGACCTATGCAGTGTGGGAGATATGAAAACCAGTATTTCAGCTGCTGAATAAGAAAACTTATTCAAATTCTGTCAATACAGAGGCACATACAAAACATAACAAAGTCTCAATATCAGCCATCTCTTGTATGATGTCTGATACAGTTAGTCTGAATTGAGTGAAGTCACTAATTTTACACTGCTTGCAGGATTTAACATTAAGTGGGACACCGAGGAACTTGGAAACTTCTTCACTTCTATATCATCATTTAGTGATTCCCACCATAGCCTGGATGTCAGCAGCATAGAATTTCTAAAGAATTGAGTAGCCACTTAATATTATACCTAAGTCGCTGAAGTAACAAATAGATAATTGAATTTGACATATGTATATAGACCCCAAATCTGTGTTTAAGTATTTAAATAAAAGCAGCCTACTGTTCTGAAATAGTCTCTAATGAGCCACAGAGTACCTTTAAAATTGAATCATCCTTATTTAATTACTGAGAAGGAATTTGTACAACTAATAAATATTCAATATAGAAAAGTTTTATATTTTAAAAATAAAAAGTAGAGTTACCAGTAACTTTAAAAAATTTAAACTCCATAAAATAGACATATTTTAAGCACAAACATAAATACATTTTTTTCCTAAAGGTTTTTCAAAGATGTTAATTTCAATTAGAGGACACACTGTATGTGTCACTCAAGATTTAATCCTAAACTTATACAACGTGCAATTGTCAATTTGATACATTAAAGAAAAAGTTTTCTACACTAAATCATTTCTTACATAAAATTACAAAGAATAAAACTGATAGCTACGGAAAATAAATCATTATCCAGTCAAACTATAATTATAGTACTTCCTGATCCAATCTCAACAGGATTTTTGCTCTTACTTGAATAGACTCTAAATAATGAGAATTCCAAGCTGAGCTAATCTTTTTTACAAATGTTAATCAATTAATAAGTACCTGAAATCAGTGCAAAATAACCACTATTTACTTCAAAAGATGTACTTTTCATGTATCTAAAATGTTTGGATTTTAGTAGTGTCTTCTTTTACGTGATCAGTGTATTTTCACATAATGAACAGAGCACTATATTTTGGGACATATTTAGCTCCCACAGTGTTATTGTTGGACTTTGTTTAAGCACATCTGTGTGCTTACACTAAGTCAAAATACCATGGGCTTCATTCAGTTACAATGTTTGAATAAATGGATGGTAATAAAGGAATACTTATGGAGAGATGAAGTCACTGTCAGGTTAATAATTCCAGTGGAATTTGAATCAATCACTACATGTTCATGAGTGTCCTCTTGATCAGTTTTTGTGCACAGTGCTAATCTTTAACTCATTTGGTACTATATTAAAAACCTTCTCCAAAATTATCCTGGAGTATTATTCAATTCTGGAAATAATTTCTATATTTCAGTAATTTCATGTAGTTATTCTGATAGAATAGAATCAGGATAGACAAACAGTTTTTAGGTAAAAAAGCTTATCCTTGTAGTTGAAATAGTATCGAAGATTTTGCAGGGGAAATTCTGTTTGAAACATCACATCAATCACAATTTTTAAACCTGGTACAAAGGTATTATCTTTGGATTATTTGACAAATAGTTTGGGAAAAAAAGATCCCTGTAGCAACTTTATGGTAAAAAGAATCCTCTTCTAGTATTTGAGAAAGCAATGATAGATCAATGGAATGAAGACCTTGTACCTGTTAAATCTCTTACTGAACAAAACCATAACCTTTTCTATTTATAGGATTACCACTACCAGAGATTTTATGAGAAGAGGGATAATCATAAAACACAAGACACTCTTGCGTAATTAATTAATGAAACATTGTCTACATAAAAAAGCTTAAAGAAAAAGAGCAACTCTGAGAAATATGAATGTTTTTAAACGCAAGTATTGTAGTAACCTAACTGGGATGACATAGCTCCAAAACAGTTGCTTATCATTTATATTTTCTGCAAATGTAGCTGTGGAATGCCAAAATTAGCCAAGGATGTCCTGTCTATGGTTTTCCTAAGGCTACAAGGATATCTAAGGCTATGAAGGCTATCCATAACTATGATGGATCACTTTTACCAGGAATGTACTGATAAAGGGCACTATTCTAAATAGTAGCACAGTATTTCTACAAATTAACTTAGTAAAATACACTTTATATATGTGGTACATCTTACTACAAAAATCCCTCTTATGAATGCAAATGGAAAGCACAGAAAATAAATTCATTTCCAGAGATGGGTATAATGAATTTAATATTAAGTTTTAAAATTAATTTTCTTATTTGAACACTAGCATTGAATTCACAGTATGGGGCATAATGTTTCACAGTAAAAAAACTTATTCCTCTTATTTCTGATAATGATATAAAACTGTGTTTTATACAGGCACTTACAGATCTCTTATTATCCATTATTACTTTCTCAAGCTAATTATTGTTTATTTGTGAAGATATTTTCTGTATGACAACAGTTTTTAGTGCAAATCCAGGAAGTGTCTAAGTTGGCAACTATTACCTGGGATTTGGAATATAGTTTTAGAAAGTTTTTAACCAGATTCATAGTGTTACACATGAGGTTTTGTCCATTTTCATGGAACATAAGAAATATTGTTAAAAAGTTACTTGGGGGACAATGAAAGGACATTAAACCAAAGACCACTACTTCATTTAGAAGTTACATTATCTATTTCATCTGATATATCTTCATGCAGCAGATTTCATTTGCTCTGAAATCAGTTTCCAAGACAGGCTGAGTTCTACAAATAACAAGTTGCTTTGACAAAGATATACTTTTAAATTGCCAACCATTTTCATATCAAAAGATAGCACGTAATTATATAAAGGGTTCACAATACATTCACTGGATAAAATCTATTTCATACTGGAACTTAGAATATTCTTATATATATTTAAATCTGACAACTGATAATTACTCTTCAAATGTTCAAATGTAAGTTTACTTACCATATCCAATAGGCAATAAAATTTTCCATGTACAATCTAAGTTACTAGGGTAATTTCCAGGAAAACCTGGGCTCAGGATCACACCACCCATGTTTGTCAGTGTTCCACCACATTTAGCTATTAAAAATAAAAGAAAGTCACTGTATCTTTTAATAATTTTATTTCTTAATATTTAACATTTTTTCCCCAAGACCACCAAGCAGTGAAACTTATTACAGTTGAAATATTCCTCATGAAGGAAAAAAATAATTTGAGTTAAAGCAATATGCTTACTTAATGCAATATTTTCACTGTGATTTTATTGCAAATGTGTAGTTGCACATATAGAGCGTGTAACCCACTGTCTCACCTTGCCAATTACAGTTAAAAACTTCTGGTGCTATGTTGAGATAGGTTTCATAATCAGAGGAACAAAGCTGGAATTAAACTGAATTATAACACCAACCCATGATGCAGCTGCAGATCTACTAGTTAATACAGATAACTCCACACTTGATTTTAAAAACAAACCAAAAATGTTACCACAGTTTTTTCTTTAATTTGGAAGGAAGATAGACTAGCTGCATAACAGAACTATTCTTTTCTTACTATCTGTATGCTTTTCTTTAGCAAATTCATGTGTATGGAGATTGAAAAGCCATTTACATCATTTAAGATGACATAAAGCTAAGCTATAAATATAGGAATCAACTTGTAAAGGAGTTGTTGAATTTACACCTCCACTAGGACAATACTATGAAGGAAAAGTAATTTCAAGAAATTAAATTAATAACTTGTCGTTTATATTTATTATTCGAGGAATCATTACTTTAACTCCTATGAGTCTTCATGCCAGGTATTACAGTGATGTATGACCTGGTAACAGAATTGTGATATTGTGATACTGTGTGTTTTGATAATTGTACTGAAAAAATGAAAATAATCTACTGGTTAGACCACACAAGCAATTGAATTAAAATAGGAAGAACTCCACCAAAAAGCTGAGAAATCAGTCTCAAACTTCTCAAATATATCTACCTCCCTGAAATGTTAAATACATTATTTAGTGAAAAGAACAGAGGTTGATTTGCATTTCTAGAAAAATCAACATTTTAAGGGTTAGAGGCAGGGGAGGGGCAGTCATGTTTTAAGGATTTGTTTGTTTTCTTGGGGGTATTTTATCTTCAGGGACAACAAAATTTCATGAACTAAAGGAAAAAAAAATCAATGAGCACACTGTTTGCAAATAAGAACTATATTTCATATATAAGGTGAAACGTAAGATTAGTATAAAAAAAAAAAAAAAGCTACCCAAACCCCAAAATACAACTTCCTAAAAAAATTTTACATTTCTAAAATTGATTTGAAGGAACTGCACTGATTTCATATTAATCAGAATTGACTGCTTCTTTAGAAGTTAACAATACAAAATAATATATAGGCCCAACTTGACAAGGAATCTTTAAAACCATTTCACATTAATATTACTCCATATCATCCCAGGCTTTTAAATTCCTCTTAGATCTAAAGCAAAAACAAACAGCTTTTGCTGACTGAATATTGAAGTTAGAAATATTAACTGAAGAATGTTGAAGTCACAGAATGTTATGATGGAGCAGGGCTTCTCTCCCCTCCATCCCTGCTTTTTCTTGAAATAATCATGTCAAAAGACACCAGAATCTTGACTCTTAAACTTTGTTTAGTCAAGAAACAGTAGAGCAGAATGAGATTACTATTTACACAGGGAAAACTCAGTTCTGTTGGGTAAGGTCATAATGTGCTTAAAAGGGAAATATTTTTTAGCTTTGCTTTTTTATTCAGCATCATGTAACACCCTTCTCAGATGAAAATATCCAGCCCTTTCTGGATCCCTAAAACCACCCCTGAAATCTTGGCTTCAGAACTGCTGTCTACTGCAGACAGACTACCTGCTTCTTTGAGAAGCCCCATAGGCTCCCTGCATAACCTGCCTTGCTCTCGAGAAGGTTCGTCAACCTGAGCATGCTGCAAAAGGAGTGCGTTAAGTTCCTCTCTCTGATGAAGAAGATTCAGCCTGATGCAAAGCAGAATATTCAGGACAAGCTAAACAATGGTAAACATCTGGGTTTCCTCCTTTGCCCACTCTGACAATATTTTTTAAAATAGCATATGTACTATATACGAAGAAATGTTTTATTATCTTTCCATATTTTGTAGATACAAATGGAAACTCAGAAGTTCTGTATGAAAGAGAATTAAGTAAAGGAACAATAGGCTTGACAAAACTAGGACTCTCTTCTGACTGATGTTCAGAACACACTGAGAACAAGTAAGTATCCATACCAATGCAGAGAGGAGATGGATAGTTCCAGCGTCGAACTGTTCCTGGCATACAAGAAATATGAGAACGGCCCTGTTTGGAAAGGACAAAGTATTAGATTACTGGCACTCATTATGTGACTTTCCAGGAAGGCAGAGCTACACAGGACCTCCTGGATCATCTTATCTGTGTATTTTCTTGTATCAACCAACTGCATTATAATTACTTTTATGAATTTGTTAAACTCTATTTTCAAATACTTCAGGTTTTATGTTCCTACTTTTCTACTGGATAAATGTTTTAAAACACTCTTCCTTTGATAACTTGAAAACCTTTTCACGTTTCTGACTAAATACAAAGCTGGTTACAAGACAGAAACAGCTGACTTCGTGCATTCATATGGTCAAATTGATTCACTCTTTATTTCAATTCCAGGGTTCTCAACCACAATGTATGCATACTAGTTAATTTTCAGGCTGCAATTGGGAATGCATCAACCATTGCTCTGAGTGAGCAGTACAGACAAAGAGAGGAATTTGTTCCACATCTGCTTGCTACAGATGGTAAGGATGTGGACCATGCCAAGACAGTCATTCACAATTAGCAGCAGGCCTTGAACTCTCACATGGTGTCACAACATGACCCACTGCATACATACAACATCTTGTCAGACAGCTATAAAAGTGACTCTTTATTTAGCTGTCATGTTTAATTTACTCTGCATATTTTTAAGAAACACCACAAGAACCGAGAAGAATCATGTGATAGCTGGAAGTGAAAAATAACATGGCTGTAACCTGCAAAGTCTATTTCCACATACTTCAGGGTGGCTTCCCAGGACAAACTGTAAGATGTTCCCAGCTTTACTTGCACTGGCAACAGTTCAAGCTGAAAATTTAATAGTAGCACAAACAAAAGTAATTTTTTGTCAATTCTGTCCTCTGATGAACTCAGGTTATGCATTCTGCTGTCGGAATGTGAAACCTGAATAAACTGTCAAGAGTGAAAGAGTCTGATATGAAGATTGAGACATGGGACTAAGAGCAAGGTTTAGTTCCTGTTTTAATCATTTAGATACACAAACTTGGTCAAGTCACTTAACATCTCTTGTTTATCACATGCATTAAGAGCTTAATATTTAGTAAGGTAGTGTATTTTATCAATATAATATGAAGACTTTTTAAAATATTATTTGTCCATAGCAATCAAATTCTCATAAAAATAAGTAAACTACAGTAAAGAAAAATCCATTTGATAAAATTATTTCTGCATCATTTGGTATGTTTACAAAAAAGAAACTACACATGTTACTTTGAATAAAGTTCATATAAAATTGTATGGAAATGTACGGTATAAAACTATTTTAATTAAACATTTACTTAAGTATATTTAGACAATCAGCTTCTCAAAGACAAACTGAAGCATTTCCAAAAAATGGCTTGAAAGGAAAAAAAAAAAATCACTTTTTATTAAAATTAATAAAAATTAAATTAGTCATTTTCTTATAAAAATACACATTGATAACAATTCAATACTTTTAAAAAAGCAACGTTTTAATTTTAAGTGAAAATTGTGCATGCACTTATTGTGTCATCTTAGTTATTTGCAAAATGCTTGAGGTTTTGAATAACTTAATGCAATATTCCCTGTTTTATTTTATTCTCTACTCCTAGTCTTCCATGATTGCATGTCTCTGATACGAGTTGGGGGGAAGCCATAATTTAACTACAGTGTCAAGAAAAAAAGTAAAAAGGCCTATAAAAAATCTTTTGAAAATTAAAATTAAATTATTCCTCTGGCTTCAAACCTCTTCCCAACAAGGACACACTCTGATTTCAGTCTTTTAATGTCCCCTCCTGTGGGGAGACACTTAATCCTACAGCTAGCAATTACCTTTCTTATGCATCTCCAGGTAGTAGTTTGAGCTCTATGACTTTTCTGGTAAGTCTCAATTATAAACTAATCCACACCTGATTGTTATTGCTAGCTGTGAATATGTTCTCTAAAGACTGAGGGTAAATTCACAGCTAGAGTGAAAATAAAATAAAAAAAAAGATCTTCAAAGTTATGCTGATCTGTACTTGTTGAATAGCAAACATACTGTGCATTGTAGAACCTTATTTTCATTAATATTTCTTTTTAATTTGGAGCCATTTTTACTTCTCCTGTCTGTGCAACATGCTAAACATACATGTATATGCACTTTCTTGCAGCAGAGTCCATACAACATAGAAATTCTCATTAATATTTTGAAGAGTTTCAAAGTCTTTTTTATTGAATTTGGATATTGAAGGTCTTTTGTTTTACACTTTAGACAAGATAATGAAACTAGGTTTTATATAGGTCAGATACCATAGTTAGGATTAATTTTGTATATGTATGGAAAAAGAGGTAAGAATTACAGTTAAGGAACAATATGCTATGAAATTTTAAGGGATTATTTCATTATAGAATCCCTGTAAATATAAAAATAAAAGTGCAGTTAGCCATATTCAAGGATTACAGAAAAGACTTGCATATGGACAAAAGATATTGTGTGGTTTGTGATAGTGATGTACACAGTGTATTAAAGTTTAGCATTAACACAGACCAGTTTCTTATGTTCAGACCTCTTCCTCACAAATACGTTTGCTTTATACTGATAATGTATTTATGAACTCATATTTCTCATTTTTTTCTAAGTAAAAATAGATCAAAAATATCGAGTAAGGGCTAACAATATGTATCTCCAAAAGGTTTCCTGTACTCATTCCAGCTATATTTGACATATTCATATTCTACCGTTATCACTCTACCTCAATATTTCAGCAGTACTATTTTAAGTACAGACAGAAAATTCAATATGCTGTATCTTGAGGGTTATCTATTTCTAATCCATATCATAAAAATTGACTCATTGCCTTTTTTTCATATGCAAAATTCAGATGTTTCATAGTTGAAAAAAAAGGGAGAGAAGAGTGTACAATATGATGGGAAATATAAGTAGGAGTCACCCCATCAAACATAAGCAGTGAAAAGTTAGATATCCATGTTAACCTTTTGATATACTAATCAGTGAAGAAAGACGATACTTTCAGAGTAGGGTACCTGTCCTAACACAAAATCTTAGTATGGATCAGCCCTTGGGGGTGTGTGGCTGGTTATCTCTAGTGTCACAACGAGACCCTAAATATCTGATTCAAATTAGATAACTGGTTTTTAGATGGAAAAAATTGGATTAAATGATATTCCATCTCCAGAGGAAACAGTTAGCTTAGGGTAAATTTTTCACTTTTTTTTATTAGATCACTGCTATAAGCTTATCCGACAATGAGATGTTCACCTATAGATATTTCAGTTTTTACAGCTCAGAAGCAGTGGCCTGGATCACAGAAATGAGGTGTTAAACACCTATTGGCAATTATATGAACAGTAATTACGTGACAGTCTACCAGCATCACCATCAGATCCTGATCCCTTCACCATATGGTGGAAATGAATAAAAATACATAAAGAATTCCACACAACTTTTCTACACATATTCAAAATAGGAAACTCTCATAAGGCAAAGAAAAGATTACTTCTGATTTAATCCCACAACTGTTAAAATATAATTATATTTAATGTTGTGTAACCAAGTTTATTATAGGCTGACTTCCAGATAGATTCAGCATTGAAATAGAATTTCCTGAGTCTAGGGATTAATAACAATAAATTTAGCTCAATACATATAGAAAAGGACTATAAGAACCTATAAGCTACATCTGTGCTACTGAAAGTGCTTGGACTTGTTTTCTAGCCCTGAGACCAAATGCTCATTCTTTTGTGTATCTACCTCCTCAACTTTTTTCACTTCCAAAACAATGTGTCACAATGCAAACTACCTATCAGAAATAGTCTGTGGTTTGTGACAGTTACTGAACTGCGATGCTTCACCCAGGCTAGAAGCATGCCAACACCCCATTCTAACAAATTAATAGCACTGAAGATCAAATTTCAGTTCCCATACCATTGCTTTGGCTACAGCAACACAGATAGATCTGCAGTAAATGGCATTTCATCATATAGTAAATTTAATGCTACTTTGAAATAGAAAAAGGTTAATGGTTCATTAGCAGTCTTTAAACGGAAGTCAGAATCTATTTGGGAGTCAAGCTTTAATGACAGACGGTCCTTTTGAAGTATAATAAAAATGTTATATCAAATCTTTCATTTTCTTATTGACATTACTGCTATCTACAAAATATGCTATAAGGGAAAGATAAAATAGGAAAAACAAAGTTAATAAAGTCCAACAGTTAAAGGTTTTAAAACAGTAGGTATTTTCAAAATAATATTAAATTTTCCCTTGCTGGAAACAGAAGAACTTAAGTAGTTTATATTATGAACCATCAGCTGGCTTGTAAGCAATCCTCAAACCCTTAAATGAGCAGTGAGTGCTCAGGATGGGTACAGTAGGCTTTATTGTGCACAATTATTGTATCTTTTCTAATTAGTAGGATACTAGTATGATAGAATATTTTTTGCTATGGATATGGGGTGTTTCTGATACAGTCTGTTTCAAGTCATGTTATAAATGTAAAGAGCACAGATTACATTAAAGACTTGATCTTGTATCTGTAATACATGACTGAAAAGGTAAGCATATTCCTAATTACCTAGAGAGACTTTTCAAGTGTAGGTGTTCCCACAGACAGCCTAGAGTTAAGATGTTCAGTCTGAATCCTCTCTGAATTTTACGAAAATGGTAAGGAATACTGAGACTAAAGAGTAAGCCTATATATGCTGAGAGACAGCTAATTCAGCAAGCATTGCATAAGGAGCCATGACTTAATCGTTCTCTGGAGCAGAAGTTATGACGCTTTGCTATCTCTGATACACTGGTATGTTTTTACATTGTCTTGAGTGGGACCTATTACCACCCAAAAGATTTTGAACTCAGATGTTTACGGCATACCACATCAGTGATGGGATATATGTAAATGAGTTAGAGGATCTAATGAGGGAAGAAAAATCTTTCAGTCCTAGATTTACATAGTGCTGTGACATTTACAAACAGCAGCTCAGTAACACATCCACCATGGGAAACTAAAAATGTGTGAACAGTGTATATCCCCAATCTGTGAACTAATTGGTAACACTTCTTTCCTTGAGAGATTTTAAGAGTAGATTTAGCATGAATAAAATTTGCTTTAGAAACTAAATTCTACAATTTATGAGCAGAATACGAAATCTCATGATGTATTTCTACCACTATGGTTAAAATTTCACCTAGAGGAACCACTTCCAAAAATGGAAAAGCACAGTACAGTTTCAATAAGCATAGTACTAAAATAATTTTCTAGAGAAAGCATTTTAACCATGTTATTTTCTTGTCCATTTTGATGTTTTTTTTACTGCTCAACAATATGTTAATCTGAGACAAGATTTGCCAGCCCAGATTTACTGAGGGCCAGACATGTTATACATTCATAGCTTTATAATGTGGGAGTACTCACATAAATTCTACTTAATACACCTCTATGGACACACTACAGATTCATCATTAAAATAGATTTTGGGTAGGTCTATTGCCATTTTGTTGCAATTCTTCCACAGTTTATAATTTGAAGAAAAAAGAAATAAATACCTGTAATGTATATCCTGGCTCACACTGAAATGACAAAACATCATTCACCATATATCTATCTCCTGATTTGATCCCATTGCTAGGAATTACTGGTTCTGGACAGGCAGCAAGGCCTACAGCTGAGGAAAGTAAACACAAAGATTGAAAAAACATAGATAAGTGGACAACAGCTCTTCATTGATATTCTCTGCTCTAATGAAGTTTTTCCACAGCATTGTTTTTCTTAAAACAACATTAATAAAAAATTTATTCCAACATTAAACTCAAATTTGTTTAAAACATAGTTTTCAGAACTGCCCTGCAGAATACAGATGGTATGACTGAAACACAAAAACTATATACTGTGAATGTACCAATTACTATGTCATGTTGCTATGATATACTACGCCATTTTATTGTCTTCAAACAGTATGGTAATTCTAGTATATTAAACAGCCTTTTTTAAATTATGGGGTTTTTTTCTTTTCTTATACTTGTGAAGGAAATGGAGAGAGAAAGAGGGAAACACATGTATATTCTCTCTTTTCAACAACAGATGAGCAGAACTACTGAGGTTCGGTGGTAGAGCCTTTTGAAACAGTAGCTAAAGGCCTAGGGTGTTCCTATTGTTTAGACAACCTCATTGACTATAAAGAATTTCAGACATCTAAAATTTAGTCCTCTTAACCCAAAACTAAATATTTGCATAAGTGTGACATGACTGTCTGTTCTTAACTATTTTTAAGCCAGGTGTTAGCAAACAGAAGAGTAATTTTACAAAGACTTTACATGATTAGTAATTTCTCAAATGTGTTCACTTAAATTTGGCAACCTAAAGTACTAGATTCTGATTTTTGCCAAGCACATATCACCTTTTTTTTTTTTTTTAACTTGGGTGCCTATCTAAAGAGTTTGTTATTCAGTACAACTAAAAATTAAATATCATCTCTGCTAGGCTCATAATGAACAAGATAGTTGAGAAACTGCTGATTAGATTAAATAATTCTGTGCTTTTAAGATTTTATTTGCAAACTGAGGCACCAGCAGAATTAGTTTGTTGGTTTATGTTCTGAAGACAGAATCTCATTCCCCTTATAATATTAAAAACTTTCTTTGAAGTCAAAAATAAATTAAAAATGTATAATATTAATTGTGAAGTCATTTATTAATTAGAGGAAGTTACTACATAAATATGTAACCGCTATATTTTATTAATAACTTTACACTCTAAACCTTTATGAATCTACTTTTCATCGCTCAAATGCAAATGCCTTACAAATCTTAGATACACATAGAAGAATTTTGTGTTTCCCACTTCACTCACAGTCACTTTTTGCAGCTCAAGATTTAGTTGAAGTATATATATTTTCCCTAATGAAACACACAGAAGTTTGAAATCGCTTTTATGCTTTCACCTGAAAATAAGATTGCTGAGTAATTTTTTTTTTTTTTTTCTTTCTTGGAAATAACTTCCATATTCCTGTATGTACTTTCTATGTCCTGTGATCTTGAGTCTTACTACATTTCACATTT
This sequence comes from Tyto alba, assembly GCF_018691265.1. Lineage (NCBI taxonomy): Eukaryota > Metazoa > Chordata > Aves > Strigiformes > Tytonidae > Tyto > Tyto alba. Next base: position 27,040,524 of record NW_024881316.1, on the reverse strand, counting down.
TTCAGGAATGAACAGTGATAATGGCAAGCCATTTTAATGATGAGTGAAAGCTATCAAGGAATGAAGTGCAGTCTTCATAACAACTGATGGAAGAGTTATTAAACTAAATATTTTTAAATTAACATATAACAAATTATTTAATAGTTGCAAGTTACAGGATTTCCCTGAAGTAATTCCTTTGTGAACTGGAATCTATAATTTAGGAAAATATCTAAATGTACTTTAAAGATTTTCAGCAATTTCTACCACAGAATTTTGATGTTCTACCAATATTATCAACTTTCAAATGATGTTATGGTGATTTCATGTGGCCAGTAGGGATGTCATGTATGGTCGTTATATGGAACTATAATGTTCCAAATAGGCATGAGGATGCCATCATTAACTTCGATGGTTTTGGTTTTACTGCAGTTACCTAATATCATTCTTCTGGTCATTCACTCTGTATTCCTCAATAATGTAAATGTATCTATGCCTGGAAAATATCTTTGAATATAGGTACTAAATACCTGTGATCTGCATTTACACAAACTGCCTGTTTGCTCCAACATTAAGTGAAGGGTAATAATTCAAACTTCAAAAAATTAAAAAAAAAAAAATTCAAAAAAAGTATATAGATTGTTATTTATTAATTTGAGAATCCAGTGTTCAGACACAGTTTAAGTGAATCGAGACTTATTTCTACATTTCCTTACCCTTCCCACTCTTGAATAGAATATAAAATTAAGAACTTCTCCAAACTCACCATTATTTAACAAATAAGTACCTAACAAAGGCATTGTGACTGATTTGTTTATAGATAGCAATGTACCTGCTGAATTCTGTGAATATAAATTAATTTCATTATGCATAAGAATATAAGGTCATTTCTTGTCTTCAAGAAATTTGTATTTTGGCTGAACTCAGCATTCCTGTGTGTTGAGAGTTACAGGCCTGCAGTATTAAATCTGTATGAATAAAGTTACTTTTGCAGATATTTCTGCAGAAACAGTTTTATAACGGTGACTGCATAGCAATACTAAAAATGTGCTTGTAATATAGCTCTTTCTATCAATAGCATACAGAATTTAAATAGACTATGATCAGAAGAAAATCTTCAAAGTAGTTTTCTGTGCAACTGTTAGATACAGTTTTACACTATGTATTTTATCTTTAAGAGATACTAATAACTTAATAAAACCTTTTTATTTTTGCTAGCTGCTTAAACTTTGAATAATAATTTGTATATGCTACTTATTTGGTCTAATGATAGAATTTATAATATAAAATATTCTATCAGAATATCACAAAAACCCACTCTTAATTGACTCTATTTGATATACCTGACATTAAGAAGCAATATTACCTCACCAAAAGCAAAGAGAAATTTGGAAACGGAGTCAAATACTATTCTGAATCCTCAATCTCATCATTCTAATCATTACATAATACTAGACTAGTTTAGTTAGATAACTAGTTTAGTTAGAACTGGTCCAAAAATCTAAAGAATGCCTAGGAGAAATCAAACAAATTCTGGTATCAGGGCAAAAACTAGAGAACTTAAATATTCAGAGACTCTCAAATGCAATAAACTAGATTGTATGTGAACAGTCAGTAATAAAGGGAAAACATGTTGAATGTCAGGTCCAAGCAATCAAAAAAGGACAAGGATTGCTTAGTGCATGCTCTTCAGAGCTCAGATTCTGCTATGCAGTACAAGAGAGAACACATCAATGTCAAGAATGATAACCCTCTCTATGACCTTCTTCCACTTACTGCCTGATAAATACTTTCTTGGCTCCACTGTGGCATAAGACAAATATGCGTTACCTCCATAATTATATACATGCCTACAATTACCTCAAATTCTGTCCAAACATCACTGCCATTTCTGGCAGAAAGAAAATCCTTGCTGGCATATCTGACAATGTGAATGCCCATTAGTGTCCGTTTCAGAAAGCTGCAAACTGAACAACACAAAAATTTCTTGACAGTTTGACCAAAAGTCATCAGGCTTTCTTTTTTTAATTCCTTCCTCCTGTCCTTATGTGGCTAACTGAAACATATTGTTCTTTATTATATTACAAACATCAAACTGGAGTGAATTGTTCTTGCTGTTTTGATGATATCAAAACCCAAGCTGTTTCTTCCAAAACTGCATGCTTCAGACACCAGCCTAGAAAATGTATTTATCTCAGTGAATTACTGCAAGAAGGGTCAGATTCATATCAACAGCTAGTAAGTTGTATAGGTATACTGATAGGATCAGGAACTTGCTAAATTAAAAATGGCATATTTATGATTCACATCTGCTTTAACACAAGGAAAAAGAAAAGATTGCTGCACGGAAGAGCCACATTAAAGAGCAAATGGCATGAAAGATCTTAATCTAGACCTGTGAAAAAAATATGCTACTTAGAAGAATACATTTGATTCTCTGTTAGTATGATTTTTATCTTTGAATTTATTAGAGAACTTTATGATAGAGAAGTACTACAAAAGTCATTATTCTCTAATCTCCTTACCAGTGAATCCAAAACTTCAGCTTCTGAGAACCTTTAACACTTGAAAACATGCAATAGAGAAGCTTTACAAAAGGACACAGTAATTAAAAGTAAGCTTATAGTGGTAAAACAAAAGCTTACAAAAAGAATGATGCTGAATTGTCCCATACATACTATAATTTAATGTAATAAGGCTAGATGACATTAAAATAAGGCTAGATGCCTATTAAAATATCAGTTGCATAAAACAGGATTTTTACCAAATTATTTTATTACTAATAGATATATTTGGATATATTCACACAATATTGACTGATATTTGTGGCCTAAACATATGTGTCTCTGTTAAACATAATTCAGCTCTTACTAAAACAAATCTGACCGAGAGCTTCAAGCAGTTTGATGCATGACCAAACACACAGTATTTCCATATTTCTTGTTTTATTTGTTTGTATATTAAATAAAATATTGAAACTACTACTGAATTAATAAATGAGATTTTAAGAGCAACCTTGAAACATCAGTACCCACAAATTCAATTGAATTAAACAGGCACATTTCTAAACCATACCGTTTGGATAGTTGTTTCCTTTGTTCATTCAGATTAGAAGGAATTCAATCAAGTAGTAGGAATATTTACTTTTCCTACTGTTGTACATATTAGAAACACAACAAAGCACATTTTGATTGGACTTCTTGGCGGTTTTGAATATAATTATATTATTTATTCTACCACAGTTTTTTGGGAAAAAAACCCACATGCATATGAAGGATTAGTTTAAATTATTAATTCCTGTCTTTTCTACAGTTATCTGTTGCACATTTTACTGCTTTGTTTTTCACCATAGGATACTGAAACCATTTTAACACCTAAACCCCTTCTGAAATAACAAGAAACAATACCACACAGTGGCTTTCAACAATACTCTACAATTATGTTATGACCAGAATGAATCTTTAATAATGCACTGACCAATTATTTCTTTTAATTTGAGTGAGTTCATATATCTGACTTTGAAAACAAACAAACAAGCAAACAAAAACAAACAAAAAAAAAGACAAAGAAACAAAGAGAAAAAACACTAAGTCATCAGTTTGACTGTAGCATACAAATTAAGTATGACTACTCAACTTGGATGACCAATTCTTACCTACATTCTTGATGTCTAACACAAAAACATCTTAAAGTAAATGACAAAATTATATTGTTCACCATAAGACCTGTGTGTTTTTGAAGGCTACAAAGGGAATATGTGCACTGTCTCAGTTAGACATGAACCTAGATTTGCAGGAACAGACTGCCCAGATCCTTCCCATGAAAATAAAGGCATACATAGAAAGAACCCATAAGTGGAGAGGACAAGAGAAAGACATATTGCTAAAAGGAAAACAAATTTTGAAGAAATAAAACAATACTTATTCAATAATTTCAATTATCATGAAATATGTAGGATTAAAATAAGTTCTCATAAGTGGCTGAATGTTTTATAAAGTATTTATGAAATTCTATAAAGTTATTTTAAAACAGCAATATATAGTGTGGAATGAATATAAGATATGTGAACAAATGATAGCAAACTAAATATATTTTACTGAATGAAAGCAGGTTTCCTTAACATACTGATCTAAAACCAGGTATTCTTATAGCATTTATACTGGTGAAAATAAATTTTTAAGTAGAAACTCATCCATGTATTTTAAAATACTGCGTTAATGTACAATTTATATTCTAGAGAAATAACTTCTATTCTGCATAAATAATTTAGGAATGACTTAAGGACACTGTCCTCCACTGATCCTTCCCCCTTCAAAGTTCTTCTGGGATGAATGGAATGTTCCTAAATAATTCTCATTTCCTAATGTCATTATGAAGACACTTTGCATATAACGACATCAGGGCTCTGCAGGATTCTGGGATGGTTAGTTTAGAGCAGTTTTACTTACTACTTTAATTTGAAATGCATGCAGAAGATAAAGCTAGATGAAACAGTAATAGGTCCACTTTGTCTCTTCTGTCCCTGTTTTAGCCTGCTAATGTAAGATTTGAAGCTATTTGGAGTTGTGATTGGCAGCTCCTTATGGCAAATTGTTTTTTGTTTGTTTGTTTGTTTGTTTTCTGGTAATATCTATAGTTAGAAACCTAATTGACTTCACTGTAATTCCTAAAGGTCTTCTCACTAGAGAAGAAATTATATTAAAGTGGAAGGTCATCACTTCATTGTTCCAGGACTAACACTGTTTCACCTACTGAGAGTTTGCATAGGAAGTGTTTTGTTTTAGTTCTAATGATTTATCATTCTTGTTAATCAAGGAGCAATGAGTACATAGTAACTTTCATTGCATTTCCTGTTCATGTAGTATTTTCTATTCATTCTCCAAAGCTTTAAAACAAAGCTCATTTACTTAAATAAGTTTATTAAAATGTTTTAAATGTTTAAGGACTAAGCATTAAGCCTGGTTCCCAAGTTAAAAGAAAGTAAAAAAAAAAAAAAAATAAAAGCAATACAATGCAAAATGTGAAAAGAGGATTTGTAAATTTTCACCTTATGAAGTTTTCTCAATTTCAAAGATAGACACCTTTCTCTCTTTCCAAAACAGTTATATCTAAAATCATATTAAAGGATCCAGTGTTCTCTGATGCGTACATATAATTTCAGTTATTGCTAACTGTAAACTATGTATGTGTAGAAGAAGAAAAGAACTCTAAGGCTGTAGACCATGTGGGATGTAGGTATCCATGAAGTTTAGTATTTTGGTCCATTATATTAGAAAATAAAATGAAGCCATGATCTCTGTGGATTTCCCTCAAATCTGATGAAAAATCAGAACTGTGAATTTTTAATCTGTTTTGACTGAAAGAAATTATAGAATCATATAATAGTTTGGTTTGGATGGGACATTAAAGAACATCTAGTTCCAACCCTCCTACCAAAAACAGAGACACCTTCCACCAGACCAGGTTGCTAAAAGCCCCATCCAACCTGGCCTTGAACACTTTCAGGGAGGGGGCATCCACAACCTCTCTGGGCAACCTGCACCAGTGCATCACCACCCTCACAGTGAAGAGTTTCTTCCTTATATCTAATCTAAATCTACCCTCTTTCAGTCTAAAACCATTACCCCTTGTCCTATCACTACACTCCCTGATGAAGAGTCCCTCCTCATCTTTCCTGTAGGCCCCCTTTAAGTACTGGAAGGACGCTATAAGGTCTCCCTAGACCCTTCTCTTCTCCAGACTGAACAACCCCAGCTCTCTCAGCCTTCCCTTGTCAGGCAGGTTCTCCAGCCCCCGATCATCTTCATGGACTCCTCTGGACCCACTACAACAGGTCCATGTCTTTCTTATACTGGGGGCACCAAAGCTGGACACAGTACTTCAGGTGGTGTCTCACAAGAGTGGAGTAAAGGGGGAGAATCCTTTTCCTCAACCTGCTGGTCACGCTTTTTTTGATGCAGCCAAGGATACAGTTGGCTTTCTGGAATGCAAGCACACATTGCTGGCTCATGTCCAGCTTTTCATCCACTAGTACCCCCAAGTCCTTCTCTTCACAGCTGCTCTCAATCCACTCTTCACCCAGAAGAATCAAATGATTTCTCAGGAAAAAAACTTCATAAGCAAATCCATTCCCTTTCCACAAATGAGCAGAAACTATATACAAGTGCATTTTAATTCATAAAAGTGTTACTCAAATACTAAAATAAGCATAGCTATAAATAAAATACTTCCAATACAACCATTATTAAATTTTAATCAGAGGCACAGAATACCCACCAAATTTCTATAGCAAAATATTTTAAAGAACAAAATGACCTAGTTGAAAATGAGATAAAGTGTGCCCATCAATTTTAGTTCTCTAAGGACTAGTTACAATTTAGTCTTCTCTATGAACTTTTTGTCTATCCACAGGTAAAACAACATTAAATAACTAATTGTTTGCATCTACATTGCTGAAGTGTTGTGCTGGAGGTTTTTAAAATACATAAATACATATTAATTCTGGCTTGTGTTCATGATTATATTGTCATTTATTTCTATTTAATTTTATTTTCTTTTACATAACTAAGGGAAAGTTTTTCAGCTCAAATAAACTGGAATAATTATGTTGTTTTTTTTAAATGAATTCATACTGATACTAGCTCTTACTAACCAATAATCTCTCTTCAGTTCTGTGCTCTCTCTTCCTCTCTCTATTCTATTGTGTCCCCTCAGCTTGCTTTCTGATCAGGAAATGAGAGATGTTATATAAACCTTTCTGGAAATCTGTCATTCACTTTCAAAATACTAATTTTTCCATATGTCACTGAATTTTCTTTTGTTTGGACTACATAAAATCAAAGAGAAGTTCTACAATAAACAGTAGAACTGATGAATGGGTAAAAAGGCCTTTCTTACTGGAGGGTCCAGGATTCATTGCTTTCCCTCTGTCCTCAATAAAGACAAACTGAAAGAAGACAACAGAGTAGATTCCTGCAAAGCAGTTACTGACACCTTACAGAAAGTAAGAGAGAAGACCTTGTCACCTGCAATGATTTGAATCTCCATTGCTGCTGCTCAGCGCAACATCCTTTTCATGGACATATACAGAGCATATTGGCAAAAGAGAATAACTGCTAAGATTTCTTCTATAATTCCATTCTATAAAATTTTAAAATATGTATTTGAACAAGAATGGAAAACCGTGTGCCTACTTAAGTACCATCAACAATTGCCTACATCCAGGTCCAGCTCTCTTCTAAATGTACACATTAAACATAGGTCTCTGGCATCACAATGGTGATGTGTTCTTTATATATTAGATCTTAGTGCTCTACTACTTCTTACAAAATGTTTAAATATAAGCTGAATCTGAATGCTTGACCATTTTTCCTAGTAATTACAATACTTATACAAATCCTCTTACAGCTGCTTAGTTTGTATTATTAAGTGAAACAGCCCTAAAAGTAGATATTGAGGACACCCACTATGACTACTCAGACATTCAAATTTCTGTAAGATGAAAGAATTGAAATTAGGCCTCTTATATTATAGCTGAATGTTACAGCAGCAAAGCATTTTATTTAGAAAGACTGTGAATCTAACCTTAATTTCAGTTGCTTTTATCAAAAGTATCTGATGTTCTAACACAGCATTTAATGTTGAATGCTTTTTCCCAGACACCAGGCATTTTTGTATTTGCTTCAGTAAGACAACCCCTCAGGAAAATGGCTTTTTTATTCCAAATTTTAGATTTACTTCTGAACTATAGATCTTTGTTTTTCCAATATTGCTTCAAATAATAGGTGACCGAATGATCACAGGCTTCAGAATTCATAATCAAACACTAGCAATATCTGCATCTTGTTACACAGCAATATCTGCATCTTGTTACCTTCACCTGTACTGAGTTGCACTTGTAAAAAACCCAGGCCTTGAAATACTGGCACCACTGAAGTCAGTAGATGCTTTAACAGAGCACAGTTGTGGGACTGGCAATTAGGAGACAAACAAAAACGTAAATTCAAGTGACCTTGCATGCTCCCAAACACTTTTTACTTGTTCACAGAACACTTTTTTTTTTTTTTTTCAGGAGTCAAGGGGATAATAAAACTGATAAAGATAAATACTGAACTTCAAAATGTTCATTGCGCAGCAGCATCCTAAAATAAATCTACTTCTTTTCACTTCATGTGGAATTATACTTTCACTGAAGGTTAAGGGGAAAGGCTTGAGGAGGAAAACAGGCTGACCAACTGGGGAGGAGGGCTCCCCAGACAAAAAAAGAGAACTTTGTCAAAATAGTAGATTCTAAACAAAATTTCTGCAGAAGTAATAGTCTTATTTTCATTCTGCATCGCCATTAGAATGGTTGTATTCAAATAGACCTACAACATGCTTGCATATACATGCTTGAAATAAACAGGAAACTAAATGAAAACATTAAACTATCTTGTGGATTATATTTAGTTTAAAATATTTGTTATGACCTGAAAATCTAGTCTTTCAAAATTCCTATTTAAATTTTACACAATTTTTAATCTCAGTCCTAAACAGAGTTTAATAAAGATCATCCATGTATTTATTTACTTATGTGTATTTCTTAATAAGATTATTAAGAAGTAATTATTATTAAGAATATTAATATTTTTAGACTTTGATATTGGAATGCATATAATGCAAAAACAAACTCAATTTTCAAGAAACTACTTGAATGCCCTTCGTAAGAAAATAGATCCTGTTCATATTTAAAAATTAAAGAAGATATACTTTGTGACCTTTATCAAAGCATTCATCACACTGTTATCTCATCATCATATTATTTTTTTAGAGACTAGAATATTAGGAATACCTATTTCCAGTTAAAAACATTACTATGCAATGCTATGTGCTGAATTACTATTCTATAGTATTTAAAACTTCTGAGAGAAGTAATATAAACATGCATGTTTAAATTAAATATGAATATGTGAGAAAATACATTGATGATTATAACACCAAACCTCTGTATTTTAGAACCAAGATGCTCACAAAACATGAAAAGTTAATATATAGCAGAATTTGCCATTAAAATTCTTAGGTTATTCTGCTCTTACCGTAAGTGATTTACCAAGATAATTTTAGTATTTTCTTGTAGCTCTGAGATGATGTCTTTTTTTTTTTTTTTTTTTTAATTTACAGCAATTTGGTGAGGGAAACAAAATTGAAGGAAAGGAAAGAACAGCAAAGAATAAATATATATGCATGCATAAATAGGAAAAAAAAAAAAAAGAACGTGTTATCTGTTCTGGTTGTATCTATTTCTAAGCAGTAAAACTAACTCTTCTTTTTTTTTTTTTTGTTACTTGTATTTCAGAACTAAGCTAAAATAAGTTGAAAAAACCCTACTCCACAATTAATTCCCACCTTTCAAAAATGTTGTGAATTGCTAGGTTGAGTTGTTATATACTGTTAATTTGTGAAAGCTGTTTTCAGCAATTTCAAATGTCATTTCTTTTAAAATTTCAGTTTGATAGCACTTATATCACATCTATGTCAAAAAGACTTTGGTAGTCAGGGAAATAAAAAAAAAAAAAAACACAAACCAAAAAGAATGATATAAATGCCCTCTTTCCCTTTCCATATGCATGCTTTTTCCTGAAACAGTTTCAAAAAACAAGCAGTCTTACTTTTGTATTCCAGGTGAAAACCAGCTGCTGCCACACTAATGTCAGAGTGAAAATGCAGGTAAAGTTGATTGGAGGTGCTGTTCAACAATGCCGGCACAGTCGTACCTGGAAAAAAAAAAGTTATGGAATAAAGAGTTTTATACTGAAAAGAGATAACCAGGACTGAATCAGACAGGCTTATTTTCTTCTCATTATGTGCATGGAAATCTCAAACATTCTACTATGTTCTGCCTTTTCTCTTGAAGCTGCAAGAAAATTTTGATTACAAGCCATGATACTAAGAGGCTAGTAAGTACCATCCAACAAGATCCCATCATGTTTGGATGAAACTTCACTGACTTGGATAGAAAAAAAGAGGAGTAAACAGAGAACAATCACATAAGTAAAGGATTTGATTATGAGAACAAGCTCAACTGCCATCTGACTTTTTTCAACATTGTCGTGGTTTGAGCCTGGTTAGCAGCCAAACACCACGCAGTCACTTGCCCACCCTCCCTGACTTGGGAAAGGGGAGGGAATTAGAGGGGTAAAGGGAGACTCGTGGGTTGAGATAAAAACAGTCTAATAAGAGTAATAAAATAATATGGTGACAGTATAAACGGGTAATATACAATGCAATTGCTCACCATCTGCCGACCAACACCCTGCCTGTTCCCGGCTAGCAATCCTGAAACACAAAGATGTCACGGCAGTGATCCCGGAAGTGAGAGCATGCCTTCCCGCCCTCTCCTTCCTTTATATGGTGAGCATAACATCACATGACATAGAGTATCAGCCAATCCAGGCCTGGTGCTCCAATTGTGTTCCCTCCTTGCTTCTTCCATGCCTACACAGGCAGGAGCTGGAGAGTCCCTGAAACCTCAGTGTGCCATCAGCACTCCTTCAGCTACCAAAAGCAAACATGAACTCTATTCCAGCCCAAACCAGGACAATATCCACCCGTTATTCCATATGATTTACGTTATACTCAAATTCCATATTTCTGATACATTCTAATTAATTACTATCCTCTTCCTTGGTCATAGACATATGCACACAGATATCATTCCCTCAGTCCATGGGCCATCATTGCAGACTGTATCATGAGTTCATTTGGTCCACAGCTTCAGATTCCATCTGTCATAATAGTCCCTTCAGGCAGAAGGAGTGATGCTCAGTCTGTAGGGCGCAGGTGACCTTGGACCTGGCAGGAGGATGGCATGCAGTCTCTGTTGCAGTTGGAGCTGGTTGCTGATGTATCTGATGCTGTCGGTATTCACAGTCTGCAGCAGTCGCTGAACATCAGTTACTGAAAAAAATCCTGACTTTATCCAAGTTCATGTTTGCCTTCATGAATATGTTGCCATTAGCCTAATATGTATCAACCATAGCAAATCATTGATAGGGTGGTGTGGTGATTAATCTAATAGTTTACTGGCTATTTTCACCTAACATTAAGTCCCTTTGAGGCATATATCAGACTTCCACCTCCTTCTGCATTACCCACCAAGTGCACCCGGGTCCTTGTGCAAAGGTAATTCCACATATGGGCTTACCTTTACCTGGTATAGGAATAACCCAGAAAGTCTTCCCCAGAATGTTTTTAAGGTACACTACCAGGACTCTATCTCCATCTACAGTACGTAGAAGGTTTGACAGGGAAGGGCCAGCCTGGTTAGTAGATCCTCTAGTATTGACTAACCAGGTGGCCTTTGTTAAATGTGTGTCCCATTGTTTAAAAGTCCCACCTCCCATTGTTCTCAGCATGGTCTTTAGTAGCCCATCATACCGTTCAATTTTCCCAGAGGCTGGGGCATGATAGGGGATATGATATATCCACTTAATGGCATGTTCTTTTGCCCAGGTTTTTGTAAGATGATTTCAAAAATGAGCGCCATTATCTGACTCAAATCTTTCTGGGATGCCATGCTGCCACAGGACTTGTTTTTCAAGTCCAGAATAGTGTTCCAGGCAGTAGCATGGGGCACAGCCTATGTTTCCAGCCAGCCGGTAGTTGCTTCCACCATTGTAAGCACATAATATTTACCATGCCGACTATGTGAGAGTGTAAAGTAATCAATCTGCCAGGCCTCCCCATATCTATACTTTAACCATCTCCCTCCATACCAAAGAGGTTTTAACCACTTGGCCTGCTTGATTGCAGCACGTCTCACATTCACGGATAACCTGTGAGATACTGTCCATGGTTAAGTCCACCCCTCGGTCACAAGCCCATCTATATGTTGCATCTCTTCCTTGATGGACCGAGGAGTCATGGGCCCAGCGAGCCATAAATTTTTCACCTTTATGTTGCCAGTCCAGATCTACTTGAGCCACCTTAGTTTTAGCAGCTTGGTTCACCTGATGGTTGTTTTGATGTTCTTCCATCTGTCGATTTTTAGGCACATGAGCATCTGCATGGCGTACTTTCGCAACCAAGTTCTCTACCTGAACAGCAATATCTTGTCATAAGTCAGCACCCCAGATGGGTTTGCCTCTACGCTGCCAGCCACTTTGTTTCCATTGATGCAACCACCCCTACAGGGCATTTGCCACCATCCATAAGTTAGTGTAGAAGTAGAGGACTGGCCACTTCTCTCACTTGGTGATATATAAGGCCAGCTGGATGGATTTAACCTCTGCAAATTGACCAAATTCACCTTCTCCTTCAGCAGCTTCTGTGATGGAGCACCTCATACAAACTTCTGCCACATAGGCCGCGTGCATAGGACTTCATCTGGGTGTGTGGGTAGTTGTGCATTGTCTGGGACATAATAACAATCTCCTGCACAGCTAGTTTGTATCCTTCTTCCAATGGTCTTGTCAATGCCCACGTCCCTGGACAGGGATCCCAGCTGTCTGGCCTCTCTACCTTCTAACTCCAAACTATTGGCCCCACTATTACTTGGCTGCTCCAATGCTGGGTTAAGGTGCTCATCTGGATGACATCTGAAATCCTTTCTCATGTCTCGTAGTTCACTTAGGGATTGGGTGATTACCACTGGTTCTGCCTCCTCCTGTTCTTGTGATGGCCCTGGTTCATCATCATCTTTTACAGTGTGAGGTGATTTTTTTGTATCTTCTTCTGTATGGGAGCAACTGACACCATCATGGGTTTGTTCTCTGGTTCACCAGCAGTACTTATCACAGGGGTCAAATTAGCTAAAGTGCCTGTTGCCAGAGTTGGAGTGACTGCATTGTCTGGTGGAGGTGTCAGAGTGGTTGCAGTGCCTGGTGTTTTGTTCTCAGATCCAGAGACCTCTTCTTTTTGAGGGTACTGCATAACAATGAGCAGGGCTCAGTACACATGGGGCAAGCCCCAGCATGTTGCAATGATCTGTGTCTCTCTTGAGGTGTCGGGATGACAACACACCTTTTCTAAATATTTTACTAGCTTCTCAGGATCCTACACTTGTTCAGGGATACAGTTCCAAAGCATTAGAAGGCCCCACTGTCCTAGGTACTTGCCCATGCTACTCCACAGTCCCAGCCTCCCATAACTCTCCAACCTTGGGGTAGACCTCTGAGTGGTATTCAGAAACAGTGGCTTAACCCGAAAAAAAACCCTGAACCACATTCAGGTACACTACAGCTCCCATCAGTGAGACAACAACATTAGTGTGAGCATTCCACGGATATTCAGAATTCTCAGCATTCTCAAGCATACTTGCAAGTAGCCTGGAGAAGTGGAAGATGGAAGAAGGTATCTCCCCCTTGGGTGGGTTCTCCGAGGAGAAAAGGTGGAGGGTGTAATTCCTAACCCATTCCACTAGTTGCCCCCAGTGTACACAGATGATGACCATGCTGAGTACAAATGCCAAACTACTCTCAGGATTGAAGATTTTATCATGCCATAGATTAGTGCTACGTAATACAGCAATGCAAAAATCTTAATCCAGTTCCCATGGGTAATAAGCAGCAGTGTGGGGACTACATACGGCAAGTGATGTGATGTATAACACAAATGCATAAATGGAAGCGACGATTCTAGGAGCCAAGTGAATGACATTATACCAGGATGGACAGTCGGCATTATAACAAATTTGCTAGGACACACAGATCAATTCTGTTGTTATCTCAACCCTTCATGCCTCACATTGGGCGCCAAAAAGGACTGTCGTGGTTTGAGCCTGGTCAGCAGCCAAACACCAAGCAGCTGCTTGCCCACCCTCCCTGACTTGGGAAAGGGGAGGGAATCAGAAGGACAAAGGGAGACTCATGGGTTTAGATAAAAACAGTTTAATAAGAGTAATAAAATAATATGATGACAGTGTAGATGGGTAATATACAATAAAATTGCTCACCACCCGCTGACTGATACCCTGCCTGTTCCCTGCTAGTAATCCCAAAACACAAAGACACCACGGCAACAATACTGGAAGTGAGAGCCTACCCCTTCCCTCCCACTCCTTCCTTTATATGGTGAGCATAATGTCACATGACATGGAGTATCGGCCAACCCAGGCCCGGTGCTCCAGCTGTGTTCCCTCCTTGCTTCTTCCATGCCTGCACACAGGCAGGAGCTGGAGAGCCCCTGAAACCTCAGTGTGCCATCAGCACTCCTTCAGCTACCAAAAGCAAACATGAACTCTATTCCAGCCCAAAGCAGAACAGACATGCATATAATCCTGCAGTACAGAACAGAGAAGTCTACATTTTTTCACTGTGTCCAATCCACACCTTCCCAGTATAATGTTTCAACCACTTCTCTTAATTCTGAGGGTATGACAGGAAATGAAGAAACAGGTGTAACGCATTAAAAAAAAAATACACACTAGCTTTATCTAACTCAAATAACTGTAATGCAGTTGTGTGCCACTGACTTCAGTGTGTTCTACACAGCAAGATTATCACACACCTTGGACACCTTTTCCACCAGCATTGCTAAGTCTGATACTACATTTTTTGTTACCAAGTGACTAGTAACTCACATACTATAGTCTAAAACTTTAACATCTACTGAGGCTAAAAGTTATATCATCTTCTATGATTACCCTCAAAGACAGTATCAAGTAGCTAATGAACTTCAATGGTGGTTGCGTAAGAAATATGCAACCTAGCCATGGACCCCACTGATCCGGGCCCACCCATGAGCCCATGTCCCAGCCTGGCCTCAGACCGTCCCAGTCCCCAGAGAGATGCCCAACGACTGGATCTGGGGCTGCCCCAGTTCTCCCCACCTTCCCTGCTCCTGGCTGGGGCTGTGGGACAGGCCCTGGCTGCCAGGCCCTGCCCTGCCACCCTAGGGAGCCCCCGTCACTCCCAGCACCTCAAACCCAGCGATCTGCTGGTCCTTAACGTGCCTTGACACAAGGAAACGGTATTGTTATCTTTGTAATCTTCCTTAAGAAACACACTCCAGTGAATTCACCTTTCCAAATCAACTCCGTTACACCGTTTAATAGCACAGTTTAGTAAGTTCTTAGTAATAAATTGTACATCTGTACATCTGGACTGCATATTTAGAAGACAATTCACCGAGGGTGAATCGCAAGACTGTTATTTTACAGGATTTAGTAAGAAAGAGATCCCTCATGAATTTTATCATTTCTGAAATTATGCTTGGAATTCAGCTTCAATGTCACATTACTGGTTCAGTTTTGAGAACAGATCTCATGTCATGTTTAAATTCATTAGACCTCTCCCATACACAAAATAATTCTTCATTTTAAGGCTGACATTCATTATACAGAAGAGATAAATGCACAATAAAGCTATGCTACTTTATCTCCAGTGAAATACTTCTAAGGAAGAAAACTGTCATTTTCAGTTTCCCTGGAAATTAGGAAGGCTTTTAAGCTAAATCAATATGACAAACTTTTAGTCTAAAATAAGAAAATGTTTTGAGTTTTGATTATTGTTAAATGGAATGCTGTCAACAGGATCATGTCATCAGTTCTTTATCCAGTTTGTCCAATATATTTGCCACATATTTCACTTGCCAAAAGTTTATTACGCTTCATAATTTTTTTCTTCCTTATTGCCAATTTAATATACAGCATAGTTACTAGCATTTAATATAAAATTTTATAGCCTTTTGTACAGGGTCTGGCTGGGATAGAGTTAAATTTCTTCATAGTAGTCAGCACGGTGTTGTGTTTTGGTTTTGTGACCAAAACTGTGTTGATAACACAAGGATGTTTTAGTTATTGCTGAGCAGTGTTTACACAGTGTTAAGACCTTTTCTGCTGCTCAGGCTGTCCTACCAGGGAGTGGGAGAGAAGATGGGAGGGGACACAGCTGGGACAACTGACACCAACCGACCAAAGGGATGTCCCATATCATAAGACATCATGCTCAGCAATAAAATCTGGGGGAGAAAAGAGTAAGGGGGGGGATGTTGACAGTTTTGACATTTCTCCTCCCAAGTATCCATTACCTGTGATGGAGCCCTGCTGTCCTGCAGATGGCTGAACACCTGCCTGCTGATGAGAAGCAGTGAATGTATTCCTTGTTTTGCTTTGCTTGCACCTGCAGCTTTTGCTTTACTTACATCTCAACCCATAAGTTTTCTCACTTTTACCCTTCTGATTCTCTCCCCCATCCCACTGTGTGGGAGCAAGCAAGTGGCTGGATAGGGCTGAGCTCCTTACTAGGGTTAACCCACAACTCATTTTAATATGTAAATTTTGTGGTGTAAATTCAAAGTACTTAATTAAATATTCAAGTGAAGAAAATGGGGTTAATTCTTTCAGTTGGTCATTCATTTCCTTACATAATGCAATATACATCTGTACTTTAAATATTCATGAGGTCACCAGAGAAGTAAAATTCCACAAAATGCTTTACCTAAGCCAGAATCAGATCAGGCTTGTAATAGAGTTCGTAAGTCTGGGGTGTTATTCATGACTTAACCTTATATGAGATATCTCTTTCTCTTGGCTTGGTTTATAGAACATGCTCTTCTATAAAAATTGTCTTATTAAAAAGGAGTAAACCTATATATGCCTGATGTATACATGAAATAAATTACATGGTTTGTTATGTCCCAATTGTAGTAATTTGTTTTGTTCTCTGAGGTCTAGTGAGTTTGGATGAATACTGAATGCTTCATCTTTTTTTCCTGAGAAAAGGAGGCTATCAAGGATAAACTAAGTCAAATCTATCAAAGGCAGTTCCTTGAATATCAGTGCCAATTTATATCACTATATCTTCTCTATGAGAGAGGTAGATAAGATAATACTTAAAAAAAAAAATTATCTTTTATCACCTAAATCTAGCTAATCAAGAATTTACTAACATATTTTCTTCTGAAAATCTGTCTTTGAATTTGAATATTGACACATTTACAATACCTGAAATCTTCCCAAATGAGAACGTTTCATAATATCTCAGCTGATGCAATACAAATATACACCTTGTCTATATGTGTGAGCAAAGAAAGACATGTTCTCTCACACACCTATATAAGGAACTGTATCTTTAAGTCATGGCATATCCTCACCTGAAAAGCTCCCAAGACGCGGTGCTGTCATATCTCCACCATCATATATTTCAAGAGAGTCCCAATTATGTTCAGTGGCAAAGCTGATGACCTGGATCTGTAAAGCACCACGACAGAACTTTTTAAACCAACTAGCCATATGTATTTTCAAGTGTTATAGAAACAATAAAGAGAACCCTCCCCAAACAAAATATAAATATGCAGATAGAAACGAAAACACCCGAGTGAAAAAATGTAAATAAAAACATTAGCATTCACTTTTTAAATTGTCTTAACTTTTGTAAAGTATGACGCTAGATAATTAAGAATGATTTTGCATATATATAGCATTTTTACAAATAATTACTCAAAGTGAGCAGACAAGACAGACCTCAAGTCCCTCAGTGATATCCTAGCAGATAGAAAGGGTTTACATTTACATACAAGACTGAAGGATCATGACCTGCTTTCAATATTCTACACAGTTAAAAGAGAAAGCTGCTTCTTAACCATTTCTCATTCATACCCTCATGTAAAAATAAAGTAACATAGAATAAATCTAACAAAAGGAAAATATTGAGAAAAAAGTGCACAAATATTTCAGTTACCCAAAAAAATATTCTTACTGATTGCTATTTTCTGACACTTCTAGAAAAATAAACAATTATTTTTTAAACTGAACCACGAAGTACTTAATATTCCACACTTGACAGAATGTAGACTTGCCTGAATACCTGATCCCTCAGTCACTATGATTTTCCACACACAATTCAAGCTGTTACCATAAGGTTCAGGGTAACCTGGTGAAAGAATAGTACCTCTCCGCTCAGTAAAATTCCCACTGCATGGCACTGAAAGAAAGCATTATCATGAATTATTACAAAACCTAAACCATTTCAGAGAACAGAAAAGTAGTAATAGTTCTAATAAGATAATTATAATAAAACTCTTTTGTAGCATAAACACATAGACATAAAGCAATGATTTGCACTTAGAAAGCAATGTTATCTAAAATATATGAACAATATCAAGCATAAGATACAACCTGCATAAATAAACAGTTCAGAAGTGAACTTCATTTTGAGTATGTGTAGCCATGAACAGCCTAGCAGCACAACCTAATCATGTCTTACCTGAGAGTAGAAAGAAACTGTAAAGACATAACATTAAACACAATTCATGATTGACAGAAATCATGTGAACTTACCCACAGCCTAAGATAGATCAATTATTGGATCTAGCTGATAAAGCAGTGTGGTACATTAAATATTTTTACTGTATGCGCAATTGGCAATTGCTTCTTTAAGGTTCAAGAAAATAGAACTAAACTAAATAAAAAAAAAAATACAGAAAATAGGACACCTACATTATTTTTAGAACACTAATTAATTATAAATTCTTATGAATATCAATGACTTTTGGTTATAAATCCAAAGAGGGAGAAAAGAAAACCTTTCACCATTAAAAAAAAAAAAAATTGAAGTGCAAAACATTATCCCAGTGAAGGTCTACTGACAGACTGAAGAAAGTCAGCTAAACTTAACAATGCCTATCATTATTCAATGTATGCTATACTTCTACTCAGAAAGAAAACTCATTATCCCATGTATAATAGAAATATACAAGTATTGTGTAATAAAACAAGACACTTCTGTAGAATTAAATTCTGTCCTGTATTTCAAGCTGTAGATGAGTCATGAAAATAATGAATGTTCAAGAAAATGTGTATCACACTTGTTCATATCATCTAGTCATTATACAAAACACTATACTGCCTACCAGCCAGCTGGTACTCAATTACTTTTTGATATGGAAAACTGCTCTTTTAAATTGGGCATGGCTGATATTAATTGAAGGAGAGTGAATATATGTGTTAAATGCTATTTTCTGAAACAGTTCCTGAATTCTGATTCAGAGACATGTGTGACAGAACAGATGACTTAAATGTAATTGCTTACCTACACAGCTTGGTACTGTGTCATTCCACTGAGCTAAGGCATTAGGTACAGACTGACATCGAATAGCTTTTGAACCTTGTAGCAAATAGCCAGGACTGCACTCAAATCGAACTACAGAGCCTGCTGAAAACTCAGAGCCAATTCTCCTTCCATACCTTGGCTCTGGCACTGAGCTACACTGCGTATCACTTGTTCGTGGAACAGCTGCATAAAGAGAGAAAGAAGAAAAAAAAAATAACTGTAATTTGAATTCATGGCATTTATCTAAAAATATTATTAGACCACTGAACATGCTAATTGTTTCTTGTAGGACAGAGTTTAATTGTATTTGTCCCTTTTACTTGCTCTGTTGCTGTATTCTCAAAGAATGGTCTAATGCTCTCATGGCTGCTAGCTGGATTGCAGTTTTGGTCTGTGACCATGTACAGCTTGTACAGTACAGTGCCATGGCAGCTTGGAGAGCAATTGACTTTGAAAACGAGTCCTTAGGCGTAAGAGGATCAGTGGGTGTTTCAGCTCCCCTCTTTAATTACAGAATACTATACCTACCCCCTATTTTATTTATTAAATATTGAATTTTTGGCTTCTCATTAGAAGACAAGAAAAATAGTATGCTGTAGATAATCAGATATAAAACCAATGTAATATTGCACAAATATTTGATTTGTCATATTGGAGAATACAAAGTAATAACAATGTACCCTCAGGAGTATTTTGGTGTTTACAGTTTACAACAATGATATTTACCAATAATTTCTGAGAATTCATAAACCTGATGTGATACAAGAACTGTTAAAAGACTGTAAGCAACATTTAAAGAGCAAAATAACAAAATTAATTAGAAGCCCATGGATTTTATTTTCTCTTTGGCTTTGTTATTTATAGCCACTTCTTTATAACAGATATTTTTTTATACTTATTGACTCTTGGTATTGTGTATGTTGTTTGTGTATCATACTTTTTATTTCTACATTTCATTTTGCAGTTACTTAGTAAATGCCAAAAAAAATCTCTATATATATTTATAGAAAAATAATAAAAGAATAATTTCTATGCAATATCTATGTTTTACACTATAATAAAATAAATATATATTTAAAATAATTCTATTAAGAATAACCAATTTTGCCATGTGAGTGTCATGTTCAAAAGCATTGTTTGATCACTTTGGTTTCTTCAGGAATTAGTTTCAGGGAATCACTGCATCTAGATCTAACTAAAAAACACCATGAAAATTGTCTGTCATTTAGTCCTCAATTAACAAAGACACAGAATGGCACAGAAAAAAAGAAAGGGGAGAGGGAGGAGGTCAGACTTTAATCCTGGCAGATTTTCAAACATGATGTTTCTGGCTTACTAACTTATTTTAAGACTAGTGTAACAAGAAACAAGGTTATATTTAATTGTTTTACATTCTTACATTTAATTTTCTTTGCTGGATTGTAACAATAAAGAGAAATATTTCCATCTATTCATGTGCACATCTGCACGCACACACTTCTTCAGCTACCCTGGTCACTAAGTAAAAGACAAGGTGTGTGGAGTTTACATATACTCATTTTCATATTGATAGGTTCATGCTTTTCTTATTTCTTATACTACCTTTTGCTCTATTCAGAATCATATTTGTTTAAGCACAGTAGTTTTAAGTACAGGTAAATGCTCTAGAAGCTAATGTTTGTTGACAAGTTAGATAGAGGACACTAATTGAAATCAATCCTATCTTAAATCTAGCATGAAATACGCAACACATTTTAGCAGAACATTAGAAGTTCTCATTTATGATTACACTAGTATTTGTTCTAACAATTTTCTGTATTGTTACTTAGAATGACAGTTAAGTTCATGCAAATATTACTGAACGTAGTGAAAAGCTTTTTCAAAGATTTATAAATAATTGGTACTAGCAATAACAGTAAAATACATGCTCTTTTTATTAGGGTGCAGTGCATTGATTTGTCAGACAACATCATACAGCTACAGCAACACATTTTCTTCTAAATCAGTAGGTTAGATGGTTCTACAAGATTTTAGCTTTGAAAGTGTAATAAAGTTATAAAATGTATCCAAGACTGAAAGAAGTGATCAGAGGTAAACTAACATACTGCTGAAATGATAACTACACAATACAGCAAAACTAAAGCAAAGTTTTTTAAATGGTTAAATACTTGACATAGTATTAACAAACCACTTCCCTTCCAGAAAATTTAATACACCCGCCTTTGTTCAAATAAATGGGATTTTGTGATAAAGTTTTGAACAGGACCTCAGTATCACCCAGCTTCTATGTGAATCTTGTTCATGCATACAGTTCTAATCATGGCAGGAAATTTTCCTGCGCTTGTGAAAAAATAATGAAGAAACCATAGTCCAAGAGTTTCACATAGTCACAGTTCTTCCTGATTGTAACCTGCAGACTAGTTAAAGTCTGCCAGGTCAATTCAACTGATCGAGCCTTCTCCTTTTTGTTTTCTTTTACTGGGATTAATAGACTTTTCTTTATCAAATGGTCTACAGTACAAGCACTATTTTACTCAAACCTTTTTTTTTATTGTATAATGCCTTTCAGCTGACTAGGTGATGATGGCTGCTCTCACATCCAGCCACATAATGATCATATGCCTAGAGATTCTGCCACATGATTAAGCATTGATCCATCCCTTGGTCAGGACTACCTGCTCAGATGGGAGTTCTGGTCATGAAATAAATCATTTGAAGTCATGTGATAGCAAAAGGTTCAGTACATTGTTGTGGACAAACAAATTTTGACTCATGGAATTTATACTTAATTATGTTTAATTTAATTTATTACTAATTAACATAAATCTCTGATCACTGATTCAGGAGTTAAGAAAGAGGATACAATCAATTAAACAACCACTTGAGCAGTTTTCCTTCCCTCTCCCCAGGCTCACCTTCAGTCAAACACCTATCCTCCACCTTCCCTGCCTCTACTTCCTTTTGTCTATCTTAGGTCCACCAGTGAGGTGAGAGGTAGCACAGGAGGCTGGGGTCACATCCTTTCTTTTTGCTTGTTTTCCTCGGCTGTGCTTAGTATTTTACTCACTTCTCTCTCCTGTTTTTTGATTCTTCAATTATTCACAACACTCTCTTAACATACCTGCTCCAGCGTGGGTCACCCATGGGCTGCTATTGCTCAGAGATGTGCCCCTACTGCAGAATAGGCCTTTCACAGGCCACCAACCTCTCTGAGATGCTCTTACTCCAGCATGGATTACTGTCATCATTTGAGCCTACTCAGCAGCTAAACACCACGCAGCTGCTCACCCACCCTCCCCCCACTTGGGAATGGGGAGGGAATCGGAGGGGCAAGGGGAGACTCACAGGTTGAGATAAAAACAGTTTAATAACAGTAACAGAATAACACACTGACAGCAGTATCAACAGGTAATGTACAATACAGCTGCTCACCACCCACCTGCTCCCAGCTGGCTATCCCAAACACAAAGGCCCCACAGCAACACTCCCAGAAGCAGCAGCCCTTCCCAGCCCACTCCTGCCTTTATATAGTGAGCACAATGTCACATGACATGGACTATCGGCCAATCGGGGCCCAGCCCTCCAGCTGTGCTCCCCCCGCCCCCGCACACAGGTGAGGGCACTGGGACCTGGGGAGCCCCTGGGGTCTCAGGGGGCTGCAGCACTCCTCCCGCTGCCAGACCAACGGGAACTCTAGTCCAGCACCAACCAGGACAGTTACCCATAGGCTGGAGTCACTTTTTATTGTGACCACAGTTACTGCAGTCACTTTAGGAGTGTTATCCTTTTGGCACCGAGGGTCTCTTTCCATGAGTGTGTCTCCAACAGTCCCTCCAGCAGCTCATCCACAGAAGCATTTCTGGCCCAGAGCAGTTTTCACTGCCTCAAATATCTTTGAGAACAGGCACTACACGCTCCTTTGACTGGTGGAAGTTTTGGTGTGTGAGAGGTTGTTTATACAAGCTTCAGAGGAAGCTCTTTGTGAGTGGCACATGGTACCTTATGATCTCCTCCCCTACAGGCTACCACTACAACCCCCTTCTAGCTAAACTTTTAGCTTTACATGTGTCTAAACCTTACCTGTCTTCCTAAGAGGCTATATGACCTGAATTAAAATTTCAGCATCACTCCTGGAGTATTTTTCATTCACGGTGTGGAAGAAATTCTTGTTCAGCCTTTTTTGGGTATGCTACCTTTCCCTATTTAATTTTTCACCCAGTTCCTCAAAAGGGAGAGAGCTTCAGAAGAAAATCCTTGCTCAGAGTCTCTAACCCTCA
This sequence comes from Tyto alba, assembly GCF_018691265.1. Classification (NCBI taxonomy): domain Eukaryota; kingdom Metazoa; phylum Chordata; class Aves; order Strigiformes; family Tytonidae; genus Tyto; species Tyto alba. The sequence goes on along the minus strand of NW_024881316.1, from coordinate 27,017,261 downwards.
CCTGGAGTCCACATCTGGAGAATCCCTACAACAGCTGTGCAAAGGTAAAGGCCCCATTTTAAGGATCAGATTAAAGAATATCCTATAATTATCAGTAATCACAGCTGGAAATTTGCATACATGCATTGTAATCCAAGCAGATTTTTTTGTGTAACTAACATTTTCAGCACCTCTCAACAAAGGATGTCAAATCATCTGGTTTCATTATAATATTGACTTATGAAAGTTATTTTCATGTGAGCAAGCTATCTCTGCCATTACAGCAACTGTAGGGACAGTTTACTAACACTTAAATTAGTTCATGTAGCAGCAGTACTACTATGTGCTTCCTTTTCAGACTGAAAGTGGACATTTTACTGAAAGCAGCCAGTAAGTAAAACAATCCATGGCAGACACAAACATCCATGGCTATATTTGCGTCAAATTATTCTACTGTCAGCAGGAAACACTCAATGCCATGTTAAAATTGACATTGTGCTCAGTGAGATAACAAATGTTAAAAATGCACAAATAAACCATGCCATTAACTAAAAGAGGCACAATCTTTCAAATGCTTTTCTTTCCTGTTTTAAGAACTGCCTTAAGAAAAAATATAAAATATAATGCAAGCTACACATAACAAAAAAGCGAAGTACTTCCGTACTGCTTAAAATACAATTTAGATTTAAGTAATCCATGGCAAAATGCAGTACAGTTTTGAACATTTATAAAAAAAAAAAAAACAAAACAAAACAGGAAAATAGATGTATTCCTCTAAAAGGTTACAAGGCTGACAGCCCAGCTGAAGTTCCTCTCCACAAATAGATTATTTCAGTTGGGAGGTACCTACAATGATGATTTAGCCCAACTGCCTGACCAAGTCAGGACTAAGTACATTAAAGCATGCTATTAAGAACATTGTCCAAATGCCTCTTCAACACTGATGGGCTTAGGGTATTGACCATCTCTCTAAGAAGCCTGTTGTAAACCAGGGCATAATGTGTCATGGTAACATATATGGAGAATAATACTAACACTCTTAGATCTGCTCTCTAATTATACTCAGCAGTAAGTGTGTGGCTATGTATTTTATTCTTGTCACAGATTAGATCAACTTAATTGTTAAAGTCACATTCTTCTTTTATTGTTGTTCCCTTTTGCCCTTCTTCCACAGTTCTTCCTCATCCTAGTATGTTAACATTCTTAATAGTCCTCTTTAAAATCTCATTTGACCTCATAAACTACTTCATGTATTTGTATGGTGGAGAAAGTGAAGGAAGGCAAGCATTAAAAATCCATAATTTTGGGGTGGTAGAAAGGTCATTGTTTTTTAGGGAAAGAATTCTGTGCTGCTGCAGTGTCAGCTATATAAAAATACATGTTATTGTTTCTTAGATGATGTATAGCAGGAAAACATGCATAAAGTAAACCTGAAAAAGATGTAATTCCTGATCTTCTTAAAGGTAATTGTTCCTAGCATATTTCAACATACTTGACCCTAACATTATGGAAGACTGGATGTTCATTCAGTCTGACATTACAGGTAGCCTTTACATATTGTATGAAATACAAAGAAATGTGGTCATCTGAGAAAAAGAAATGACAGCACAGATGACACATGCAGCTACAAAGAGGTTTTTGAGAAAGTGGCATTGCAAAAGCCATTAAATCTAAATCAAAAGCTATAAACGTTATCTGTTGCTTGCTCAAACCAGGATGTGAAATAATGCAAGCAATAACTTTTCCCCTCTAGCCTTCCTTCTAGCTTTTGCCTATGACATTGGCAACCTAGACTTCTCAAGCTGTAACAATGAGACATTCCATTTTCTATAGTAATTATCCTCCATCTTCTAGTAAATGTTTCATACTGCTGTGAAACAAAATTGAAATCAGCCCAGTGGAAAAGTGAACAGGAAACAAGGTCAACCTGGAATAGAGGGTGAAAAATAAAATGATGGACTTTGCAGACCAGATTACTGTATTCAATGTGAGAGTGAATGTTATTCTCTGGAGTATTTAAAATTTAGCAAGCAGGTGGTTGTTGGAAATATAATCACATGTTTCAAAAGAAAAGAGAAAAATCTCAAAATTAGAAAACATTAAATATCACTAACTCATTAACCAATATATGTATACATACACATGTGTATTAAATAAAGCTCTTAAGATATATTTTTAAATATATAAAAATATCTGGATATTCAAATATCTCCATGATTTTCCCAAGACAAAACAAGTGGCTTTGCCTGACTCATTTTCTGCTGCTGTAGAGAACTCTTCTCATTTGTTAAAATATATTTCTTATAGTTACTAAAAAATAAATATAGACCAAATAAATGACTGAAACGAGGCATGTCATTGTGCTTACCTAGAGACTTACTGTTCAACAGTAATATGTGTGTGTGTATATATACATATACACATACAGCTTAGAGAATTGAGAGGTTTTATCACTATGAATTCTTTAAAAGCAGCAAAATATGATTAAAAACTTTAGGCGTATGAACCCCCCCCCCCAAAAAAAAAAAAAAAGACAGAAAGATGTCATTCATATGCAAAAGGTTAATAAGAACTCAAATGCTGAAAGCTGTTTTTTAGTTCCAGATGTTTATATTTCCCCTCTTTTCCAATTAATTGTGCATGATAAATTTAAATGCAAGAGATGCTTTTAATGTGTAAAAAAGGCAGGTACTGATATCTTGAGCTATATCCAAAGTAGAGTGATATCTTTCTATGGACACAGATGTAAGAACACTGAAAACCACCATCCATAAGGAGTTTGAAAAGTCCCAACAAGTTCCTTACAACTATGAAAATATTCTTGCTGCGAGACAATTGTTTCAATTTGATGTGTCAAACCATGACTGTAATCCAATGAATAAAAAATAAAATATTTTTTTAAAAGAAGTGAATCTTGATATTATTTTTACAACTATTCAAAGCTACTTTTACACTTCAACTTAGTAAAGCTGAAAAGTTGGTATTCAATAAAACACAGGGCTCAATGACTGTCTCATTAAGCTTATTGGTTATATATGCAATACATCCAGTGAACTGACCAGAAGCCCCTTTGGGACTGCATTTGTTGCCTGTACAGGCAGAGAACCTGTAAGCATTGCTTTAGGAGTTACCACATTGCATTCTCTAAGACACATGGATCAACTTAGTGTACTAAGCTGTCTAGCAGCATGCTAACAGACTTGGGCATCTGTCTCATTCCTGCATTTCAGCTGTAGTGTGCAGACATGCACATAATACCTTCTCGAATTCAGCTGTGCCAGGAAGAGACCTGCAAGTCTTACATCTGACACCCACTCTTCAACACTGAAAATGCCTCGTGGTCTCTGCCATACAAATTTTCCTTCCATGCTCTCCAAGCAGCCTGAACACAAATGTGAAACATCAGCTAGGAGTACTAAGCAATACTAGTACAGTTAAACAAACTCCCCAAAACCTTCAGCTGAGATACATATATTCACAATCTAAGTCTGAAAGTGTCTTTGACACTTTCACCCTCTTTTTATAGTATTACACTTAGGAATATTATGTGATGCAGAAGTGTGGTGGTGTGCTCCCTCCATTGCCCTTCAATTAGGCCATAATCACCAGTGGCGGCTGTGATGGCTTCATCCAGCTTACTCAGGACTTTACGGAGTGGATGGCAACACCCTAGCCAAGGGCTGTCTGGAATGGTGTCTTTCTGGTATGTAAATATGACTATAAGTCAATTATCTTACTCTATAAACAGTGGACAGCCCTGAGAGTGTTGAGCTCTCCTACACAGCAGAGGGTTTTATTCCAGGATCTCCTTTTGAGTAGAGATGCCTCAAGATTGAGAGATTCCTTGCTACAAAAGATTCTCAGTAAGTGATTAATAACATGCTAAACTTTGAAATCTCTGATGAGTGATATAAAGGACTGATTATGTATATAAATTCCTTTAGACATAAACTGTTGACCAAGTCTGGGACTAGCAGTGGATCCAGCCACACCTAGACTCCTCTCTGAGAACGAGTTTATAAAGTAAGAGGGTCCTTTCTGAACCTCATGACTCAATGGGAGGGTGTCCCTGACAGTTTTGTCTGACCCTGTGCTCCATGCAGTAAATACTCAGGTGTACCTTGCCATTGAATCTTGTTCAACCACTGTCACATTTACTACAGAATTTTGTTATATCAAAAACATATATAGTTGTTTCTCTCTTTCGAGTGAGGTTCATGACTCCATCTGTGACAGGAATCCAACCTTACTTCAGTCAAACTAACTCTTGAAACTGTAGGTGGTAAAAACACGTTGAAGCACAGCTATATTGTTTTGACAACATTATGCTGCCTATATGCGGAGCCACGGACGAACGACACGCCGAGACGGGTTCAGTGTGGGTGATAGAGCATCAATCAACGTGTGTCTTTATTGGTCCAGGGTACATATATTTATACAGACAATGATAATTATTATGCCTACTAGTCACTAGCTGATTGGCTTAAGCTCTAAAGGTCGTATTCGCATGGTCCACCTACTTGCAGTTAGCTTACAGTACAAGCTTCTCATAACACTAAGTTTCTCATGCTACTATTTCTGATTCCTGTTGACTTGTTTTCGATACATGACAGTACCGTAACACAATGTTTCTCAGACCACCGTTATCATAACACTAGGTTTCTCAGACCACTATTCCTAATTCCCCTTAACCTGTTTTCGACACACCACGGTACACAGGGCTGAAGCGTCCTTGACATTCCTCCTGTATCAGCAGCTGCGAGCAGCTGCAGGCAAACCCTAGTGAGGCCCAGCATCAGCAGCTAGAGCAGGCTCTGATCATACAATTGCTCGGTGGGCTCAGGACCCTTGTCTCTGAGCCATTCTCCAACACCTATACATATCCAGAACTGAGATTTTCATAAGTACTTTAAAATACTTTATTTTTATTTTCTTTTACTTTATGCCTTGAGAAAACTGAAATGAACAGTACTTCTAGGGATAAAGACTAGTTGAATGTAACAAAGATTCTCCTGACAACTCTTCTGCTGTACTCATAAATTAGGTCAGTAACTGTCAGTATAGAACAAATCCCAAAATACATTTTTCTACTGTTTTTGTTAGAAAATTATTACTATATCATATTGTAATTGTAATAACTGCAATTAGATGGGGCAAAAAGTAAGTATAAAATAAATGGTAAATATATAATTAAGTATAAAAGTATAAAATGTTTCATTATACTTTTAATACCTGATTTAGGTAACTGGATATTTCTTTGCCAGAACCACAAGACCTATTTTCCGTGTCATTAGAATGCCTGACTATAAATCAAAAATTGTTGGAATGTTGATATTTTGTAACAAATCTACTGATTTATTTAATTCTAAAATGCAGCTAACAATTCTGAGTGTATTTCCAGTGTCCATTTCAAATGCTACCAGTGGCATATTTCCACTTTTATTTCAGGGAAATATGGCTTTTAACAGAGATCACATATGTGCCTTCTCTGGTCCATAGCAGTCTAGCAACATAAATTCATCTCCATACAAAATAAAACTGTGTATCCCCTTTTGCTCAAAACTGAATATAATAGTCACTGTGTTTAGAAAACAAGTTCTATGGTCTTGTCCCTACTCACTTCAGTCAATCAAAACACTGGCTTGTTTTAATAGATATTTCTGTCAGATAATTAAATTAAGTAGCTACAACCTGGCCAGCTGCTCACAGAGAAGAGCTGTTTGCGCATGTGGATTTAGATGCCAGCTTGGGCTTCAAGGACTTCAAGATGATGAAGTTGAGGAACTGGCAGAAGGTTGGAATTAAGGTGAGCAGACTTTGACATATTAATGAAGTTGGTACATAGATTCTCCTAAGGAACAAGCATGAAGGGGAAGGATATTGGTGAATTATTTTAGGGAGATTTAAGAGGCTTGGAACAGATTATCTGATTCTGAGGGAAGACTGAATTTGGGCAGAAATCCTGCAGGGCTAGACCAGGAGCTTTTCAAACAATTTAAACACAAAATGAAAACATACCACAGGTGGAGGCAATGACAGGTAATAAATCAGGAATATGACAACATTGCTCATCTACTTACAAACAAAGATCAGGAAAGTCCAAGTCTAGCTGGAGCGAAAACTAGCAAGGGACATTAGGAAATAAGAATCTACAGATATGCTAATTACAAAGGGAAGTTCAAGAAATATATGGGTATGTTGATGCATTGCAGGAGGGTGTGGACAACCTAATGACAAATGATGCAGAAAATATTTAAGCATTGATTAGCTTTTTTGCTGTGTCTTCACCGTCCTCACTATGTACTTCTAAGGACTCAGGATGACAAGAGAACTCTGCAGTAAGGGAGCAAAAGATTACAGACTACTGAAAGAGGCTGGACTTATTCAAGTCTGTGGGGCTACATAGGATTCACCAGAGACAGCTGCTATTATGAATCCAGTCTATCATCCAGAGAAGTCCCTGATGTCTGGAGAAAGGTTAAGACTACAACCATATTTAAAGAAATATGTTAAGAACTAAGAAGAATTCAAAATAATACACAGTGTGAGACTGGCACCAGTGTCTTCCACCAGAACCAGGCATTTTTACCTTGGTAAACAAAGTGGAACCCTCTGGCTGATGCCCCACTCTTAGCACTGAATCGCAGAAGAATTTGATTAGATGTAGCCAAAGGCAATGTCTCTCCTACGAATGAAAACAGAAAATAAATTACATATGGAAAAGAGAAAAAATAGTTACAACTCTTCAGTACATAATTAAATATACTGTTAAAATACATAATTTTATGTGTTCTTCTATAGTTAAAGAAAACACAAATAACAGTGTATAAAATTAAATTTGCCATTGGAGGTTTGAAAACATGTAAGAATTAAAAGTTGTAATGGTTCAGCAACAAACTTTCTGACATTTACTGCAGCTGTTGGAACTAGAACTCCAATAAACTACTAGTCTGGGAGCCCTACTGTCATCTGGGGCCAAAATCTTTAGAATAATTTTTGTTTTACTTTTTTCTGTAATGAAAGCTTTACTTTGACTTACAAAACACATAAAACAATTAAAAGTATTTCAGAAATGCCACAGGAGATGTTCATGTGATGTTTACCATTTCAGATCTAAAACTGATATGAGAGCAGATCTATGACTCGTTTTATGTAGTTTAATAAAATACATGGTCACACATGAACAATATTACATTATTAACTTTCTAATAGCTTTTCACATTTTATATATGGAGGACGAATAAAGATGTTTAATATACTTTATTTCCTGAGATATATATCTACAGTCACGATAAAAGTTCAGTAATGGATCAATACAGACAAAATTACAGTACTTTTACACTGCAGAGATGCCACTCCATATGACAACTGCTTTTTATTGTCATTGGATTATATGAACCTATATTTTAGGAAATTCTATTGAAATGAATAATAACACATTAATTTAAATTATCTTAGATAGCTGGATAAATATGATTTATAATTATTTCACTTAGGTTAGTTTTATTTTATTGTAATTAGAAATTCCATGTAACAGAAACCTATCCTAAAACAATATACATCAGATATGTCACAAGTAATAAGTAAAAATCACAAGTTTTAATTCCCTTCAATGATTTTCAAATGTCTTCTGTGAAAACATACATTAGTTTCAAATTTGTAAAATGTCTGATACAGTAAAATTGGGTGCTTAGTTTACTTGCCTCTTAAATTTAAATATTAAAAAGCAAGTGTTTTGTTGATGACCTCTTTCCAGTAATTCAACAAATTTTAAAGGTAATTTGTGAACTCATTATGACAGAAATAGCTAAAATTCACCAGAGGAAAACGATGAGCTGAATTTTTCAAATAATAAAATGTTTTCTATAACTCAAACATTTATGTTACATTCTTTTAATATCAAGTATTTCTCCAATTATTCAAAGTGAAAACCAAGAATCCATGAAAAGATCTAGGTTGCAAAAATCCTAAACTCATATATAAACTCTCACAAATACTAAGACTATATGAAAAAACACATTCATGGCTCCAGAAATATATCATCACCTTGAGATGAACACTGTCATTATAAATGCATACATTGGAAATTCTGGCCATGCTGAAATCCATATGAATTTGATTATAATTTCACAGGGTCAACATTTTGCAATAGTTACCTGAATGCAGCAGCTGGCCTAATTTTAATCTAGGTGAATGTTTGCATACAGATAATTGTATTTTGTGAGTAACAGTAATTTGTGCTTAAATTAGACATTCAGAAAATGTAGATGTGCAATTCACAGAGTTTAGGGGCAGAGATTATAATTATACCATCCAATCTGCCCTATTACATAAAGATCTGAGAATTTAATTCAATTATTTCTGTACTCATCTGTGATCAGTTCTTGACTAAACTGTATGTTCCAGGAGAATACTTGATTAAAAGATTTAGAAGGGTCTTCTATTTTCCTTGGCGTCCTGTTCCAATTACTTTGTTATTGTATTTCCAAATGAAATTTGTAACATTCTCCTGATTTATTTTTTCTATACTGAGCTGTGTAAGACATATATACTTCTTTTCTTTATTACTCACCTGAGTGGGATCCAGACAGTGAACTAAGTAGTCTAGCCTGAGAGTTTTCTCCATCAAATAATTCTGCCACATCATTCAAAGCTGTCTGAAAATAGGCAAACTGTCCAAACACAACTTCATATAAAAAAAAAAAAAAAAAAAAGAACGAAAATAAGAACATAGTCTTTGAAAACAAATTTAATGAGATATTTTTGCTTGTTTTAATTACCAGTGGATTCCTGCATGATTCCTTTCCAAGTTAATTTATTGTCTACCATGATAAAACATCTGCATTAAATATAAGCAATAAGAATCTGATGTGCTTTTCATTATTTAGTTATTTTTAATTAAAAAAAATATATAATTAAATCACTCTTTCCCCAAAAGTGTGCTCTCCAGTCAAACAAGTCTTGTTCCTTATTGCATAGGTGCCTATGAGAGTAAGAAAATAGAATACCTAAGAAGGATGTTTTTTACCAAAATTTCATTACCAAACTTAGCAGCTATTAAGGAGCATCTGTTGTCACACATGACCACTTATCCATCTTTAATCTGAGGAAGACATTTTAAATTTATTGATTTGGCTATTTTTGTAACTTTGCATTAGTACTTATTTTATCAGAAATAATATAAAACCTGTTCAAATACTAAAAATATAATGTGTTACTGGTTTTGACATATTGCTACACTTCAGCTGTAATTTGAAGTGTATCAACAAATAAATCATTTAAGTATACAACAATATTAAATATCAAATGGCTCACTGAATTAACCTATCAGATAGCAATAGAACCATGAAGTAATAAAACAGTCAAATAAGTTAATAAAAATATTATTTCAACACTCTAGCCACCCATATTTTATTGTCAAGGGAGGAATCTGTTTTAAAATTATACCTATTCCAGATTCTGTATATAAACCACGGGTCTTCAACGCAGCACAATTTCTATACAGATTGTATTTTCCAACTTTTTGTGAAGTTCTTAATTTTTGTGGCTTTTTTTTTTTTTAAAAAAAAAAAAAAAAAGCATAATCCAACTTCCTGATTTTTAAAAGAATGGGGCAACTTTGAAGTTAGATTAGGTTGCTCAGGTCTTCTTCTGAGCAAGTTTTGAAAATTGGTAAAAATTCTTCTTTGACATACTTGTACTTAATTGCTGTTATGGTGAAGAATATTTTCCCTATGTCCACTTGGAATTTGTTGTGCTGCAACTTGTGATTACTGCCATTTGCTTTATTCCAGCACATTTCTGGAAGGAAGGGTCCTTCTTCACTTACTTTCTTCAGGCTGAACTTCCTTTGACTTTTCTTTGTACAGTGCTTCAGCCTGCTAACCATTTTGCTGGCTCTCTGTTGGGCTTGTTCTATTTTAGCAATCAGTGCCTTGTAATTTGGAAGCACAAAGCTATAGACATAGTTTCCAGATGCTACTTCATGAAGGCTATGAAGAGGGAAACTACCTTCTGTCAACTTTCAGGCTACATTCTTGCTAATGCGTCCTAGTGTGCAGTTAGTCTTCACTGCTTCCAGAGGATCTTTTGTGCAAACTATTATCAACTAGAAGTAAAGTTGCAATGTTATTCAATCCCCAAACCAAACAGATCTGATAATTTTTATTTTTTTTTTTTTTTTAAAGAACATATATATTGTGAATGAAAAAGAATTGGTTTTAGGTTGTGTCTATGGCCAGTACATTCAAGTAACTTTTCTGTTAGGCCCTCTTCAAGTCACGACCATCATGAGATCCAGGATAGAGAAACCATTTTGTCAGGTACTTGCCAAGCATTGTAAATGATAGCTATTGATTCTACTTGTGTCAGTTTCTCTTTCTAACAAATAAGAATAAAAATATTTATTTATTTAGATGGCTGGTGAAAAGCTTGCATCATTTTTAAATAGCATATGATAAAATAGGAGATTTTGAGCATTATTTCTTAAAATCTTCTAAATTGTGATAGTATCCAGTGATTCAGTATACTCATTAAACAGCAAAAAAATAAACACAATCTAATTGCTTTAAGGAACTTCACAACTACTGATATGGGCCTAGAGATACTTTGCATGATCTTGATTAGGAATTCTAGTAAAAAATATTGTATTATAAAGTCTCTAATGGATAAAAGTGTCTCTGTAAAGCTCCAATAGCATTTCACTGTAACGAAACACACTAAGTTGCTGTGCATTCAGTCTTTTGGTAAGTAGTAGCAAAATGGATCCTATTGGTATTTGCATGAACTTGAATTAGAGAAACCTGCTTTGCAGAAAAACATGACTTACATACATTTTCACAAATCTTAGAGATTTTGTCCAAGTATTCTGACACATTGAAATAATCAATTTTGTGATTTTTCACAAACATTTCTGGTGCTTTTATGTAAAATTACTTTCTTTCCCTCCATTGTACTTCTTAAATGTGATCCTACTTGACATTGTTAAAACATGAAAAACAAAAAGTTAAATTTTAAGAGAACACTTCATGTTTGTTTTTTGACAACTGATTTTATTTTTCAGGAAGTGTGAATAAATGATTATCCTATGATGATGAATGATCTAATTGGTTAAAATATTCATAATATGCTTGGATAGCAGACACAGATGGCTGAGCTGAAGTCTATCAATTAGTTTAGGGAGAAGTAAAAGATCAGGACCCTAGAATCAATTTCCATGTCAAGAATATATTTATTTTTGATAAACACTTTGCAATATATTGAAAATCTAAAGTCACTATTACACATGAAGGACAATTCAACAGCAAAGCAATGATTAACAATTGATAAATTAGTAGAAGAAACTCTTACCAAATTCTTTAGGCACAGTTATTGAATAATGGCAAGTCTGACCAGCAGTGTAATTATGAGGATAACTTGGTGATAAAACCACTCCCTCTGATCCAGTGTAATGCCCTCCACAGGGTGCTGGAAGCAGAAACATGTTCTGTTAATTACAGTTGTCTGTATTAGTTCAGTCTGAAAATTAAAACCTAAAGATTACAAAGTGACAGTTTAGTGCTATTGCTTTTGTTTGGTTTTCCTATAGTGACATAAATAATGTTTTTTCTCAGGATATAATTATTAAAATTTCTTTAAAATTATAATACATGAGAGTTTTACTTGTCTGCAAGTATTCATACAGGACTGGAAATATAAATTATTTAGTTGAAAGAAACTGTACACAGAATTTAGGTGGTATTTTATTTATTTGAATATATGTATCGATCTATATATGTAGCTAAGTGAAAAAAAAAAAAGTTCAGAAAAAAAAAAAAAAAACAAAAAAAAAAACAAAACGGTATTGTATAAATAAATGGACAAACACAGTTATCTTGGGTCTCAGAGGACTACACAGATACGCTAACAGTACCCTGCACAGAATGCCACAGATTCTTGTTTTGTGAATGTATGCTTGAATTGCCTTGTTTTTCATAACTTCCTAGATGATTATCAAAAGATCATACAGATTATACATATGAAAAAAATTTTGGTTTCCTATGTATATAAAACAGAACAGAAATAGTAAGAGAAACTCTTTATAGATATAGAAATTAGAAGGGATCTTTAAGGACAGTGGAGCCCCAACCTTCAGGGCTAGTCAGGCACTACATAAGTAGCACTCCTGCTAGTATCATGAGGAAAAAAATGAACAATGCATGAGTGGTACGTTCCTTCCATGTATGGACAAAATATCTGACATGCTAAGGGACTGCTGGATTTACCAATTATAACAATTCATCACATGAAGTCGGTGTCTCAAAGATTTCTCAGGAAAAGCAAAAGCTGAGAGTGTGTGAAAGGGATGAGTGATTTTGGAGAAACAGAAAACATAAGGAGTGGCTATTTTTAAGTTAAAATATCCCTTTGTGTTAAATATTGAGTAGATACATTTCTATTAATTGAAAACAAAGTATTGCTGTCACACTTCTCAACTTTTGAGAACTAGTGGAAAGTCTTGACTTCCTACTAAAATCTTCAATAAATATAAGTCTTATAATAATTACATTAGTTATATGCAGTTCAATGCTCTTTTTTTTTTTTTTTTTGTCAAATGATTTCATCAAACACTACTAAAACCTATAGATTTTATAAGACTAAAAGATTGTTGTAAGCTGTTATTTTACCTAAGAAGCCAATAACTAAAATATTTTTAAAATAAATAGATAAATTAAATAATAAATAAAACCTTGAATAGTCACATTACTTTTGTTTTTAAGCAAGAAAAAGATCATTGCATAATCTAAAAAATTACTTTCTACTATAAGGACCAAAGTAAACCAACATTAGTCAACTGTGGGTATTTTACATATAGCAGAAAACAATTTTAACAACTGCCTAGAAAGTAGTTCTGAAGAGAAGGACTTAGGGTCCAAGTGGACAACAGGCCCATTGGTCTGGTGCTATCAAGGACTCTGCTACCAGCTCCTGGCTCTGCTGACCTGGCTCATCTGCTGCAGGACTGTGCCTGGTGATTGAGGGCACAACCCATGCTTTGGTCATCCTCAGATCCTGGCTTATCTGCCCTTGTGGATCAGACCTGCACTTTCTGCTTTCTGCTCCCTGACAGCAACTGGGCTTTAAAATCACCTTTGAAATATCTTTACAAGTTTAACTTCCTTATACAGGCAGCAATTAATACTACAAATCTGTATCTTCTCTTAGCTGCTTATATGAATTATTAAAATATCCAATATAATGATAGAAGGTGAGAAGTTTAATCTATCAGTAGGCTGAATAGGATTACATGGCTGAGGTGAAACTCAAATATTACAAAGAATCAATTCATGCCATGAATTTAAAATCTTTGTATTTCTTTCTTTTCTTGGTTTGAGGATATCAGAAACTAAGCCACAAAGTCTATCTTCTAATTTCCAGATGAAATTCTCAAATCTTGAAGATTTCACTGGAATTAAAGTATATCACTTATGCTTAAAGTAAAACAAATTCCAAAGGTATGGAGTTGTAAAAATGTTTCCTTCTAAAATGTGTTTTCCTATTTTTAGATATGTTTTTGATAATATCTATGATAACATCTTTGCAGTATATCCAGTCTGTAAGGAAAGCCTGTGAGTGCTTAGCCTAAAAAGGATGCAAGAAAAGTTATCTTGAAGGTTAAGTCTGTAAAATTTATCAGTTCAGTGCTGTGGTGGTCAAACATATCCCAAACAGAAGACTCAGTTTTGACTATAAATAACGTTTGTTTTAGTGAGCAAAACCTACATTTTCAGAGGATGTATTTTAATAAGTTCATTAAGGATTGTGAAATTAATAATGAGAAAAGTATGCCTGAGACTTTCCACGAATGTTTCAGAATATACCTATTGGCAGTTGCCAACTGTTTCCTAGATGAATATAAACCTTTTTTTCATCATGTCTGACTGTAAAATGTTACCTTAAAAAAAAAACAAAACAAAACAAAAAAAAAAAAAAAACAATAAAAATCACACCACAAAGAAATAAAGTTGAATTAATTCACTTAATTAGGTAATTGACTTTAAGACCTAAGTTCATAATTTTCAGAGGTTCTTAGAATTTACTATACAGCAGTAATTTTAAGTTCTTTTCCAATTTTTATGCTTCAAATACTGTAAAGTTTTTCATACACTATTTTAAAGAAGTTATAAAAGGGGCAATTAACTATCAGTATAAATACATATAAACTAAGAACATTGTGATAAGATTGTATCATGAGCATTGTTGTTTGATATTTTCAGTTCTGATTGGGTTAACCTGTATATTACAAGAAGGCTTTACATGACAACAAGGTGATCCTGACTGTATTTTGGTTCTGGCCTCCTATATGACTCCTACCCTTAAAGTTACTTATGTTTAATATAATGGATCTGTATTTTGTATCTATATTTAAACATAAAATAATTTAGCCTACACTTTCCACTCACATAATTTTTCTTTTACTTTAAATTGTTACTGTCTCAATTTTACTCAAAACTGTGTCCTGTGACGAAAAGGATTCTTTAGTCTACTTCCTTTGGATCTTTGGTACAGCCATCATTACAGTGATACCTGATTTACAGGAATCCAAAGAACTCATGCAGTCCTCAGAAATTTGTGGTTCAATTATAATCCACAATTTGAGATTTTTGTCCTTCTCATAAATCAGAGTTGTTTAAGACTCCACATAGGGGTATAAATAGATAAATACTTCTTTATCTGGTATGGTTTGCTCCATATGAGAGACACAAGTATAGCAGCCATGTAAATGATTCTTTAAAAGCCTCCACACTTTAACCAAAGTCATAAGAGTATGTGTTTTAAAATGGAACACACAGTAAACCCTACTAGATAAATAGATGTAAAGTACTTTCACAAGCATGTATCCCAGTTTAGCTTTACCTAGATTAACAGTGTCAAGATACCCAGTCTTTCAGTTGGAAATTACTGCTTCTTTAGACTCCTAGTGTTATTTAGAATAGATGTCACAAACAGTTCAACATTGTATTAGTTGTCACCTTGGAATAAGAATTATAATTACTGATGCAGAAAATAAAAATGACATTTCAGAGCTATGGCTAACATCTTCTATTTTGTTTCAACATTTTTATTGTATAAATATAGAACAATTTTAACAAATTAAAAAGGAAGTTACATATATTAATTAGTGTCAATAAAGTACTAAATGAATTATGTAGAAAAATAATCTGCAAAATTTTTGATTTTTAATTATCTATTGGATGATCTTCAAAATGAACTTAGTGTGAGATATTGATGCCTGTTTTGTTAAAATACAGGTTTTGTTTCAGGAGCTCTGTCTGTCTGTTCTAAACCTTTATTTCTGGGTATAAAAACTAGAGAATTCAAAAGAACATTTCTCCTAAATTTTTATTTAATCTTTTATAAACTGCTATAATAATAAGTTCTGTCTGAAAAGATGAGTTTAAACCATATATACTTATGTGTACATATGTATGTGCACACCCGCATGTATATATATATATGTAAATGAAAATGTGTGTGTCTCTGTGTGTGTATGTATAGGTATATATTAGCACTGGTGAGGCCACACCTTGAATATTGTGTTCAGTTTTGGGCCTCTTGCTACAAGAAAGACATTGAAGTGCTGCAGCACATCCAAAGAGGAGCAACAAAGATGGTGAAAGGTTGGGAGAACAAGTCCTATCAGAACATCATAATTTTTATTTTTTAAGTTTAGATTTTTTTTTTTAATACAAGTTATATGCATGAAAATAGTGCAAGTAGCCTCAGAGACTAAGAAACTCTGAATTCATTGAGGGGACAAGGGAAATGGTAAGAAAACAGTATATACCATTACAAGATGGCAATGCTCTGTTCCATGCTGGTTTTCCATCTGCACCAATTACACACGTGATAGTTGAAGGATCAATAATCTTATATCCAGAATCACATTGGT
Organism: Tyto alba; assembly: GCF_018691265.1. NCBI lineage: Eukaryota > Metazoa > Chordata > Aves > Strigiformes > Tytonidae > Tyto > Tyto alba. The sequence goes on along the minus strand of NW_024881316.1, from coordinate 27,001,351 downwards.
AAGTAATAGTTGAACCAAGCTTAAAGTCTGTTCCAATTCTTGTCCCATTCATGATGTTTCCAGGATCAAAACAAGCTTCCCGTGGCTTTTCTGTTAAATGAATTAAAGTAAATCCTTATGCACTTTTAATTAAAAAAAAAAAAAAAAAAACAACAAAATTGAACAATTATGAGTGTTTTTTTCCAGTCAGTTTACATTTTTCAACAGGTTTTAAAATATTTTTCTTGTTTCTGTATGCTTACTAAGGCATCAAGGATGTTTGCCTTAGTTTTGTTATCTGGCCAGGGAAGTTATAGTGAGAGAATCTAATCAACAGCATTTTCTTTCTAGCTTTTGTTAGTCAAACTCTCCAAAAGCTGAATTACTCCAATGAAGTTTAATAGTGTAGAAGAAAAACTACCATTTCTGTAATTCATCACTTAACACTATTATGGTTTTTAACCAAGTTTCATGTTTTATTCTCAATAACTTCTGGTTAGAGAGCTGTCATACTATGGAATAATTCAAACATTAAAAATGGACTGTTCTTTTATGCTTCATGTTTAGAGAAAATCTAATAATAATTGGAGCTTGAAGACTCTACAAAATAAGAACAACAGTTATTTTCTAGTATGAGCTAATGAGTATAAAATCTTTAAGTCAAGGTGAGTATAGACATTGATGTTAACAATACTAAAATACAGTTAAAATACAAAGAAAAGTGATGGGAGAAATAATTTATATTAGAAATTACTTTGTTTCAAGAATATGATTGAGATAATCTTCAAATAGGAAGGATTTAGGCATAGAACATTATTTATAACTAAGTAAATTAAAACAAATTGTTAGTATTACTATACAGTCAATAACTATGTGGTACTTTTCCAGCAAAAAGCTTAAACACAATTCAGTCCCTCTAAAATCTTTGAAAAAATCATGTAATATTACTAGTAGAAATAATATTTTGCTAAATATGTGAACTCTTTAGAAGGGAAGGAAGCACCTAATATAAAGTTCATTATAGGAGGCAAAGATTTTTTATTAAAAATTCCAGAGTCAAATTCATAGTCAAAGTTTACATCCTTGATTATTAAATGTTACTAAAACACATATTTTAATGAAATCCTCAAGGAACATTAACATAAACCAAAACTAGATGTCCATAATCAGAAATGTAAAGTAATACATTTTATATAAGATTTTAAATAATGTACTTAATAAAACATTAAGCACAAACGAACTACCCATTGAATATAGTAACATTTTTAAATATACTATTCGGCTTATATATGTTATTTTTTATTTGCTTATTATTTAGCTTTCAATTGCATAGAGGCACACAAATCAGACTACACTGGGAACAAAAAATACACACACACCAAAAATGTGTATGCACATTTTCAACAGGCATTTTTATCTTTTTATCTCCTTCTGATCAACTTGTCATTTTCTTTCCTTACAGGCCAACAAGACTTCCTGGAGAAAAAAGGTTTTTCTATTTTATTTATATTTTGTTTCAGGTTTAGATAAGAACAAACAGACTAAGATTTCATCTATGGAAATATGACAATTATTTTGGGAAGAAAAGCCTTGCCAACATGAAGAGTAATGTATGATGCTGGATGAGAGACGAAGACTGAATATAAAAATGATTTAATAGTCCTTTTTAATCTCCCCGTCTTTTACAGGTATGTTATTTCTAGATTTTTAGATATTTTTATTACTTTTTTACATTTACATTAATGTAGTTAGCTTCCATTGTCAAAAATAAGAAGCTGAGGCAGCATATCTGCTGATGAAAAACAGGTTGATAAATCTCAGCAGAGATGACAATGAAGCCAGAGACACCATCTATGACCAGAAAAGGAACCAGCATTTGAAGTGAGTGTGTTTCTTTAATAAAGAGCAAGTGTAATCCATTCTCTGGCTAGTAATAAGTACCCTCAAAAAAATGCAAATACTGTCCTGCTCTAGTTATTCAAAAACGCATATGTAGATTCAACAACAAAGTGGAAAGGAAAATGTATAGGTATGTATCAGCAAGGAAGCAGCAGTCATGTATTCTAATTAAGACAATTCCATTATTCTGTAACTCTTTTTCAAATGCTACTTTTAACGTGCATCTTCTCGCTCTACTTTTTTTTTTTTTTTTTTTTTTTTTCTGGAAGATGAAAATGTGCATAATGTGAAGGAGAATTAATGAAAGGATTTCTGTGTTCCTCCACACATTTACAGAGGGCAATTTTTAAAATCTACACTGGTGCAAACAAGTAGTTTGTAGTTCAGTATGACTGCATCTAAAAATAAACAGATTTGAGTCTCATTAAATACCAAATAATATTTCTTTCCCTTTATGTTTCCATACAATATGGTGAAAACAGTACCTTTATAGTCAATGGCAAATCCTGACATTCCAACAGAAGCATCACTGCGAAAAGCCAGAAACAGACTGTTACCACTGCTCTCTATTCTTTCAGGAGCCTGTGAGCCTTGAAAACTGCCAATTAGAGGACTGTTGGAATCTTCCCCTTCATAAATATGTAGAAAATCATAACTGGGTTCCATATTGAAACTGAAAAAAAAGGAAAAAGATAATTGTTTGGTTCTTTTTTATGAGTTAAGCACTACTGTGACTGTGGCTGCTAATATTGTTCCTTACACATTTTCTTCTCCAGAAATAAAAGTATTTTTAAATATGATTCACAATGAAAATGTATTCACTTTCAATGTATTTCTCTTTATCATTGATTTGAACACCTTCAGCTTTCCAAAAGATCTATCAGGCCATCATGCAGGCTGTCTACAGTCAGTAAAAATGAAGCATATCATATCACCTATCTTAAACACCTTTCTGAAGATGGAGGGAATCACCTGCTGCAGAAAGGCTGCCTCTTACCAATGACCACAGGAATGACCCAGACAACTGGCTTAAGTTAAAAGCCCAGTTTCTAGTTGTCTAAACTGACTGATATTAAATCCACAAACATAAATTTATAATTTTATAAACAAGGTGCTTTCATATGGAAGGACCACTACCCTGGAACTTGCCTTTGTTCATACTCAGAGTATATCAGAGAATTATGCTAAATTAAATTGAATTATTATTATTATTCCCACTAAACCATCTATGCTATGCCATATTTGATGACATTATTAAGTATATACAAAGCAATTAAGGTGATGATAATATGAATGGAATATCCTTCAGAGGAATTTAATTGAGATCAGTTCTGAGAGAACATAAAGATAAAAACACAGGCATTTATATGAGAAATTTGTAGAGAGCTAGATAAAAGGATATACTAGGAACACTTAAGAAAATATAGAAGTAAAACTGCATTAAAAAAAGCAAGAAAGGACTCAGTCAGGTAAGTGGATTTTTTTCTTTCTAATTGTCTTTATAAAACAAAATAAATAAATAGTAAATGTCTTTTTTTTTTTTTTTTTTGCAAGTGTTGTGGTCAGTTGGATTTTTTTCTATTACATCAGTTAGTACCATTAGACACAAAATTTCCAAATCATGCAAGACATAAAAGAACAATATCTTTAGCTAAGAAATCAGAAATTATTTTCCTAAATAATGTCAGATGAAAATGGCTTCATATAATGCATAATATTTTATGTCTTATTTTCAAGAGGTAGAAGAAGCCCAAAAATTGTTTCGAAACTTTTGCTAAAACAGAGAATTTTTAGTTCAGAGTTAGAAGTGTTGAAAAAAAATATCAGTCTAAAGAGCTAAAACAAGTAAAAGCAAATTTTGCAGGGCAATGGTTTTCAACCTTTCTGTAGCCAACACACATTTGACAAAATATATTGCATCTCTCTATTCTCAGCCCATATTCTCATCATATGCAGACACTGCTATCATCTCAAAGCCGGTTCCTTGAGAATAGTACAGGTCTTAGCTGTAGCATACTGCCTAACAATGAAAAATGTTAGATAAAATGAACAGAAAATGGTATGCTAAGAAAGTAGATTTTTCAGATATCAAAGAAACATAACCCTCCCAATCTTCTACAAAAGGTCTTTGGAGTCCGGGGAGGTCCCTGCTGACTGGAAGCTAGCCAATGTTACTGTAATTTATAAGAAGGGTGTAAGGGAAGACCCAGGAAACTACAAACCTGTTAATCTAATCTCAGTTCCTGGAAAAATTATGGAGAAGACTATACTGGGTACTATAGAAAGGCATTTAAAGAATAAAGCAAAAATCAGGCATGGTCAACATGGGTTCACAAACAGAAAGTCCTTTTTAACTAATATGATATTCTTCTATGATAAGGTCACCTGCCTAGCGGATGAAGGGAAGGCGGTGGATTTAGTTTTTCTGGATTTTAGTAAGGCTTTTGCTACTATCCCTCACAGCATCCTTATAGACAACTTGTCCAACTGTGAGATGAGCAGGTACATGGTGTGCTGGGTGAAGAACTGGCTGAAGGGCAGAGCTCAAAGTATTCCAGTGAATGGAGTTACATCTGACATGATCAGTCACCAGCGGTGTTCCTCAGTACTCATCTCTAAGTCCAGTTCTATTCAATATATTTATCAAAGATCTGGATGCAGGATTTGAATGCACCATTACCAAGTTTGCTGATGATGCCAAATTGGGAGGTGTTGTTGACTGTCTTGAGGGATGAGAGGCCTTGCAGTGGGATCTAGATTGATTGGTGCTTTGGGCAATGATTAATTTAAGAATGAAATTTAAGAAGAAAAAATGTCTGATTCTGCACCTGAGGTGGAGTAATGACGGGTACAAGTATAAGCTGGGAGAGGAATGGCTGGAGAGCAGCCCTGCAGAAAGGAATCTGGGGGTGCTGGTTAGCTGCATATTCAATATGAGTCAGCAGTGTGCCCTGGCAGCCAAGAGGGCAAACCCTACCCTGGGGTACCTCAAACTCTATAACCAGCCAGTCACAAGAGGTGGTTATCCTGCTGTACTCAGTGTTGGTGCTGCCTCACCTTGAGTACTGGGTGCAGTTCTGGGCCCCAGAATTTAAGGAGGATGTGAAAATACTTGAATGCATCCAGAGGAGAACAAAGCTAGTGAAAGGGCTGGAAGGCATGTTCTGTGAGAAGTGGCTAAGTGGCTTGTCCAGTTTGGAAAAAAGGAGGCTGAGGGGTGAACTCATTGATCTCTGAAGCTTCCTGAGGAGGAGATATGGAGTCAGAGGTGCTGATTTTCCTGATATTCAGTGACAGAACACATCAGGGGAGGTTTAGACTAGACATTAGGAAGTGTTTCTTTGCCTGGAGGATGGTCAAACACTGGAACAGGATTCCTAGAGGTGGTCAATGCCCCAAGACAGTCAGTGTTTAGGAGACATTTGGACAATGCCCTTAATAACATGCTTTAACTTTTGGTCAGCCCTGAAGTGGTCAGGCAGTTGGACTAGATGATCACTGTAGGTGCATTCCAACTGAAATATTCTATTCTTTTCTATTATATTCTAAAACTTGAGGAAGTTATTGAAAGCATTGCAGAGACAGCATTATTTCAGCACTGACATGACATATAAATCAGAGGGAGTTTGTGATAGTGCATTGCTATTTGTGTTCTAACATTAAATATATTTGTAAAACTATCTCAATTTACTTCTCTATTCCAAAGTTACCAGCATGTATTTGCACTCTTTTTCATTAAATAAGAATCGGTATTACCCTTATGGTCCATTTATACTAAAAATATAGTATGAAAAAAGAAAAGTAGTCAGTGTTTTGCATTTTGTCTATTCGATACCCATATGTATACAGATATACAGATAACAGTGTTGGTTTTCCCATCCTTCATTTGTATTCTATTTTTCCTTTTTTTTTTTTTTCTTTTTTTTTTTCAGTTTTCTGAAAAGATTTACAAGATTAACAACCCCACAGTCTACACCTTGAAAAGTCTTATTTCACCATCAGTCAGAAGATGGATGAATTTCCAATAATATGCTCCAATATCAGATAGTTTTGTAAGAGTTAGTGCCAAAAACTTGGGAACCTATGGCATAAACTTTTCTTTCAGATTTCTAAGGAAGATTTCTGTCTGGAGAGTTTAGAATTTATAGCACAGATATCACATTTAAGAAAGACTTAGGCAGCCCTGTGTGTACTACTGGATTGCAATTATTTATAAAATGTACTGGAAGTATAGCATAAACTGTGAATTCCATTATATTTCTCATACTTATATTCCTTAAAATAGACTTCACAAACAAACCTGAATACTGAGTAACTAGGTTTCTTTTGTCTTACTTGAAATGGAGCATTTTGTCTGATTATTTAGACAGTCCACAAAAATATGCTGCTTACCACACCTATCATGTGACATCTTCAAGAGTGTAATTAGTGTAGAACTATTCTCATTCCCTAATGGTATTTGATCAAATACCTGAAGAACAAAATTATCACATTCTTGATCTTATGTTTTCAAGTATTTTAGACTTTGATTATTTGATTTCTTGTGTATCAATATTTTATTAGAAAACACATTGAAATCAAAGAAATAAACTGTTGGGGTTTTTTTGTTGTTTTGGTTGTTCGTTTGTTTGTTGGTTTGTTTTTTGGTTTTGTTTTTTTTTTTTTTTTTTCAAAAAAGCATGCAAATATTATACAACAAAATTCTGAATATGCCATTCTCTCATCCTAAAAGAATCAGAATTGATCACCAACCTACTCAAGTCAACAGCAATGTTGCCATTCTTAGCTTAAAAATCACTAAGGACAGAGAATCCAAAAAAGAGGAAAATTTGCATTTGCTTTCATAGATATAGCAAGTAAGATGATTATATAAGCCTGATTCAAATAGAAATGGTAAATTGAGACAGGAATATGACTATATCCCTGAACTTTAATTTGTGTTAAAAATCTATGTAACAAATACAGTTTGATGATGGAACACTAAGTAAATAAAACTTTTTTTAAAATTATGAGACAACATTATCTAGATATCTTTTATCTCCTGACTAAGTAGAGCAATTTTTTTTTTTTCCTGATCTAATCATTCCAAACAAAACGCATTTGGTGTGTATTTGTAAAAAACCTTTAAGAACTGAGTTACAGATAGAGTTTCCACTACAGTCCATGTCTCTATTCTAAGGTACAAAAAGCTTTTCTACAAATTTACATTGTTTTTCAAAGTTTTTTATGTTATAGGTCACAAAAAGTTTTGATGCTCAGGAATAAATTCGATACCAAAAATATCATACAACTGTATTATTTTCTTTTACGTTATTTGGAAGCAATGATACAGCACATATTAGACGTATGCTCCAGGATTTAGCCAGAGTATACAATTAGAAGCTTTAAGAAGTAATAAATGATGCCATTTTTAGATGTGACAATTAGAACACTTTTAAAGAGAGGCATTCGTCTAGAAATGGTACCTTTTGAATATCAAGGCAATGACAAAGTCAGGGTTTACTTTTATTCTCCAGTCACATTCTTTCCCAGGAGGATAAGGCTGTGGATAGTTAGGTGATAAAATAACTCCTGCTGGGCCTGTCAGGTTTCCTCCACATGCAGCTGTCACAATGTAAAAAGAAATAGGAATATGGTAACATGTTAAATTCACAGGCACATAATAGCTGTTAAACAGGAGTAAATTGACTTCTACATTTACCAAAAATAATAACTGAAAAAAACCCAGAGCTTTCCCACTTCCACCTAGCAAACATTTCTGTATTTTTATTTGAAAATGTGAGCTCTGTTTACATTCAAAAGAAGCACAAGCAAAATTATTTCTAAAGGAATAAAAATATGAAGTTAAATAGGAAGTCCTGTATATTCTTGCTGTTAATCCCATCTCTATGAAGCTGAAGTATTTCTTATGCACTGGAATTACTTTAAGAAGTTGGAAAGCTCAATAGCAGGATACAGGATGCTGTTTCTTTTGACCATAGATGTAACACAAAACAGATTGATCTACTCAGTAAAGGTATTACCCAAACAAAAAATCAAATACTTACCATAAATTGAATGTTGCTTTTAAACAGATAAGAAATCCAACTTCCAAAGATGATAATCACATAGATGTCTAACTAAACAGTACAGTACATGGGCTGCACGTTACCAAGTCACACACGCTGATAGGGATACATTTTTAGTGCAAAACAGTTCATACAAAAGAATTGGAATCTGCATTAAACATTTTAAAAAAGGATTTTTTCAAGTCAGTTCTGGTCTGGTCCAATGGACTGAATGCTCACTAGTAGTTGGAGTACAGCAAATGCACACATAGAATACATCTTGCATTTTAGTTTCATTCAAAACCTCCAAGAAAATTCAAAATCATGAACTAAAGTGTGACCAAGAAAATTTACTTGGAAACCATGCTCCTAACCCAAATGAAAACAATAATGAAGATATTCCTCTCGTAGTATTTATAAAAATGAATTAAACTTTTCCCAACCCTCCCATTCCATTATTTATTTAATCTTTTATTTATTTAAACTTTTAGTAAATTAATGTATCTGTGATTTTATGTATCTGTGGTTTTTTATCTGTAGTTTTGGTATTTTAATCCACAGCAGGATGTCAGGTTTTTGTGCTGTTGTTGGCTTTGTTTATCTTTTTTTTTTTTTTTTTTTTTTTTTTTTAGTTTTTATTTATTTTTGGTTTTATTCACAAACAGTTCCAGGAAATGTTACACATTTTCCTTATGTGTGCTGATGATTCAGCCTGAGATAGCCATGATGAAAGTTATAAAGTACAAACAGAGCAGAAGACATTAAACAATCAGGAACAGAAGTCGCACAATGTTCAGAGTACTGAGTAGTACAGTTATTCAGTGTAAAATATTTTTCATTTATAAGTCAGCATACTGAAATAAGGGCTTCATGGTAATTTTTAAAATGACATATAATGAATTTACAGAACCCTTAAGGATTCTAATATTGTCATGTCTACAGTAAAGGTTATTTTTTTTTGCTTTCCTGTCAAAGTCACCTTGAATATATTGGAGAATAACAATATATATATACTTTATTCCCATAGGTACTCTCTTTCCTTCCTTATTTCCTTCTTTTGTATTTTGGTTTGGTTTGGGTTTGTTTGTTTTTTTTTTTTTTTTTTTTTTACTGGACTGCAAAGAAATATGGAGTGATTATAATTATAGAAAGAGTATGAATCTTCTGTACCTTTAGCCACCAGGTATCTCTTATTCGTTATTTTTGTTTAAATATTTTTTATCTGTGAATAACCCCAATATGTTTAGTAAACATTTTCCATACTTCTATTTATACATTGCACACAATGTATTCAAAAGACAATGTTCAGATTATATGCTGATCCAGTTCTGCTAGATGACTTGGAGTTAGAGACATTATCCTGCATTGTCCTGAATCCTTCCCAGTATTTCAGAGATCTCTGTAAACACTTTAGAGAAACAAAGGGAGTGCAGTTGTTTGGGGATTTGCTTTTTTTGAAAAATCTTCTCCAAATAAGCTTTTTAGGATCATTAAAATAAATCTTCATTTGATTATAAATCAACAGGTAGCAAAATCATAAACATTTTAAAAATTATTATACCTAGCAGATAATCTTTCACAGATGTTGATTAACTCTTATCTTAGAAGAGCTATACTGTTGACCTTAAAATGCATTCCAGCAAGATTTTTAAGCCTGTCATTATTAGTTTACTGACCAGAACCCCAGATGAACCTTTATGCCATATTGAACTGTAGAATGAAGAATCAAAATCTGTTTCAAAGAAAGATCTCCTACCCTCTCCTGGTGTTGAGGAAATATATTTTAATTCTTTCAACAACATTGTCACTTGGACCCCCTTCTCTGCATCTACCTTTCCCAACAAGAATCCTGCTTTACAAAAAATATCTTTAGTTTCCTAGGGATTGTACAGGGTGGGTATCTAATCTATAAGATAATTCAGACAAAAGTCAGGATAAATATTGGATTACAGTTTGTGTAAATAAATTGTTACATAGAGATCATTATAATGAGACCATTTCAATTAGAATTTTTTTTTTATCCAAATCACTTCTTCTGTCTAATTATTTCTATTAGACTTTGTCAATTTTAAACTTGTATGAAGCTTAAAGAATACAATAAAGTGAGAAAATTACATCTAAAATAGCGTTAAACTTGAGAATGGGGCTGTCAGTAACCTTAATTATGAAATAACTGGGCTCTGTAAAGAGCATCACTCCAGCATGATCGTCATATGATTACTAGTTGATCAAGAAAACTGATCTGTATTAATCTTAACCAGAAATTAACATTTCATCTTATTACCTATGCACGTAGGAGGATCAGGTTGCCAGAAGAATCGGTTATTCAGTTGCACACATGTAATTTTGGCCTGTCCTTGAAGTTGGTAGCCAGGGTCACATTGAAAGGTGATCGTGTCTCCAGGCTCTCTGCTGTCTCCATACCTAGTGCCATTCTGTGGTGTCCCAGGATCATTACAGGTTGATGCAATGGAAGCTGTAAGAGAATGATGAAATATAAGCTTTCAGGTGCCAACACTAAACATCCATAACTAAAAGCAAAATATTTTTATATGAGCATTCCAAGCAGAGGCAATATTATTTACTCATCATTTAATATAGGAAGGAATTTTGTTTCTTTATTTTTATGATAATCTGCTCACTGAGAGATATGATTATGTTTGCTTCTTGCCAGTTTCCTTAGTATAAAATATGGCCTGAGAGAAAACAAACACAAGCTTTTCTTTCTTTTATTTTTCTTCTTTTTCTTTTGTCTTTTTTTTTTTTTTTTTTTTTTTTTTTTTTTTTTTTTTTTTCTCTAGTTAATGTGTCAAAAGAGCTAGCAACTTCTTTTCTCACTTGAATGTTCTGGTTATCAAACCAAATTTTTTTATGCACTTCGATGCCTTTTGCACAATAGGGAAAATATCATAAGGTAAATAACATTTTTATAGTCTTAATATCCAGCTGGCTGAATTGAATAGCAGTTTTATGTAGCCATGAAGTTCCCATTTCAGGGGCAAGCAACAACTTAGAGTATGCTAAAACTAAATCTAAGCAAATTATCTCACCTATATTCAGTCTCCTGAGTTTGGGTATGGATTTTACTTTGTAAAAAAAAAAATAATTAAAAAAAAATCAATGTTAAACTGAGCAGAACAATCAGTATGGTATGACCCAAGTAAGTAATCATCCAGAAAGTGGATACACAATCTACATCCACTATGGATTTGTGGAAGGTGCCCAGTCTCTTTTATTGGTTTCAGGTATTGGACATCCTGAGTTACAGTAAACATTGTAGTCTTCCCAAGGAAACAATGCCCCATCTCTAGAGGCTATTAAATCACTGAATTGCACTTTGCTTCCTACCACTGCAAGCTGCTCCACCCAAATATGTCTTTTTCAAAGAACTTACCACAATTGTGAGCAAAAGACAAAATAAGAAGTTCCAAACTCAGTGTCACAATCAATATTAATGATATTGGTGTGTATCTACAAGTCCATCTACCACTTTCCTCATCTTCATTCAGCCAAGTTTAAACTTCTTGAATACAGTCCAAAAACCTTTTAAAAAATCTGCTACACTATATCCTTCTGCTCATCTCCAGTATTGCAAGGGATAATAACTGAAAAATGTGAAACATCAATATTAAATTATTGTATTTTTTCCTAATAGGAACTATGCACACTTTCTTGTGCACTCATATATTAGACAAATAATTATTCTTAAACAGATTCATAACCATCTTAACTCTATATCTGATGTATTTTTAAGGTGTAATTTTGCTCTGATGTCTGTAAGACATTATGAGACTAATGGGGAGCATTCAGAGAAAAACTGATATAATTTATTAAAAGCATATATGTCATTGTTAAAACTTGTTTTTACCACTTTGTTGGCTGATGAGTTAAAGTTATTGCTACTTATCATATCTGGCTGCGCCATTCTCCAGTGTTCTCTGGTAAAGCAGTATGTACCGTTTCAAGTATTTGGGTTTTAGGATACCATTACAAATTACAGGCCAAAAAAACCTAGGAACAGAAAGTATCATATACTCCTAGAATCATAGAATTGTAGAATACCAGGTTGGAATGGACTTCAAGGATCATCGGGTCCAAACTTTCTTGGAAAAAGCACGGTCTAGAAAAGATGGCTCAGCACCCTGTCCACCTGAATCTGAAACATGTCTGATGTTGGGGAAAATTTATTTCTTTTTCTTTTATAAACACAACACACTTCAATTATTTTAAATAGATGGGCACAGTCTATTCCATACCTCCTAGAAATGATGTGTGTTAGTGATAACAGTCCATACTCCCTGCTCTTTTTTTTTTTTTTTTTTTTTCTGGTGGGAAGGGGAGGGCAGTAGAATTTTTTTGAGTTTTTCTGTTACCCAGGAAACATTAATATTTCATTAAAATGATTTTGCTAGCTCTTTTCAAATTGTACAAACCAAAGGCTTTCATAAGATAAAAGAGCTCCATCTCTATCACCACTATGAAATATTTCTGACCATAATGTGTGGGTAATCCATTTTCTATATTAATATAACTGCATCTACGCCTTCCGTCCACACCAAAAGAGTACATCACTGTAAGAAGCAACAAGAGCAACTAAACATTTGCAAAAATGAAACAGTTATCAAATTGTACAACTGGAAAACACTTTTTAGTGTTGTAAATATTCAGGAGAGAGAAAAGTTGAAAAAAGAATGAGAAAATTAAGAAACAAATATTTTAGACTGGTAAAATGGCTTTATGCAAATTCTAGCAAATAAGTGATCACTTAGACAAATCACAGAGACTGTAAAACTTCTCTATATTCATGGGTTATGATAATTGACATACTACGAACACAGGACCTTTATTTAACATTTTATTGTTCATAACTTTTTGACCTTTTTTCCATTCTAAAATAATACATCTCAGACTTTGGGATGGTTCCTACATCTAAATGAAGTAACAGATATTGCAGGTTTTTTAACAGTGGTGGACATTTTTTCCACCAGAATTTATAAGCATCAATACAAGAATTAAAGTAATGGCTGTCATTACTAATGAATACTGTGTAAGCACTCCCCAGGCACCACTCTGACAATTTACCTGACATCCCATATTAACGCAGTTTACTAAATGTATACTTGGCCACAGGGGAAGGAAAGCATGGTCATGACCTCAGAGAAGTTATTTTTTATTTGAGACAATAACAGCTCTAAAAAATGGTTCACTATAGTGCATATCTGCTAAAGAATCATAATTGTCATAATAAGGAATCATAATAAAGAATCTTATACATAAGTATATGAACATAAACTCATCTCTGTCATTAATAAGTCATTTTTTCAACAAATCTCCAAATAGCTTAGTTTTCTCCTTAAAAGGTCATGAAATATCTCAGCAAACATTTTTTCCCATTTTGACATGTCAAGTATGTACCAATTATGAAGGACTAATGCCTTTTCATATTAATTTCATTGTTAATCTCCATTTCTTATATACAAAGTTCTAAATTCTAAAACCAATCACAGATGTTTAACAAGCACCAAAACATTCTTTACACTTTTGTTCTGGCAGCCTCAGAAATTATTTTATGTATTTGAAACTAACAACCTTTTTATCCTGGCACATACACTTGATCTTAATTAAACAAAACACCAGACATTTAAGCACTGATGTGTCATCTAGTTAAGTGAACATTTAGACAGTCAACTTTTCAACTTGTCTCCTTTCCAAGTTGTTTTACTTATCAAAATTCCCAAGAGATTCAGTAACTGCATGAAAATTAGAAGTGTACTATTGCTTCACTTGGTACTGTGCAAATATATAGAAGATATAGAAGATATATGTATTGATAAATAATCCAGACATCAAAAATCACCAGTTCTTCTGTCATCACTCTTCTTTCATAACAGGCCCTTTTCTTCTCCCCCCCCTACACTAATATATAGACATGCAATTAATATCTAGCTTGCTTACTTCTAAGAAAGGCTATGTTCATGCTGTGATGTAACATTGCTATATGCAATTGTCAAAAAAAGCTGATGAATTCAGAAACTCAAAGCTGAACACAATTAAAACTTATGCTGTAAAGTAAGGAAAGAAATAATTACATTTTAGATTCAAGAATGTTAAATCAAATCAAATTCCACAGTTACACTTTTTAGAAATGACTGAGAAAAATTAGGTGCCTAAAATGGTATAGCCAGGAGAGGGGATTTGAATTCCTTTAAGCTGGAAAAAAACTAAATTGCTGCTTCTTAGTTCTTGCACACGTTCTAAGCAGTAAGCTACATGATACTCAGTGGGTTATAGAGTAACACTGTAGAGATTTCCCATCTCTTACTGTCTCATCTGCTCAGAGTGGAACAGGCTCCTGTGTACATAAAAAATGGAACTAGAGGTAGGTGTCAGAAGAATTGGCAGCTGTGAAAACCACAGATTGCTAGGGAGTTTTCAGACCTCCATATGTTGGCAGGAACTGCATTAAGCCTCTCTGTTTTTAAATTAATAATCTTCCAGAATCCCATTTTAGTTCCTATTTTGGATTTGGGCCCCAAATTACATTTTCAAAGTTGATTTAAACTTCACTGAAAATCAATAGGAGACTGTTTTTGAGACTATGACACACTGTATATTTGTGTGTCTGTAGCCTGTGAGCAATATGTTAGATTTGTGCCTAATTTATTTTTTACCTGAAGGACACTTGTTTGTTTGTTTGTTTGTTTTTTTTTTATCAGTTTGCTTAGCCTGTAATCTATTTGAGCTCAAGAAAAAGAAAACACATCACCTTCATTAATATCATTTTCACTATGTCTGTGGTAAACAATTGTGCAAACCATTTGCTCTAGTGTTATGCTGCGGACACTATTTTTTTTCTACACCACATGGTTATAATAATAACAAAGACTTTTCAGGAGCTTGGCTTGTAAATTGAAGACAACGCACAAGCTTCCCCTGTTTAGTGCATTATGCTTGCATAATAGGTTTGAGAAGGATTTTGGTATATCAAAGCTGAGACATTGTACATAGGATTTTCAATGATTTTAAAATTAACAAATATTTCCAAATTTAAAAGAATAGCATTTGCTCCCTAAAAAAGTATCTCATGTAATATGTATAAATGTACAGACTAAGAACTGTGTAAATTAGCATCAACAACATATTTAAATGTCTTGTAATGTCCAATAATGTAAAGAAAAAAGAAACCCAAATGTTAATGCATCCTCTTTCATTATGTCTGAAGTATAAAATTTCACAAGTTTAGAGATAACCATCAAAGTAACCTACATGTTTAATTTCCGCTTAGTTCCACAGAAACCAAATGAAGAACAGCTACCCTCTATGAGGCTGAGGATGCCTTGCCCAGGCCATGGATTAGATGATGAAAAGGTATGCTCTGGCAGTTTCATTAGCATGAAACTGTGCTATTGTGAGCATGCAATGCAACATTTATAGCATCACAGAAATCAAGAGGAGAATTAACAATGTCATAGAACCAGAGGTAGGCATAGAAAATTATTATAGATGGATCTCACTCTAGAAAATTATTTAATTTTAATTATAAGAAGAGGGCAAATAATTCTTTTATGTATTATAGTCTTGAGCAAAATATAAGAAATCAGCTGAGGAACTATGAATGCATCATTTAGTTTAAGGAAAAGATACAGTTGTCTTAAGTTACAACAGCTGAGATTTTAGTTCAAGCAAAAAGGCTAGGCTGTAAAGGTAGATACTATTAGGTATTGTTAAAACAAGACTAACTGAGTCTGTAAGAATGATAATATGACTAGCAACTGCTAGCGCTGTTCCTATCATCTGCCACTTCTATTGGTTTTGTTAAACATCAATTAAACAAATTATATGGTTAGATATAAACAAGCTCTCAATAAATAAACTTCAGGTCAATAAAATCAGTGATCATCCACTAGCATGGGATCTAAGTGCTTTCAGAATTCGAGCAGCTATAGATTAATCATTCAGGGCAAGATTGATCTGCTTCAGCATGTGTGACTAGTCTCACTCTAGATGCTTTACAATATTCAAGGTATCTGCACAGGACTAGAAGATATGACCAGGGACTTATGGGTGTACAACCTTCTGGAGTGGCAGACAGAGACTAGCCAGTATACCTTATGGCATCTCAAAGGGAACTAGACACCTGTGAAAACACAGATAGGATTAATTTAACCTGTCATTAGATGTCCAGAAGTTTAAGATTTAATGTACATTAGTGTATCTAGACTTATAGCTTAAAAAAAAAAAAAAAAAAAAAAAGGCAAATTCAGAGGGAAATTTACCCCATTTACCTTAGACATGCAGAACAGAATTAAGATAGGTTAGAAAACTTCTTTTTTATGGTTAACTTAGGCAGGAAAATTTTGCTTCCAGTAACTTTTTTTCTTTGGAATATAGAAACCAAATACCAAATTTGCCTATACCCTTCTTGTATTCACTTTTTTTATTACAATCAGAAAGAGTTGGTTGACATGCCTGGTTTGTAATACACAGTTTAAATGTATTTAACCCCAGAATAAAGGTCAATTTTGTACAGTGAACTCCATTTTTTGTCCTTTCATGCATGATTAAATAGTAATTAAGTTTTAATGAAAAGCATTAGACTGATTACAATTAACATAATCACTCTTGTCAGTTCATGTCCTCATGCTCTACGTGCTGAGTTGAGTGGGCAAGAAAAGGTACTTTTAGCAGTGTTCAAACATTCTGTAAGCTTCAGCCACTTATATTTTTCTATTAAAAATATATCTAATTACATTTACAATCAACAGTAAGTAACTTATACGTGATATTTTATGATCTACTTCATACTATCCTTTCACAGCACCTCTTCTTTAGGCAGATGCAGTAAGGACATTCTAGAATGCAAAGTATAGAAAGTAATCAGCACATTCACAGCACAGTGAAACAAATTCTCCAGCTGAAGGTTAACAATTTAATGCGTTGTCTTTAAGCTGTTCATTTGACCTGATACTCTCAGAGGTATATCCTTTGTATGATCACATAAGTGGATGTTCATTGACGTAGACAATCATCCCAATTGCATAATCCAATACAGAAGTTACATGTATAAGAGGCCCAGATTCTTGAAGATTTTACAGTCCTGTACAACTGTGCATCTGAAATTTGCTTCTTGGATTGTAATTAATATTTAAATAAAATATACTTATTAATAAATGCAACACTTGAAAATCCTTTAAGTGTCACAAAGACACAAAACTTGAGCAATTACCTTCACAGAACTTGTAATAAAACATCTACATCTTCTGCAATTACCAGAAAAAAATTTAAGCAATTCATTTTTTTCATTGAGTTACAAACTACTAAAGTAGTGAAATTTCAGTATCCTGTGCAGCTTTGCTATAAACCGGCCTACAGTTTGGACACATGTTGAATACTAAAGCATGCAAAGATCCTCACTTATCCATTAATTAGTTTAAATCCTTCACAGATCAAGGCCACAGTGGTCTGCCTATTGCCTCAATGAGACTAAATCAACTAAGCTCTGATTTTTAGATTAAATAATATAACATCTACTTTAACATATTCTTTAAATCATAATTTTTTACTCCTTACAATTAAAAATATAAGTAACACATTCCACTTGTTAAGCAGGGTAAATGAATCTTTAATATTTTCCCTTTACTTGAGCTGAGGCGTTCAGTTCTTCAGCACTAATTCCAAATAATTCCAGTAAAACATAATCTGCAATTGCCAGCACGATCACCGAGTGCACCCATCAGATATTATAGTAAGATGACAAAATCAATTCTTCACCCTTAAAGCATTAAATTCTCTCCTATGTATTACAAGTATCACTGAATGTCAAAGAATGTGTTGACAACTCTAACTGCTTAAATATTTTCCTCCTTTCAAAATTTGTGCATAAACTTTTAAAGACTTTCAAATAATACAACATAAAATGTGTTTGCTAACTGTAACAGACTCCTTCATTTCCAAAAATGTATTTTTTTTTCAAACAACATGAAAAGCAGAATATTATATAGCACACTGCTCAGAAATTTTAGAAACTTGTATTCCATTCTCTGTCTTTAATTCATTTCTTATTCTTTTAACTACTCAGTGCTGATGAAAGAGCCTGGGGTTTGGGGTAGGAGGGTAAAACATTCAGAAAAATCAAGCAAAATAAAGGAAATGGGTAAATGTACAATGCATTATTTAGAGACCAGGAAACCCCCAAAGTATATTTCCTCATGTACGTAATAATGACTGAAATCTTATTAGTGCCCTTTAGTTCTGAATGACAGCACCTACAGAGAAGGTTTTAAGTAATAATCCTACTCTCACACATTTTATTAATACAAAATTCTCCTATGTTCCTGAGCAGAAATACACTTACATACATTATATCTAGATTTATAAGGATAGAACAACAGTCAAAAAAAAAAAGATATAGTCTTCCTGTAGTCCTACCCTACTTTTACTTTAGACCTGAAGATGAAATTGATTAGTTTAATAGTAAATTTTAAAATGTATTTCAATATGGTAAAATATATTTTATACTCCAGTTCAATCATGTACACAAACAGTGGTTAAGGTCATAAAAATGATGCGTCATTCAAGAAATGTTGTAAAAAAACAACCAACCAACCAACCAGTATAAACTGTAAATATAAAATAATTTATTATTTGGTAGCACGGGTGGAAACATTTAAAACTATCAGTGCAGAAGAAAAATTTTGTATGTATAAACCCATTTTGACTTGTTAAATAATGCTAATTAGATAATGCTAGTCATGTGGTTGGTATACAAAACAAGGAATAAGAGAACTTAAACATTCAAAACAAATCCAAAAATTCTCCCTAGTTATAGCTATCTGCATAATTAGATAAAATAATTAAAATAACATAATCAATTTTTTAAAAAATACTGAGGAAGTTGTGAGAAGATAAGCAGCTAATATACGTAAGAATAATATATATAACTAGTGTACAAAATTATTTACATACTTGAAAACTGAATGGAGAAGCCTGATTTGCTGATGAAGAAATCACTGTCAAATTGTAATGTTAATGAGTTGAAAGTGCTGTGAATATCCTCTGGAAGGGCTGACCCACTCCATTCTTTCAGAAGTATGCTGCTCTCAACAGGTCCATCCCATACCTTCAAGATGTCATGAGCGACCTCAGTGTCAAAAACAATAAAATGCAGACTGCAAGGAGAAAGTAAAAGCACTGCAGATTACTCATTAAACACAATTACACAAAAGTCCAAGCAATCATTGCCAAACTGTATTTAGTTTTGAGATGCTGTTTAGGACTGAAGAAGGGCTGGTGGTCATTCAGATCTGTCCATTTTTCCTGGTGGATGAACTGGTCTTGTAAGATAAATGTTATTCTTTTCTATAAATTCCTGAATTACAGAAAAAAAACATGATGGGGCATATTATATTTGTTCTATAAATTAAATTATTTTTATGATAGATATTTTAACAGACAAGAACTATGATTTCAACAAAGATTTCCTATATTCAAATGAGGATACCAAGAACACTGATTGGCTTGAATTATACGCAACTGAAAAAAAGCAGTAGCTACTCTACAGTATCATACATAGCACAGGGAATTCTGTCAGCATGGTATTTCCTTTCCTATACAAAATCAAAAAATGTATTATGCTATCTTTGTTGAAATTCACACAGCATAAATTTATATTAAATAGAATAATCTGTATTTACCTCCAGGTGAAGTATTAGATATAGAATGGTGTCCAAGGATGTTTTGTTACTAGTCAAAGTATGTGCATTGACTTCAAGTTCTGTGTGTTTACATTTTTAACATTGAAGAAACCTAATAGGTGAATACCAAAACTACTTTTTTGTTTCAAATAGTTGTATGTTGATATTTCTTCATTATATTTACATGGAAATAATTAATTGGAAAATTGTCATTTAAATGTAAAGGATGCATTGAAATCACCTATGATGGAGTGAATTATTTTGCTTAGTGAAACAGGATTACTAAAAATTTAAAAAAACAACCTCTCATTGAATAACAATCCATTTGTTTATATTATTTCGCCTGTTTAATTTTAAAAAGTAAAAATTGTCTTTTAGTGATGAGTTAAAATTATTGTCCACATAAAGTGAATAATTAAAAGGTTTATTATTTGTTAACTTTTTGCTCAAAATAAATAAATAGCTAATATTTTGAAGTAACATGCTTACTGGAAATCACATACTTCTGTCACTGCAGTATAAAACTAATCTCTGTCTCATTACATTAAACATATTATTATCAATAAATTATTGTAAAATGACAGAAATTAAGTTTATCTATCTTGCTTAGAAGTGAAATGTTTTTGTTAAATTATTACTTTCACAGCAACTTCCTGTTAGGCGTGGAGAAACTAACCTGAATATTGAACAGAATTTGACATTTCAAAGTTTTTGAATTTGTGTGTTACTACAGCAAAACTGAACTGAAAGTGACTTAAATTATTGGCATTCCTTCTACCTGAGTGATTTAACTATACATCTGCAGAAAAGTACAATAATATTTCTTGTCAGAATGTCAAACTGATGAGGAAAATCTGTTTTAAAAGTTCTTCTTGTATTACTAAATTCCTTCTGCCTGAGTTCTTGAATCCTTCCATCATCTTTCCATAAATCATTATAGGAATAAAATCTCCAGGTTCCATCATTTGGTTCTTAGCATGTACCTTTATTTCATGCATTAATCACCAGTTGGGTTTCCCTCATTTTCTGTATTCTTCTAATTTCTTCCCTTTGTTATGCTGCCTATTCTATATGGAGAAATCTACCAGTGCTTATCTATCATGCATTCTATCAGTCCTGTATGCACTTCTTACTAAAATATCATAATTTTTCTCAAATTTGATTATTCTCAATATTTTCTGAGATATTGCTGGTTATACTATTTATATGATTGTGGGAAAAAATCTGATGCTTACATAATTCAAAATGTTATATATGTTAATAATGATATGATGGAAGAGAGCAGGAATGGAAAATTAAAACCCTTCAGGGTTGTATATAAAGCTTTATAACACTAATCCATGTTGCTGCTGTTAATTGTCAAATCCTCCTCAGATCAAAGTATTTATGACAAAGAGACAGTCCCTAATAGCTACCCAACAAGGTCCAAAATGTTTGATCTCTGAGCACTCCTAATAGAGAGGCAGGAACTTTACAGCTGCTTGAGGTAATGTATTTAAGAAACAGTGTTGAATTATTATATTTGATTTAAAACAAATTATTACATTGTGTGTGACATTAAAATATAAAAGACTGCTATTACAATGACTCAAGAGGAGAATTTTGAAACCATAGTTGACAGGTGTATCATGTCCGGCTGAGATGGAGTTAATTTTGCCCATTGCAGCCCTCATAGTACTGTGCTTTGTATCGGTACTTGCAAAGGTGTTGATCACACACCAGTGTTCTGGCTATTGCTGAGCAGTGCTGGCACAGCATCCAGGCTCTCTCCAACATTCTCCCCTCCCCAGCAGGCTGGGGGTGGGCACCTTTGGGAGAGGACATGGCCCGGAGAGCTGACCCAAACTGACCAAAGAGATATTCCATACCATATGGCATCTGCTCAGCAATAAAAGCTAAAGAGGGGGAGGAGAGGAAGGGGCAGGGAATTTGTTATTATGATGTTTGTCTTCCAGAGCAAACACTATGTGTACTGAAGCCCTATTTCTCAGAAAATGGCTGGATATCATCTGCTGATGGTAACTAGAGAATAAATATTTTTGTTACCCTTTGCGTCCCTGTGTGGCCTTTGCTTTGCTTTATTAAACTGCCTTTATCATGACCTATGAGATTTTTTTTCATCTTATTTTCTCCCTGCCCTGTCCTGCTGAGTAGGAGCGGCTTGATGGGCACCTGGCATCCAGCCAAGGTCAATCCACCACAATAGCTTGGCACTCTGTTTACAGCTACAAAAAGGCATAGCAGTGCACCACTCTACTACTCTAAAGATTTATAGGACATAATATCTAGTGGAATTCACAATTCTGAATTAGATGTCTAGGTGTCCCCTACACAATTTAGATACCCAGGTTCCCTAGAGAATTGGCACTCATAAATGCCAGCAAGACAAGCATCAACTTTATTAATGTAAGACGTAATAATAAACAAAAAAAAATGTGTAGAAGAGTGCGATACTATAACACATGGACTATAATTTATAAAACACTGAAGTCAGCAATAAATACTGAAATTAAGCATGTACCTTATTGTCTTTCCTGGATCTGCTTCAATAATCCAAGTGCAATGAAGATTGTTGTCATATGGTGCTGGATAACCAGGGGACAAAATGCGTCCTGATGTAGCAGCATGAATTCGACCACCACACTCAGCTACAAAATAAGTAAGGATTACATTTATTTTTAGCAAGGACATAATATTTTGAACTTCCATTTTCTGTCCATTCCACATCTCCCTGTCTTCTAAAAGGGTAACAGAATGACCTAATATCTCTGAAGCAGTACACATACATAGAAATCAGGACATGTACATGAATTAAAAATGCACATATAATGATCTCATTCTTACCTTGTTATTAAGCAATAAACCATACTTCTGTGATTATGTTCAATATGAACTGAGACTACAAAAACATAATTGTAGCACCAGCAAGAGAGCAAAAATGCTTCAAAAATATTCCATCTAACATGTTTGGCTTTCCTAAGTAACACTAAATGCTGAAATTCAGACTTTACTGCACTGGGGTTTGTAATTAAAATCACTTTCTCTGCTGTTCTAATGTCAAAATGCTTTTAGTTTAATGCTTTCAAGTTACTTCTATATAACTTCTAGTTTAATTACATCAAAAAGCAGTTAGGTATTGCCTAGTAATTTCCTTTAGTACTTAAAAATTTAAATGCCATATGTCCACAAAGTGAGACAGTAAATCAGAAAGCTATGATTTGAAAGTATGCAGTATCTGGTCTAACAATTATTACTTTATTATCAATGCTATCTTAACTTTGCGGAGAGACCAACTGCACTGCTAAGTATCCAGAATTATATGATTTTTAACCTTGTTTGTTTAGAGCATCATGCTGTTGTCTGGCCAGTATAAAGATGGACCCTGGGGAAACAGGAACTGTGTAACAGTCAGGTGCCACTGAACCAAAAAGGATCAGTAACTGTTCAGTTAAGTGATTTACCTGAATTCCTACTTCATTTACAGTGTTGCTTTCCAAGTAGTGGTACTAAAAAATGCTACCATGGGGAACTCTTCAAGCACAGATGTACAGCAAGCATAGTGTAAGACACACATGACGGGAGAACCATGACAGTTGGACCAAATAATCTCGCAACAGCACTCCTAACAAATAAGTCTTATTCATACCACCAAGTCACTGTTGATAACCAAATTGTTAACAGGAGGAAAAATAACTGTAGAGGAAAGGTCACTGATTTACTTACCTATCTTGCTGGTTTGATCACCCAAAACACTATATATTATTTATAGAACAGCAGAAAGCTGCTTTAGTACAGAATTTCTTCAGATGAAACCTTTGCCTAAGATTTCAGTTACTTTACATTATACAAGAAAGTTCAGAATGCAATAATCACTGTGAAAGATAACTACAGATAAAGAAATGACTGATACAGTACTGTATCAAAGAACTCAGAATAACTCAGTGAAACCAAAATTATTTAACTCAGACAGTTTTATTTTAGAATTCTGAGTAGACTCATTTAGAAACAGAATACATGATAAAATTTTGAATGATGCATTATAGTTCATATTAAAAAAAATATCAGATTAAAAGTAAACTTTTAAAAGTGATTATAAAAAAATCCACAAAGTGTGAGTTTCAATATGTAAAAATGATCACATTGCAAAATTACCACCTCAAAGACTATACTATATAAATAAATGTACTATAACTAATAGAAATGACATATTCAAACAAGTTCTATAAACTTCTAGAGAAGGAATTACAGGAATTCATTGGTTTTCTTCATTAAGACCTTGAACACAGAAAAAAATGAAAAAAATGCTAAGACCAATATAACAGTGTATTGCTGAAAATTACTAGTATAGGATATATAGAATATGACTACATACAGGCTTGCAATTTTTTATGAACAAGACCGAAATTATTGTAAAGACAATAACGAATGTAAATGTCCCTGAAGAGAAGAGCAAATATCAAATGCTGATCTAAAACATAAGAAGCAAAAAATAATAGGTCTCCACAAACAGGAGGATGTTAACAAAATATGTCTAAGAAAGAAAGTGATGTTTGGAAGTTTGTGACAACTTAAGAAACAGGAAGAAAAGGAAGACAGTCCAATCAGAGTAGAAAGAGATAAAACTGTGATAGCACAAGATAAAACTGAAGAAAGCAAAGGCTATAGAAATAACACTGGAGGGGGAAAAAAAAATACAGAGCGTGAAATGATCTGCAGATGTTTAACTGAGTTTTCAGGGATCTTCATTACAAGTTTTCCTATGCACAGAACAATAGAAAAAACATTACAATTTAAATGAAGATAATAGACTGTTTTCGAAATGCCATTTAGAAAGATTTACCTTTAGAAGATTTTCAGAGAAAATCATGAGCATTTGACTTCTTGGGGAGCTAAGTAATGTTTCAGAAGAATTTTAAAATGAGAAACAGAAGAGGGAGTTTATATAAAACTGATGCAATCCTCAAATTTTATTTTAAAGACAGGAATGAGACCAACAAATAAAAAGATATGTAAAGAGATAAAGGTACATAGAAAGATAGCCTTGTGGTTGTAGAGAAAGAAAGCAAGAAAAAAATCTGTTTCAGGATGCAAAAAGAAAATTGACTCTTGATATTGGGGCATAATTCCACTTAGAGATGAAGATACTCAAGAAATAAAAGATTTTGGTACAAGTGATTCCAAAAGCTTTGCTACAAAATACAGAAACCAAATCTAGTAATGAAAGTTACAAAATCAAAGTATAATTAAAAAAAAAAAAAAAAAAAGGTAGAGTAGCAAGTAGCAATCATAGGTGGAATATAGAAGTTTAAAAGTATACTGTTATCAACAAAACTGAAAATACAGGTAGAGATATGTGGGTTTACAAATGATCATACTAAGAAAAGGAAATAGGTAGCTGGGTGGATTTATTCACCTAATAGACTTGAAACCAACAAGTATTTTATAATTGATTAAAATACTTACTTGCTAGTGAAAACAGGCACAAGAAAATATTACAGAAAATGACCTTAGAGTAATGACTTCATTTAAATTAAACAGGGAGATAGGCAAAGGTAGGATTAATTTTGACTCTTCTCTACAAAAGGGCAAACTTAGAGGAAAAGGAAGCTAACCAATTAAACTGAAGAACTTGAGGAACTGAATGCATAAAAAGCTTGGAAAAATCTTTAAATCAAAACTGGAAAGACTTGTTTTGACCTGTCATATATATATGACAAAAATTACAGATAGAATTCAAGAATCAAGTAGGAAAAATAACACCTCTACTAAGAGAGCAAAAATGCTGTTCGCTAATGTTTTTCTGGCACTTACCCTCTGGGTAAACTGAATTTTCAAAAGGAAGAGAACTTGCCTCTTTGTAGACTGTGGGTCTGTGAATGTGTTCATCAGGAAGAAGCTCCTGGAATGAAGAATGTAGCACCCAATATGGGAGAGAGGCAACAAGCAAGGATCCTACAGATCAAGTGCTGAAAACAATTGGTGGCCTGTGTGCAGCAGGCAGCAGAAGCAAAAACCTAAGCATCAAAAGGCACATAAAAAGAAAGACTTTCCCAAGGACTCATGGGAACTCCATGTGAAACTTGAACTCAGGAAGTCACTGGTAATTGCTGGACTGGAAAGCAAAAGTGGAGAGAAACTGCCTAGCAAAGGTACAATGGGTAGTAGCTATACCGGTGTTCAGTTATTTTACGCATCTCACCTAGCTCTTCTCTATTTAACATTTATGTTGATTGTAATGAAATACAGTTTTAGTCACTTGAGGACATGTGATATATAAAGAAAATGTCTATCTCAATGCTCTCACAAATGGGGTGTCCTAGAATAGCAACAGTGACTCAAGAGCATATAGATAAAACCATTCATCAATGTGGGATAAAAATTAGAAATTAGCTTAATAGGAATGAGGTGCTGAAATAATTTTTGATGAAAACAGATAAGGTAAAAAAATAAATCTTTATTTGCTTTATCATGGGGCTTACTTAGCTTGTGAAGTGTTTAGATAATACCACTGCCTGTGATAGCATATCAGACTCAATGACCCAGAATATCATTAGAACCAAAACAGTAGCCTTTCATCAGAGGCTGCCCCATAGAAAGAAGTGTTTCCCAGAAGTTTTGTAGCCATTAATAGCCAGACATCTATTTCAGAGAAGTTATATTTGTATGTCCACATTAAATGTTTACTTGAAACTTAAAAATTATTTACATCATTATCATATCATATAGACAGAATACTTGTTTTTTTTCTTTAAACATCAGACCAAAATCTTTCATTGTCACAATCCATATTACCTATGCAAGTAGGCAAAGGTTTGTCCCAAACTCTTCGATCTCCACTTAAGCAGGTCATAATACTACTACCATGCATTGTATAGCCAGGATTACAGCTGTATAAAATGACAGTGTCTATAAAATGTCCTTCATCTCGGATCTTGTAGCCATAATTTGGTATGCCAGGATCTTCACATCTCACTAGGTCAAAACCTGCAAACAGAAATGGGAAGGGAAGGGAAGGGAAGGGAAGGGAAGGGAAGGGAAGGGAAGGGAAGGGAAGGGAAGGGAAGGGAAGGGAAGGGAAGGGAAGGGAAGGGAAGGGAAGGGAAGGGAAGGGAAGGGAAGGGAAGGGAAGGGAAGGGAAGGGAAGGGAAGGGAAGGGAAGGGAAGGGAAGGGAAGGGAAGGGAAGGGAAGGGAAGGGAAGGGAAGGGAAGGGAAGATATATAAAATATCAAACAAAATATAATGCAAATGAATCTGATCTGGATGAAATTTATATTCTTGTGATTCAATTAGATTAGATATAACCAGAGTGACCAAAGATAAATTATATATAATTTGGTTAAATCAGAAAATGAAGCACTAAGAACTAAATATTTATTATGACATTAGTTTATTGAAGAAAGTGTATTGTCACAGATCACAGATTGAAATTCACTTTACTATTACATTAGATTACTATAATTGAATTAAATAAAATCTGATACAAAGATATGAAATTAATAATTAAATTAAATGATCTTGCTATTACTTGCTAACGTAAAAAATTTACTCAGGCTCTTAAGAAAGACTTAATTCTAAACCCATTTTTTCTGAAGACATAAATTAATTAAAAATGTAGATTGAGATTTGGTAGTTAAGAAGAGCCAAAAAATCCCCAACTGTTGGGTTTTGTTTGTTTTAAGACTAAAATATCCAACCTGTAAAATGATGTACTAGCCTTTGGCTTTATTTTGACTAACACAGTTGTGAAATTACTTCTATTATATTACTAAATATGTAGTATGTATATATCATAACATGTTAAAATATATTGATATTCACTACAAAAGTTTGTGTAGGTGTGTGTATGCTTACAAAGAAATAAAATACTAGTAATAAATAAATAAATACATAGGTTTGCCTAGAACTTGTGTCTATAACATAATACTCAATGTTGCAATAACAGGAGAATAAATTAGTTCATTACTTACTGCTTACTGGTTCTTCTTCTCCTCACCACAGACTGGTCTATATCAATCACATGGAATTTAAGGATTTTGTCCATTTACTACTTTAACAAAAATATCGTAAATGTAGATGAAATGTCTCTAAATCTACCAAACTTCTACAGTTCTTCTTGAGCCATTTTTCTCCAAATGTGGAAAGACTGTTCCCTTGTCAGTAGCCCTATCCCAAGGTGCCTGCTTCCTCAAGAGTCCCATACTCTACAAATATTCACTGAACTGTATATCTGTATCTGTAAATGACAAAATACCTCTGAAAGTTGTAAGTAGGAAAAAACAGCTTTGGTAAAGACACTGTGTCTGAGTACACAACAGTACAATGGGAATTTCTCAGCCTGTGCATCTGTCAGAGAACATGAAGTCCCATACAGAAATACATTGCTTTCTTAAATCTTATTTTTGAGTCTCTGTGGAAGCATTTTTATCAATAGAGGTGTTAAGTTTTTCTGTCAGTCTATTTTAAACTCAAATCTAATCAACTATTTATTTGCGGTAAAGTGTTAGATAAGCTGATTGTAAAGAACATAACCACTCACGGTCTTGGGCATCAAAATGCAATTTCCTATTTCCCACAATACAGAAAAAAATAACATGCAAATAAAAATATCTAGCTGGAAGCAAAAATATAAAAACTAAATTTAAATATCCTTGAGGCAGTAAACACTTCAGTATTTGCTGTTTTGTTCTGGAATATTCAGATATTTCTATCAAAAGACCATCTTGGAAAATTAATAATGATTTTAATCTCATCTAATTATTTATAATTCAGGAAAAGTCCAGTGATAGTCTCAATTTTTAGGGTTGTTTCCACAATATTCTTCCTAGAAAAAAAACATTAGGTACAAATAATCAGTGTAACAAAATAAAGAGTATAATTGCTTTTTGTATCTGATAAATAGAATATTCCCTGTAAGGGCATCCAATCAATGAATTACTGGCTTTCATGCCAAATTTTTTAAATGCCATTTTGAATACTCCAGAAAAGGTGCAAGAATGACAGTATATAAACTGTGAGCACACATTCACTACACTTTTCCACCAACAAGGCTATTTCTGTCAATAAGCCTATTAAATATTAGGGTATTTTACATCAAGTATGTGCTGTTAACTATGTGTAAATATAGCAAGATCTTGCCCTGTGTGTTCACAGGCAAGCTGCTTTTCCAGCTCTTATGCAATTTCTTCCCCTTCCCATCATCACAAAATATCGAACTTTTCATTCTCTTTTTCCCTGATGGTCTTGTACATTTGGTGTAATTTGTCATAAAGGACCATAGTTCAACCTCATTGTTCAAATGTTGCAACAGAACTTCAGTATTAAGGTAGATGCTGTGAACTTTCACAGTGGAGAAATATGGTCATGAGCTCCATATACTCACAGTTCTTGGATTTACCTGACATTGAAATGACCCAGCAGTCACAGAAATTCTGCCAATATTCTTACTGCTGAAAAAGATTTTTGTACTAGCAAATTGCTGCAAATTATTTTATTCTTGTTTCATTATAGAATTATCAAACAATAAATGGATAAAGGCTGGTTAAATTGAAACCAAAACATCCAGAATACAACTGGATGATTGTCCATCACTTCCTGACACTATTTATCCTTTGTGATTTGTTCTGTCATATTTGATATAAATAATTACAAATGTAGAAATACCAGTTGTCAGAATAAAAATTAATAATATGTCTGTAATATATGTGGACTATTAATTGCAACTTCTTTTCAATTCAGTTTAATTATGGTGGGTACTGAGGTTCTAGATACATTAGTAGGTAGTGCAGTACAGCAGAAGCAGTGAAACAGTAAAACTGAGGACACGATGCCCACACTATGTGCATTATCTGTTTTCACTTTGGACTAGGTTTTGTGTCCATTAGTGGGTGGAGGATTCCAAGTCTATCCCTGGAACACACCTTTCAGTTCAGTTTCAAGTATATGACCTCCAAAACCTGTCTTCAATATGAATGTAGAAGTAGTGAATGTTAATTTTGTGTCTGCAAGGGAAATTCTAAGGGATTCTATATAGTACAGTGTACTTTTAACAGAAGCTGATGAAGTTCTGACATATCTGCAAATATTGTATTCACCTATTTTGAAAGGAAGAGTACTATTTACTTATATATATATATATATGTTGTTTACAATGCATGTAAAACTACAATGGCTATATGAAAAATAAGTAATGTAAAATAAATAATTTCCTACTCTTATTTCTGGGAGAAGTGGTAAGCTATTTTGAAATAATCATTCTCCTGAAGCCAGACACACAAAAAAATAATCACCTAAATGATATACATTACCAACCTTTAAATATTTGGTCCCTACTTGGAAACTCTAACTTTGAGCTCAACACTAAGACTTCTATGAAGAGTATGAGTGAAAAAAAAAGGTTAGTTGTGAGTTTCTGGTCTAGAAAGTGCACAAAAGCAACAAAGACACTCTGAATTGCAAGCTATAGTACTCATCCAAATTTTACTTCCTACACAAAGGAATGCTGAGTTATGTTACATTATGTCTGTCTTAGTAAAATATACAATCACACCGTTATTAGGGACCAGAATATAGGTCCCCTATGAGCACTCAAGAAATTAGGCTACAGGGCTTTATTCCTTCATTTTTTTCTTTCTGGCTTAGTAAAGCTTGTTCATGCTTTGGCACAAAACATACTTTGGCAATTGAAACTTTACTCTTGGAGATGGAACAGAACAATTTTAAAACAGATTAAATAATTGAAATGACAGTAAAATAAATGTGACATCATGGCCGTTAATTCTGTGGTCCCATGGTGCAAATCTGTTTAACAGTTTCTGGCAGGTTAACTTTATTTACAAGCTTTAGGTTGGGTAAATTATTGTTTGTCAATGCCATTCTGACCTTACACGAAACCATATATAAAACTGGCGTGAAAGAACAAATTGTTCATGAATTTCCTTCAGTATGGTCCGGTTAATTTTACAAGAATTCAATCCAGTATTTGTGCCAGATTCAGATCAGCTTTGTACTGCTGGGTGTTTTGATGCTGCACGGATTAATTTTTAATGATCATGGAACCTTGGCCTTAGATATGATTACAGAACACTATAATCACCAAGTAGAGGAATACTGAAGTCACCAAGCTGTAGGAAAAAAAAAAAAAAATGTGGAGGAATTTCTTCTTGTAAATTCAAAAAAGTATGAACTTGTGTTGTCACTTCTGTGGACTGGCATTTTATAGTATGAACTCTAAATAGAAAACGTACCAGATGAAACTGTAAAGACATTCTTAAAGAAATGACAGCTGGGATATCTGCAAAACTTTAGATGTGTAAACTAAAGAAGAACAGGTCCTGAAAACATAATATATAGCATATAGGTGTAGTTCAACATTATCAATGATCTCAGGTAAGATGAGTGAATTTATACTCATAATTTCTTATTAAAATTACTGTTTGTTACAGATGGGCAACTACTATTAAAACAGCAATACCACTAATCCTGATAAAATCTTCACAAGAAAAGCCATGAAGGGTTAATTATTCTGAATGTAAAAAAGTTTTTGCAGCTCATATATTAAACATTAAAGGATTAAAAGCACACGTCATGGGACTCTAAATAGTGCTTAAGAATCTCTTATATTACTTACTATACCATTCATATAGACTAGGTGGGCCCTGCTCAGTGGAAAAGTAATGTCTTTCCATTTCTACTTGCCATGGAAGACAGAGCTCATAAATTATGTATAATCTATCTTCAGCTTCTGAAAGTGATATGGTAAAATATTTTGGGATGACTACAAAAAAAAAAAAAGGGGGCAAGTGCATGCATAAATCTTATTTTATTACATACATGGAAATATTAGCAGATGTTTTAATATTACAAAACAAAGGTAATGTGAAAACATTGGAAACATCAAGAACTCTGTTAATGTTATCTAAATCTCAAGTAATTTAAACTCATAAACATAATCTATATGTTTTACACAGAATCATTTTTGAACTACCAAAGAGTATTTAAAACTATGAAATGGTACTTGAGTTAATGTTCAGAGTCTATAATGGATTTCTAAATGCATGTAGCTGTCAACAAATACTCATTCTGCAGTTGTTGCATTTTAAACTTCCATAACATAATCTATTTAATTAAATCAATGTAATTTAAAATTAGATTTTCTGACATTTTCATTCTGTCTTGGAACCATTTATGTGCTATTGAAACCTACAGTTGAAGAGAAAAAAAAAGTCTATATTATGTACTGGAAAACGTGCCAATTACACAATCTCTACCTAATTAGAATGATAAAAAGTCTATAGAAAGGAAATAAGTATCTGGATAATGTAGCTACAGTGAAGTATCAGGAGCATGCATGAACTTTCAAACAGCCTAGGATGACAAATTAATATGGGCTGTATACACTGGAAGAAAGTTATCTCCAGACCTGTTTCTTTTGGATCTGTAAAGTTTTTTTTTAAATATGTAAATACTGAAATATTTTTGTGTCTTGATGGTTGAATATATTTTACATTCTAATGCAGCTTATCTGAAAGAGACCAAAGGAGTCATGTTTTACAAATACACAGATATATTTCTACATACTTGTACAGCAGAATGAATTCACAATAAGTAATGATACCTGCTGTTTTGTATCCTTTGGGAAATTGAGGTACACTTTCAATTTCTCAAAAGCTTTGTGCTCTATTGGCAATTCATGTTTGACTATACTGATAATGCAGTCATTCAATGGATACTTTCTAATAGGAGTTTCAGCATTTTTTCTTGACATAAGCAACATGTAAGAAAATCTATGTAAACATGTAAAACATGTAAAACAGTGATGTTAATACATGCTGTCAGTAACAGGTCTTTTGAGCATAAAATGAAAAAGAAATGAACTATTTTCTTTAATTTTATTTGGTAAAAGGTATATTACAAAAAGTTTTAAGGCCTTTCCCCACCAATTTCAAACCAGATTCTTTGTGTCCATATGTCTTATTAAAAATATCTGTTGTCCCTTTTTTCAGCTAGAACATTTGCATATACAAAAGAAAAAAATATAAATTTAAAACCCAAGTTAATAACAGGTAAATAGGTAGATGTAAAAACATATAAACAGGTATTAGAAGACAGTTTTTGTATGCGATTATTTTATCAAAAGAAAATATTTTTAATAAATAACAATACTTGCAAGATGTAGATATGCAAATACATGTGCCTGTATCAAGGTGATTACTGTATATATATATAGAAAGCATACAAGTAAGCTTTGCAATCATCAACCAAATGAATAATTAATTATAATATATACTCTGTATAGGAGAAGCAGGGATTAAAGGAGAGATTCTATGTGAGTTTAAGAAATCTAACTTCAAATGTCTAAAATTAGATATCTTCAGGAACGCTCTATATCTAAGCCTCCTTTATAATCTGTGGTGAAATGACTGAAACAGTCTGTACTTGTTAGTATACTTGTGAGTAGTTGCGTGTGAGAATAGCACTGGTCTGACCTTTTGGGGCAGGGGGGAAGAAAGTGAAAAGAAATAACATAAACACATACATTTTTTTTCTTGTGTTATTTAGTGCAAGGTACTTTGGCTTAACACGTCCCAAATGCTTCAGTGATTACAAATACATTCATTTCCTCACAGTCTTTTCTAGAATACTTAAGTCACCATGAATGTAAAGGATGGATTGAAACATGGAAAAACATTTGTACAAGTTTATAAAAACCAGCATAGCCCAGACAGAACTGAAATTTAAAGACCCCTGTTATCTGCAGCTGTGCTTATCCTTTGATGTGTTGACAGGGGAGTAATGTGCACACAGCACCTGTTATTCTGGCTAGTGGTATTGATGCCCAACACATCTGAAAATCAAGTTCTAGATACACAGTGTTGAACAACTTAGATAATGAGAAACACATAAATCTTGTCTGCTTTTCATCTTTCTGTTTTAAGCAACTTTCCACACCTAAGAAGTTTACAGAAGTGGAATAAATAAGTTTATAGGATTCATCTTCTTTAACTATTTTATGAGTAGTCTGCTCTCTACATGCATTCCTAATTCTGCTCATATATCATATACACACAGTGTTGGCAGGGTCATTTTAATAATATGAATGAACTTTTGAAGGAATAATCTTTTATTGTTAAATAACTTTCTTACAATTTTAAATAATTAGAAACATAGTTCTGATGACTGAAAGATCTGTTCCCTCTTTACTGCTAATCTTCAGTTATAAAAAATTACTAGATTCTAAATCAATAAGTTTAATCTGTTGAAAAATGAACAATTCTCTCATATAATGAAGAGATAAACCAGTCATATTCCTGCATCCAAACTGTTAATGTTTTCATAAACTCTATTCAATTCCAAAATTATAAAAATGGTCATGTAATATATTTTACGTGAGTTATTTTAGAAGAGGGCATTTCAACAATTTTCAGAAAGGAAAAAAATCAGTCAGAAGCAAGCTAAGATCAAACGTTGATTTCAGGGATATACACAAATGACTTGGAATATCTAACATTAAAAAAAAATATACAATTTCAATACAAATGGAAAACAACACATGCGTATGGAAATCGTTGGTGATCTCTGATAGCCTCTCTCTTTCTCACCTTCAAAGCATAACTGCATTTTAAACTTTATGACAGGAGATTATAAAAAGCAGCTCTATTCTTGGTAGCAGATATGAATTACCGCAGGAAAACCTAGTGGCTTTAGATCAGATGAGAATCTCTGACCTATACACAGAAAAGCCATGAGTCCTTCATCAGATTATAACTGGTAACTATCAGAACCAAATCAAAATAACTTTTAACAAATTACCTTTTTCACATGGTCTAATACCTCATATCAAATCTCATATTTCCTTAATTGAAAATTAAAAATATTTAACATCTCTCTTCTTCTAATACCATGCACAGAGGGATAATGCAGTAATTTAAGGATGACAAATTATGTAATTTTTGGAAATTAAATAAAATTATTTTATTTTAAAATGTTCAGAGAGCTTTTTCTAAAAAATAATTTTCATCCTGTGTATGTGGTTTTACAATACACATATTTTAATTCAATCAGAAGTCTGGACTTAACTCCAAGTGTTTTTGGAAAACACAGTTTAATAATCATGGACTATTCAGCCTGTACTATGATCACAGCATGCCACTACTGCTCTGTTTGTTGTGATTTCTCCTCTTCCCGATTTAATTCTTGCAACCTTCTTCTTACCAATGCAGTCTCAGTTCTCCACTCCATATGCTTCTCATATGTCTTGGAATGCTTACCTTGCTCTCCTCCTCTCTTACATATGTGTCCTAGTCTTTTTGTCTCAAACATCATCTTTGCTGATACCCTGTGGCACTCTTCTTGCCTGCTGTGCTTCTGCTCAAGTCTCCTTGGTTTGGCACTGCATCTTCCATTATTCCAAGATGCAGACATAGAAACATGAGACTTGTTGAGCTATTCCCTTTCTTCTCTCTTCTTCCCTCTCCAACTCTGGTTTTTATTTCATTGGTGTTGCAATCAAACAGTACTATCCTCACTTTCTCAAGCTACTCATGAGACAGTAGGCCCTGAGAACACAGGTATGATATCACATGGTACAGAATATTTCACTGGTCAATTCAGGTCAGCTGTCCCAGCTGTGTCACCTCACATCCTCGTGTCCACCCTGAGCCTACCTGCTGGGGTGGCAGCGCGAGTAACAAAAAAGGCCCTGACACTGTGCAAGCGCTAAGCATTAGTTGAAGAAAATTAACTCCATCCCAGCCAAACTCACTACAGTTGGAAAAACTGTTCATCTCTATCCTAATCCAGGACTTCTGAGAGTGTTCATTAAAGAAAAAATATTTTAGAGTGCTCATTCATAGGGTTGGACTTGTTCATATGAAATCTATCTATCTAGAGATTTAAATCTTCACAAATTTGGGAAGATTTCCCTGAGATAGGCAAAACACCAAATTGTGACACAGACATTACCATGCCAGAATTTTCATCTCCAAAGCATGTGATGGCTTAATAAAATGCTTATGTTCACCAAATAAAATGGTTTTCATTGTTTCTGATTTAGGAAAAGAAAAAGAAAATATATTTGGTGTCTGCTCTGTTTATCAAAAATAAATTCAACAGTTTCATAAATGATTAAAAAACTCTTTTAATAAAAAGTGGAAAACAACCTTATTTATATAGACCATTATAAGACCAATATATTTTAAGTTCCTACAAAGTTTTGGCAACTTGTTTTGTTTTGGTTTAATCTGGATTAATCTATAGTTTTTGTTTTTAAAAAGATCATAGCATACCTTATTTTCTTTGCCAAAATGTTTCAAAACTTTAAGGTATGGCTCTCAAAATACAGATTACACTATACTGATTATGATGATATGAAATCATGTTTAATTTCATTTAAATTATCTGAATATCTTCTGTTTGCAAAAGATATTTTCATGTTTTCTGCTCAGTTACTAATATGATAAGTTTTTTTTCTTTAATTTTGAAGTACTGGGAACTTTGGTTTCAGGAAAAAATACGATGTGCAAACAGAGAAACAGGTAATCTTTGGGTCTTTTTGGTTTTAAATAGCAATTAATTAAATCCTAATTTTATCAAAATTATATTTAGATTGTACAATTTGCTATATTACTTATTCTGTGAGGTAGATGCATAAAGAGGAAGTATTTAATGAATTAGGTTATGAAACTGAAGCTCAGTTTCATTCTGGGAAGAAGAAGCAAAACAATAGCAAAACCACTGATGTTTTGAAATTCACTACAATGGAAAAATCTAGTAAAGAACTCTGTACTGAAAATCCTGAATGCCTTATTCAGGATTTTTTTTTTCCTATTCTTTAAAACTGAATACAATTTCATCCTAACCTTGTAAAATTCTTGATTTTACAAAATAAGACTTTTAGTAAATCTTTCCTTATCATGTTGTCCTGAACAGATATATCATTCAGTCCACAGGAGAAGCAGAACTTTGAGAATGTGTCCAGATTATATAAGAACTTAATATATCGGAGACAGAAGACAGTTTCTTCTTTTGGGGGGAAAGGAAGGAAGACACCATAATCTGATCATGTTGTTAAACAAGATATCATAGTTCTTGTACATGAGCGAACTGAATTAAAATTTCTAACAGGCCATTCTTTTGGCATTTATTAAATTTTTACTTCTTAATTTTGCAACTTTGGCTTTCATTTAGAATAATTTCTTCTATGCATCCAGTACATTTTATGTCGATTTGAGGTTAGTCACATAATTATACTGCTCTTAAAATGACCTGTGAATGTTTATATGTATAGGTTAAGACATACTCATTTAATTATTTTTGCCTTTTGTTTATTTTCATTTAATTTTGTGTTACATTTTTACTGCAGTGTGTGAAGATTCTCTTTGGAACAGATCTTATACACCAATTAGTTACTGAAAGGAAACTGCAAGAGATTCTTTTCATTACTAGATTTTTCAGCTCAGATGACACTATACAGCCTGAGGCAAAGCCACTATATTTCTGAATTTGAGACTGTTTGTGTGCTAGGATAATTGACTGAGTTTGCAGTTTCAGACATTGTTTCCAATTACATTCTTTTAACATTCTCAATTACTGTAGAATAGGAAATGAACTAAATTAAATTTCAGTTCAGGTTTCTCTTAAATTAACTTCCAAGTTTAAACCATTTATATAAATTTAGATTGTACTAATTCATTTTCACCTTCCATGCACTAATTTTCACTATCCCTTGAAAGATATAGGGGTACAGAATGTTTATAACACAGAACTTAAATTGAAAATTAGTACTAAGTCTTTAGCAATAACAAAATAGTATGAATGCCAAACTACTGCATCATGTCTGTGAAATGTATTTCAAAATTTATTTTCTTAAACTGAAAAGTATATCTTGAAACCAATGAAAAGAATACTGTAAAACTGCTAACTCTGCATGCTAAATATAGAAGATGATAAATGCGAATAAAAAAGTCAAACCTACATTTAAGGAAAAAAAAAAAAAATCCATGCACAATCCTAAATCTGTTTTAATAACACTAGATAGAATTTGTTGCAAGTTTTATGGAGTTGAGTACAGCTGAAGGGTGTGAATCTTGCCCACTCTCCTGGCAGAAATTATATCCACACAGAATTCTGCTCTCAGTAAAAGAAATGGTCATGGATTCAAAATTGGCTGAAGTTAACATTGAGTTAAGATCTGAGTCTATATAACATTAATTCTCAAAAAGACAAATCCTTGGTAATAATTTTTTCAGCCCTCATTTCCATCTTAGCACAGAAATGAAGGAAAATATCTATTTTCACATTATAGAGAAATAAAGGGTAGAAATAAAAGACAAATGTTGAGCAACTATCACAGATCTTAATTTGTTACCTACAGCACTGAATCAGGAACAGGTGAGTGAAAAGCCTTCAGAAAGTTAGAATCTAGCTACAGAGTATACTACAAATCTCTAAATGGTTTCCAGAATTTATGAAGTCTGTAACTAGTTCTGCATGTTTCTGAAGCCCACAGGAGTCTGTTGTGAAGCAGAATATACTGCTGAGTGGCCCAGTGCAGCCAGGTATGATCCTACAGATAGTATCTGTCAGTATCCTGGAGGAGATGGACACTTCCACTAACTCATTACAGTGGACTCCCAGGCTTACTCTGCAGATAAGTGAAGCTTTCTTCTATTACATCCTGCACAAGACTGAGGAACCATGATATTTCCATAGAGAGCTAGATAAGCCACTCCTAAAAAGTAGTTGTCTGGGTAAAGACAGAGAGCAACTTCACACTATCTCAGACAGGCAACCAACAATGCACAGAACTTGATAAAAGCCTTCAGATCTGAGGAGAGTCCAAAGAATAGTTCTACATAGTGGTAAAGTTCCTTACACATCCCAATCTTGGGATACTTTCTGAAGACATGGGTGGGTGGTATCATGAATGTAAACACCCATCTTCAGGTACCATGAAAAGAAATTAATTGTGAGAGTTCTAGACAGTACTGTGAGGGAAGTCTTTTTTCTCAGTTGTGTGGGAACTTTTACACAGAAAACAGAGATGGACAAGTATTTGATCAGGAAACACAGACACTGCCTTCTATGTTGCAGCGTTTGTTTTGAGATATGAAGATTAGTTTAAGTGTTTTACCTTCTTTCTATGAATTTTGGATATGTACGTAAAGCAGCAATGTGTTTAAATGATAACCAATGACACAGCTACTGGCAAACAGAAACTGTGAAAGTAATTTTTGCATTGACATCTACGTGTACAAAATAAGACATAAGTAAAATTACTGTACAAGTTATCTTCACGGGATTAAAGAGTGGTCACTGTGAAAGTACAGTATAATGCTGAGTACTCTCTGGTCTGTACAACCATACAGATCACGGAGTAGTCAGCACTATTTTGTACTCAGAGGGTCATGAAATACTTGTATATGACATGTATGATAAAGTGTAGAAGGACTGTTTTTGATTTTCCAATGGCTAAAAAAATTGAGACTATGTTCAAGGAATGAGGATTAAACAGTAGCAAGGAAGAACCTGTGACACAAATAAGAGTAAATTCAGTTCTCCACATGATGAGTGAAAACAGCTACTGTTAAAATTCCTCTTGTGTCAGGACTGTGATAGAGGAGTGGGTAGACACTACAGGGAAAATAAACTGCCTGTTTGTTATTCAGACGCAGTACTGCATTGCTCCTTATTTAAAGTTGCAGTCTGTTACTTTTACCAGACAGCTGTGTTTTGCTTTTACTGCCTGTCACTGTGTGACATCAATAAGATTTCATTTTAATTTGAATATCAGTTTAACATTAAATACTACTGACATGACAGCACATGCACTGGCATCTTTATACCGGAATGGCCAAATCTTCTAACTGATCAGTGAACAGGAACGGTAGGAACAGCTATGGGAATGCCTATGGCTACATCTTCCTCACAAAAACTAGAAGTGTCTCAGGGAGAAAAGTTCTAATTGGACGGGGGAAAAAAATCCTCTAAATTATAAAACAGAAATTATGAAAGAAGAAGTAACTTTTCTCAACCAAAAAAAGTAACTGTCACATGAGTCAGTTGTGGTTACAACATGTGTAAACTTATACTTTTAAATACAGATCTCTATTGATGTCCTCTACTCTTAGGGAAGAAGAGGCATCTTAAAAGTCCTTTTTCATTCCTTGGATTTTAAAAATATTTCCCATGGTGGTTGAAAAAAATGTATTGGGAAGAGGGGTAAATAAAAACTGTGTTATTTTTGAAAGCTCTGTTTGAGAGGATTAAGAAGAAACATAAAGGAAAATTTGTACAACATTGACTTAATTCTTAAAACTAAAATAATTCACTAACTTCTCATATTGGAAAACCCTCTTATTTCCTCTGTCATTGGTATAAAAAAGACATTTAAGGTAGTATAATCTATTAAAACCTGAAATCATCCTCAGGTAAAAAATTTAGTCCCATCAAGCTTATATTGGCATATTCTCAGCACTGAGATATGAGTGTTCACAGTCATTCCCTCTGACATCAGTGTAGAGGTAATATATGTGAAAACAGACACTCTCTTATTCAGTCTAACATATATTCACCCTAGTTTTAAGGAAATGGCTTTATATAAACTTGTTTTACAGGAAGTAGACAATTTTTTTCCTTTGTTCCTCTTGTTTTTTTCTCTTCTGGTAGACTCAGATTCAGCTGTTGCTCAAATTACAGTTTCATTGACTCTTTCTTATCTACTTACCCCACCAGACTCAAGCTAAATTATTAACAAAATATTATTTCTCCATTTTTCTGAATCAATTTCCTAAAATACAACCACTATAATTTTATTTCTTTGTTTCTCAAAACAGTTAAGTTGGGAAAGAAAACAGATTTTTTCAAGGTCCTTTCCAGTAAAAGTTATCTATACCCATTGTGTTAAATCCATTCCCTTGAAACCATCTTGTAGTTATAGATCGAAGAATAAAACTGCTGTAGTTTCTAGCTTCCATTCCATATTGTTCTTACCCTGAAGCAATTTCCTGGATAGCAGATTTCATTAGAACTTGAATCATTTATAGATTTCCTTTTAATATCCGTTTATATTCTGATTTCTGCAATTCATACAAACCACTCAGATTCTGAGTTTATAGAATTCTGTTCTATTATGTTAGTAATGAGATTCTGAAAACAGAAATAAAAGTTTCTTTATCTACATTTCTGTTCTCATGGATCATTAGCTTTTTTTTCTATTGTATTTGTAAATTTAACACCATCCACAGAATTCACAATGTTAAAAAAAGATGGAAAGGTAGTTGCACAGAACTGAAATAGTAACCTTTTAAGATAGTGGTTTCAATAACACATTGCAATGGTTCTAAATTTCAAAGCTGCACTAATCTTAATTTCAATAGCATTAATGAAAAGTACTACAAAGACGAACAATTAAGAGCAGCTGATACATCCCTTGCGGGCAGCAAGAACTCAGCAACCAGATAGGGAATAACCAAAACTGATTTACCACTAGGTTTATTAAAACATCGATTCTCTTAGATCTTTGTAAAAGTCTTATGATATATATTATTCAATTTAATTCACTCTAGCATATATATTTCAAATTTTCTACAGCGAGACCATATTTTAACAGACTTTTAACTTTTTTGTTTTAGTAATTTTAAAGTATCTGGCATTGTATTTCAATCTGAAAAGTGAATAAATAAACTGCAGGGTAATCTTTCAAGGAAGATAATTCCAGCTGTAAATGACACCCTCATTAATCCAAACAGATAATTATCATTTTGTGTTAGAAGTATTTACTAAATACAAAATGGATACATTTGTTTAGTAACGACATTGGAACTGCACCAAGTCCAATCCCATCAAATAATGACTACAAATTTCTGGTATATCTAAACTTCAAAATATTGCTCGCATTGGACTTTTTCAGAAAAAGAATGGGAATCAACACTGCAGCAAATTTTCAAAGCTTTCCAAAAGAATGCAGATGCTGCTTTTATCAATTTATAAGTGGTGAAGAGTCCCACACTGAACTGTTTGGAAGTAACATAGATTATGTTTTCTTGTTACAGTTGATGGAAATAACCTGATTAGATGGTCACTGTCTCAAAATGTGTTGTCATGATTCTGGCTTTCTGAAAATACATGCAAAAACTAAGGAATTATGCCGTATTTACAAATGGGGACTGTCTCATGTGAGAGCAGGCAGAAGGAAAACTCATTACAGATAAACATTTCAACATGAACTACTGCAAATTGATCACATGATATACTAAATGAAAAATATGGCAACAAAAAAAAAAAAAAGGAAAATGTTATGAAGACATAGGAAAGTGAGTTTTGTCTCTGTACACAGTATTGTTAAGATTACTGTTAGAAGACTGTCAAATTCCATCTATACACTCCAGAAAATGTAAAAAACCTTGGAAGAATAGAAAACAGGGATTCATAACCAAACAACCAGAAAAAAAAGGCCTTAAGACACGAATTATCAAATGTTAACTTACACAGAAAAATCTGGTACAAGAGAGCAAATCTTATTAGGATTGTGAACTGAAGTGTAACAAAATCAAGTTATTGGATGCAAAAACTAAGCAAAATTATATCTTTAAATAAAATGTTATTTCTAAATGGTAGGTGGAACTCATCACTGCAGCAGGATTTAAAAGAAACTGATTCAAGTCCCTTGAAATCAGAGCCCTTAAAATAAGATTATTTTTAAAACAAATGTTTTGTTCTATTTTTCAAATAAAATATTCTACAGTCTTTATAGGTGGTGCTTTCTGGATTCTGAGACATAAAATGAAAGAATATATACTACCTAGATTAAAAAAAATAATAATTTTGATACATTTCATCTAGCCAGTGAAACCTTCTGTTCCTTTATTGCTCTATAAGAAAAAATACTAAAAGTAGGATGATTAGAATTCAGATATACCAGTCAGAGCAGAAAGACAGAAGGGAAAGTGAATTATTTCTGCTTAGTCCACAGCTGTCTCCAATCCAAAGGGAAACCAGCAAATGTACTATAAAGACCTGATTCCATTTCTGTGCCACAGTATGATGTG
Organism: Tyto alba; assembly: GCF_018691265.1. NCBI lineage: Eukaryota > Metazoa > Chordata > Aves > Strigiformes > Tytonidae > Tyto > Tyto alba. The sequence continues at coordinate 26,958,687 of NW_024881316.1, read as the reverse complement.
GTGTTCTGCTCTGCAGGATTGAACAGGAGCTCATGGAAACTGATGTAAAAGACAACATATTGAAGATAAAGGGTATTTGAAGATTCCTTGAAACTTGGACAAAATATCTGTTTATGTGTATTGGAAACAATTAGTTATCCCCAATGCTAAAGACCCCTCCCACTGCCCCCCCTCCCCGACTCATTGTTTTGCCAGCTAAATTACTTAAATTAATTACATGTAAACTGTGGGATAGATGCATTGTTCATCAAAACTTGTTCATGTAAATCTTCCAGAACACTCCACCCTGGTCCTGACAAGCAGTAACGATACATCAAGAGTGTGCACCCAGACACACTATATACTTTTTATTCTGATTTAGACTATTTTTTTTAAACTTTACTGCAGGGATTCAATGTTCAATGTTCCCTTTTTAAAATCTGGCAACTGTCTATGTTTACTGCTACAGTATAACACTAATATATTCAACCCCTATATGTCTCAATTCACTCTTTTTCAAACCTCACTGCTAAGTCTTCAAAATAACAGTGCTTTATAAATTTAAAAGGTTGCAATTTTGCTTTTAGTAATGTTCTTAAATTACTAACACCTATCCAGCCATGTAGGAAATTAAAATTCAGTCTGCTAACCATAGTGCATTCTAGGAAATTATCATCACAATTCCATGAGAAATCACTGCTGTTGAGAAATACACATTTTTTCTACAGAACAGTCAATCAAACCATATTTGTGAGCTACTTACTTGTGTAAGTGAGCTGAAATCCTTGGTCAGTATCAGATCCATTGGTATTAAACTCTATCCACAAATGGTTAGAGGTGCTATTAAGTATAACTCCCATCATGTCATTTTTGGTGAAGGATCCCAGAGAGCGTGAAGAACTGTCTTTTCCATCATACACCTTGTCGAAACAAAATAATAACATGAAACTGGACATTAAATATAAACCCTTGAAAAATGTTAGTTTTTCTTTATACAGTGCTTCCAAAGTCAACTAGTATTGCCATTAGTTTCTCCAAAAAGTTAATATTTCTATTTTGTGAGGTACATACAACTTGATTAAAGTTCAGTTAAATATAAAATATTGTCACTCTTAATGTGTTTTATAGTCTTTTTTCCTTTTCAGTTTTGTGAGATCATCTTGAATGAAATTAATATTTATACATGAGTATCTTCTGAGGTTTCATAAACTCAGATTATTTTTCATGGTTATTCACAAAGACTAACAGAAGTATAACTTCTAAAATCACCGTTTAAGTAAGGCTGTAAGAGGTAAACCTCATTCCATATTTTTCTCTCCTTTCTGGAGATATCACCAGCAGAAATGAGGTATTAAAGTCAATCTGTCTCCTTTTATTTCAGACTCTGAGCCTGCAGTATTTTTTGTTTTACTATAGGTTTTAACAAAGAAAGATAGGTCTTCACAAAGATTTGTGAGTCTATTTGAAAACTATGTGTAGAGATGTTTTTATTTACCATGTTACTTTATTGCAAAATTCCAGTGCAGAACAAAATCAACAATATTAACCTTTGTGATTTTTCAAATCCTAGAATCAGTAAGAATGTCCTTTTGATTTTTCATCAATGCAGGACAAGCACAAGGAGTTAATATTGTCTAGGGGATGAAAAATTATTTTGCTTATTGCAAAACCCTGAGCCATAAAGTGCTAAAATAGTCCTCTGTGGGTTTTTTTTTGTCTCAAGATACATTTTAAAAAGCTAATTTCTTCTATAAATTAATCGCTTGTACTTTCTTACAGAAAAATAGACAAATATGGAGTGTGTTTCATAATTCCAAAACATAAACCATACATCATGTCAATGATTATACAAAAGCAAGTAATGAATCTGAACAGTTGATTTCTAATATGAAGTAAAAGATAATTTAGCCATATCTCATATGTCCTAGAGTGATTGTAGATCACTAGTGTAAAAGCTACAATTACAGTAAATCTGTATCTTCATGTCTCCATTCTCAGGCTTCATGGTACAGTGAAGATTTATATTGATCCCATCTAGAAGCAGGCAGTAACCCATTTAACAGTGTAAATTGCTACATTTGAGTCACAGGTACCTCTTTCTATTTGAATGTCCAAATATATCTACTAATGAAATTTGGAAATGCATCTTTTGAGAGGGCAGACCATGGCAACTACATTTATGTATGATGACCAACAGTTAAAAACAGAGCTATTTTCTCAGTGGAGAAAATACCAACATGCCATCAATATAGGTGACTGTCTTGTAAGTATCTCATTCATCTCGAGTGCTGCCATTAGCAAAATAAAATATTAAAAACAATGTGCTTAAAGATTTTTTAGGATAAAAGCATAAATTCAGTGTAACAAACATGCACAGATGTAAATAATGAACTTCCTGAAAAGAAGTGTTTGAAAAATAATGTGTTATGCTAGCCATTGATAGAGCAATACATTCTGTTCTTATTACTAAGGCAAAGATTGTCTTATATCAAGGAATCAGCTACCAGAAGACACAGTCAATTGTATTTAAGATTCATATGAGCAGTAACACATACTCAACGTCTACTTCTCGGCAGAAATATGACTTTAAGCTGTGCTAAGAGTATCTGAAAAAAATGCCTCTAAGCTTTCACCATTGTCCTGGATGAGAACTACAGATCACTCACAGATTGATTAGAATATATTTATTAGAGCTGGAAATCTATTGTACAAAAAAAAAAAAAAAAGCCATCGTTCACTGTATGATTTATTTTTAAATAACATTCTGATCATACATATTATGCAAAAAACAGATATTTTACTTGGTTTGAGATATATTAGTCTGAATGTAATTATCTACTTTTATTTGCCATTAATAAAAAATATTATCTATGTTAAAATAAAAGTGATTTTTATTCATCTTTAAAGGAAAACCTGGTAGCTAATTACTACAATTGTCCTTTAGACATCCTGTTCCAACAGTGTTCTACTTCACTGACTGCTAAAGATACTCTTTCTACCTGAGGATCAGCTAGTTAAATAAAAGTATCTCTCAAGATGAATCCAGAAACAAATGAAAATATTTTATGAAATAAAATATGTGAAAGCACCTGCAAAAAAATGTCATTTCAATTCTTAAATGGTGACACTTGTCTCGCTCTTCATAACATTACAGACATAACTAGGTATACGTCTACTCTAGTAACTGAAATCACATCAGTGAAGAAGTATAAGCATTGAATCTCCATCTATACTGATAATTTGTTTTAACCATCCCTGGGAAGGAAAAAGGATTTTCTCTGACAATTCTTGGTTATGGCTTGGTAATTATCATGGGCCAAGGACCATTTCCAATAGGCAGCTTGTGTGAAACCATTGTGTTCTGTTATATGTGGCTGTCTCTAGAGCCAGAGAACACACTTAGTATACTAGTCTAGACATTCTAACTATTAACTCCTGTATAGTGTGCATGTTTAACTCATTTAGGAGAATCTATTTGAAATACAATTCACATGCTACAATTACTAAATACTATTTTCTCTGTTATGAAGGAATAAGGAGTATCAATTTGGCCTAATAGATGAAAGACATGAAATTGCATTTTGATTTTCCTCTTACCTCTAACAAATTCATGGTGATTGAATTATAAACATTTCACCATAAGTAGACACTTTAAAGAATTATGAAATTTAAAGTGTCATTTAAAACAGGGAGATCAGGAAGCTGAAGTATTAGCGAGAAAGGATAAGCTTTAAAATAAATAGATAATCCAGGTACTCAGTTTTGTCATATGCCTCAATGGTGATTCTGTTTTTATTTTTTTACTTGAGTTCAGATTTCTTTCCTGCTACTTCAAGTTCAAGCTTTGCCACAGCTATATAAATCTTTGGCCATGATTTATAGTCATTAACTTACATGTATTCTCTTTGAAAGCATTCATTTTGACCCTTCCTCATGCACACAGTCTTACTGATGACAGAAATACCCTTGCAAATTATTTTTAATTCCCTGTGCACCAGAGCCTCAATATCTACCCTCAATATTCCTACTTGTGCCAACAGTAAACCTAGTTGAATATACACAGCTGAAGGTGGTTTATATTTTCAAAACATGTAAACAATGCCAGAGTAGGAGTCCAGTCACCACAGCTAGATTGTCTATATTGTGTTTATTGTCACTACATCCTTGGCACACATTTAATGCAGACCTACTAACACTCTCACAAATCTTTCCTGAGAAAACGTTAGTCCAGGAGGTGCACAGGCCAAGGACTGTTTCTGAGAGACAGTTTGAGCAAGCCACCTTGCTTTGTAAGATTAGAGAGTTTAATGTTATGGAGGTAGTCAACCTTCAGAACCTGGCCTCAGAGGGTAGCAGGGAATGATTACACCATTATTTGGAGCACTAGGATAAATGTTGCCAGAACATTGAGGGATACCCTATGTCACCTCAACATTTGTGAGGAACTAAAAGGGAAATGCTTGTTCTTCTGCTGGTATTAAAATATGCAGGCAAGAGAAGAGGACAGTGCTACAATTACTCATGATGCAAAATGCTCTAGTAACAGTGCTAATATATCTGCACTTGCTGTGGGAATGTAAAAACAGACACTTCTAAAGGTGAAGGAAATGCTGGCTAGATTTTCTTAAACTCCATTTTCTCATTCTGACAGTAAAAAAAAATTTCTTACAACTAAACTTTTAAATTTTCCTTAATTGTAGAGATCTTTATGGCATAAAATCATACGAAATGGAAATGTTTTCAAAATATTGTTTTGATGGTTTGAGAGAGAATTCCTGTATAGCTGGCTGACATTTTTATGCATCTTCCTATATATATTCCCAAATCTTTTCATTACATCCTAATAGAATTCTTAGCAATCCTACTTCAAAAAAATAGTGATATTATATACTTCATAAGACATTCATGGTGGGTTGATCTGGGCATTATGAGGATTCTCACACTTCTTTTACTCACTCCTCTTTCTCACACATGGATGCACAGCATTTTTTTCCATTTCTTAAACAGGCTTCCCCCCGAGGCACCACCAGGGTGTCTGTGGGGCCGAGCCGTGCCCTGCGGTGGGTGGGTCGGAGCCGGCTGGAACCAGCTGTGTCCGGCGCGGGGCAGCCCCGGCCTTCCCTCACAGAGGCCCGACAGCCCCGCTGACAGCCCCCAGGCACCTGCACCCAATGAAACATTACATATGTACATATTTTCTTTAAAAACAGACTAAATATTCAGGTGAGAAAATGGCCTATATTTCAGCACAAGGTTTATAAGTATTCTTAAGCCTTAGTACATCCCTTGCAAGCTGCCTGCAAGACTGTCTTGTGACTTTGTTCTATGCAGACACAAGATAAAAGGCTGGTGTTTATAACATATTCTGTTCATGTTTAGGGTACAGATACAAGAGAAAACAAATTTCAGAAGTCCAAAGACATGGCAAAGCTGTGGGAAAGGTAAGACTTTGGAGAGCGTCTTAATTTCCCAATTTCTCAGATTGTAGAACTGGTCAGAGTACATGAAAATTTATTTCTGTCTCACATATTCCAATCTTTTTCCCATGCAAATCAGGACAAGAATGTTAAGATGAACAAGAGATTAGATATCATGTATTTTCTTAAACTAGGCTAAAGCTGAAGCATGCAACCTCAGTTAAGGCACACTGCTCTCCACAGCTTCCTGAGGCGGGGAAGTTGAGAGGGAGGTGCTGATCTCTTTTCCCTAGTATCTGGTAACAGGACACACAGGAACGGTTCAGAGATGTGCCAGGGGAGGTTTAGGCTGGACATTAGGAAGTATTTCTTTACTGAGAGGATGATCAGACAGTGGAAGAGGTTTCCTAGAGAGGTGGTTGATGCCTCAAGCCTGTCAGTGTTTGAGAAGTATTTGGACAATGCCCCTAATACCATGGTAAAACTTTTGGTCAGCCCTGAAGCTGTCAGGCAGTTGGATTAGATAATCATTGTAGGTCCATTCCAACTGAACTATTATTCTATTCTATTCTATTCTATTCTATTCTATTCTATTCTATTCTATTCTATTCTATTCTATTCTATTCTATTCTATTCTATTCTATTCTATTCTATTCTATTCTATTCTAATTCTAATTCTAATTCTAATTCTAATTCTATTCTATTTTTGAATTATTTTAGGGAAGTAAAATAAAATAAAATATTATTATATAACATATTTCTCGATGAAAATTTAGGTGTTGTAGTCCATAAGATATTTCCATTTTTCTTAACATATTAAAAAGACTAATTTATTTGAAAAAAAAAAAAAAATGGAAAAGGAATGAAATAGTGACCTCCGATAAATTATTGAAGACAAATGTATGACCTAGTATGAAGGAGAAGACAACACCCCACATGTGTATAAACCAAATTGACACTTAGTCTTAAAGATGGTTTAGCCCTGAAATATGAGCCTGTAGAGGACTGAAGAAGTTTAAAAACAAAATAGAGGACACTATTTTGCTTCTATATGTAGTACTGCTTTGTAGTATCCATTTCTTGAGTCTTATGTATAATTCTGGTCTGTGCATGTACAGAAGGGCAGAGTGGAGCTGTGGAAAGTGCAGACACAGACAATGATTGAAGAACATCTGCCTTAGAAACAGAGGCTAAGTTTGGACAGGAGAAGGCTGAGCAGTGATATGATTGAAGTTTACCAATTCATGAAGGCAATAAAGAACATGAATGCAAAGAGCAAAGGAGTATTAAGTGAAAATTGATATTTCATTAATGAACTAGCCATGTTGATTTCAGAGATGAAAGAAACTACTACTTTACACAGTATGTAGTGAACTTACAAGATTTTCTGTCATAGAAGAGGTTTATAGTAATACCAACTAATTTAAAGAACTACCAAAATTCAAAGAAAACATGTGGGTAGCAAATGGAAGAGAAAGCAAAATATTGTCTAACTTAACCCAAAAGCTGTGCAAGTTAGGGGAGCTTAAGGGCAATGGAGCACAGACAGTGGTCAAGCTTGCATATTTTACCTAAACAAAACCACCTATCACTATAATAAAATAAAGCATATAGAGCTAGATGGACCACTTGGTTCAACTCAGCAAGGTAACTATTATGTTTCCAAAATAACAGGCATTGTTTTGGAAAACAAGAATTCTTCATGCTGACTTCCTATGCCAGTTTGTTGGAATGTTTGCTGCTTTCATCTCGCAGAGTTTATATCATCTCAAAGTATCTTTTTAGTGGTAAGAAGGCAGTTAGTATCATCTCAGGATGCATAGCAAGACTGGAAAGAACACTTCTTTCAGTCTAGAAGAGTATCTCCTATAGATTAACTAAAAAAATCAGAAGCTGTATGAACAAGTTTATAAAACCCAAATACTAGAGATACTTTAGCCACTAATATAAACAAAGCTAGGACACAATCCCAAACATTAACATTCCCCTGTGCACTCCTCAACCTCCGGCACATTTTCAATCAAGATTTTGGCCTGCTTCTTTTGGTATTCTTCCAGACAATGCCTAGGTAAGTTTGGGGGCTAGATCAAGAGCTGTTTCTAGTGAAAATACGTACCAGGACATCCTTGCATAGGAGGGAAGACGAAACAGACTTTGTTTTTCTAAATGCAGGTTATAGAGAGGCTATCGGGAAAGAGAGATTATTTGTATAAATGGAAGTTGTTCTGTGCCAGTTGTGTCAGAACCAGAGAACAGGCCTTGAAGTACAGACATCACCACAATTTTGCCTTTGCTTCCTTTGGTCTTCAGGAGTGTTTTGCTAACAGAACTATGAAAGAAGAAAGTATCTAACAGATAGCTCAGAACAGCTTTCTCTCAGGCAAATCATTCTTATATCTTCAGGGAATATCTCTAAGAATGTTTGACATTACTCATGAAATGTTCTGAAAGATAATTGAGATTCTTGAATTTTTGTTAGGGTTTCCTAATGTTACACGGTAGCCACACAAGCATGGAAGCATTTATTGTTAATGATTTTATGAGTAAAGCTGGAGAAAATGCTGTTCTTTTCACTGTAACTTTCTAAAAGATACAGGTATAATAACAAAAATATGAATGTTTATATTAATAAAGAATACTTAAAGAGAAGGGGTTTTGTGTTTTTTTGTTTTGTTTTGTTTTGTTTTTTTTCCTCCCCACCTTCATTATATCTCTTAATGCTTTGTACTTTACAGGAAATGTATAACTTCAGATTGAATTGCAACATTTATCTAGTGAAATGTGTCCCTGTCTATGGGGGGTTGGAACTGGATGATCTTTAAGGTCCCTTCCAACCCAACCCATTCTATGATTCTATGATTTGCATAAGGAGTCTCTTGAGATGACAAGATGGATAAAATTATGGCCACCAAAATTTGAACCATAACAATGTTATCTTTAAACTGCTTGTGGGAAGAGTTTAGTGCAAATAAAAATAGCAAAATCAAGTTAGACACATAGACAGTCATTTCTAAAATGTTAAATGTGTTGCTGTGAGATCCCTAGAAAACAAGTTGCTAACTGAATTCTGAATACTTGGTGATTCAAATTATCAATTCTGAAAATTTAGAGACATAAATCTGAAAGAGTAATTTCATGTATGCTCAATACTTGAGATGAATGTAATGATTTTTAGTACATACATGATTGCAGCAGCCATTATTAAGAAAAGACAGATTATAGCCATGCTGTAGAAAAGTACATTACATGTTCAAAATCTGTATATATTTAAGACGTCTTTCAAAGGCTACCTACAACATAAAAGAATGAAAACTATCTTTTGTAAATACAGTTACAGTCAATATTACAACGCTATATGTTAACTAGCTTCTTTCCATTCAAATGAGAAAACCTATTTAAAAAAAAAATACAAACCAAACCAAAACAAAACCCAATAAACAGTTTTGCACAAGACAAATAAAATAACAAAATTAAAATGTATCAAAAATGTACCAAAATTAAAATATGCCCTTTGTTAAGTAATCACCATGCTACATTTTTCAATATTGCTGCAAACAGAAAATAATGTAGACACTAGTATTTTAGATTTTAGATTTTCTTTTTAGATTTTCTTTTTAGATTTTTAGACATTTTAGATTTTCTTTTTAGATTTTAACCCATTGTGAACAGCCTAATACTTCTATAAATGTAATTGAACTCTTAATGTCACCTATAGTTCCTTTGAATCTAGTATAAATATTTGAATATAGTATAAGGAAAGTGATTCTATGCACTTAGAATTTATTCATTTTGTGTGAGAAATTTAAAAATAAAAATAATTGGTGTTTAGAGAAGAGTTGTTCATCCAATGTGAATGTTTAGCATGGCAAAAAGTGAAATTATTTTATTTTTACCTTAACAATGTCTCCCTCATGCAGCTGAAAGCTCCTGGCTCTCAGATGGATACCTTTTCCAGCTTCTGTTTCAATTTTATAGATACATTCATGGTTGTTGTCATAATTAGATGGAAAATTTGGAGACAGCAATGTTCCTTCATTTCCAGCGACAGTTGCACCACATTCAGCTAAAGAAAACAGACACATTAAAAAAAAAAAAAGTGAATTATCAATTTCAAAAATATATGGATTGTTTTCAGTAATATTTAGACTCTATGAAAACTCTAACAGACTATCTAAGAAAAGTATAGTTCTGTCAGATTTCATCTGTAGGAGCAACTCCTAGAAACCCTACAAAAATTGTTATCATCATCTGCATTTCTCCGGGTATGTTTCTTAAATGCACTTATGTACTTTTACATAATTCTCTTTACCTCCAATTTATCCCTTGGTCCAGGATCCCATCAGACTAAGCTATAATGGATTCCATAAGAATTGGAGGTTTTGTTGAAATATAGTTATTGTGGTAACATTTCAAATAAGTGTAACATTGATTTTACTTCCCTATTCAGCTTTATAAATAAGTGTTAGAAAAGGTGGACAATAAGCTGCTGAGATAAAAGAATCTGGTAATAAATCATGAGCATTCAAACATTTTTTTCTCCACCAGGGAAAATAAAAAAAAAAAAAACAAACCAACATTTATTGACATCAGTCAGGGCCAAACAGACAATTTAATTCTTTTCTGGGTAGAGCAGGCGAATATTTTTCACAGCCATCTGTGGTAAGAACTTAGAGACATTTTCAGGAGCAGATATTTTTGTCATTGCTCCCCAGTAAAGAAAACAATGAAGTGTAGGAAGAGTTGTATGTTCCAGCCCATGGTCTCAGTTTGAGTTCTGAATAAAGACTAATAAAATTATTCCAAATATGCAATATAAATTTAGCACATACAGGAAAACATCCAAACAGATAGAAAATAATGATAAACTGTTCAAACAAATATTCAAAATACTTAAAAATGACCTCAAAGCATCTTATAAAACCTCACAGTAACAATAACATACTAATATTTTTTTTTAATGTAGATATGATATTTATATCTCATTGTTCAGTCTAAAGATAAAATATACTCTGTTAAATATAGATTTTGACCTAAACAACATTCAGACCTCATTCAGAGTTTGTTAAAAACCTATTATAACAGTTAAAATAATAATAACTTAACATGTAATTGTAAATCAACACCTATATTTTATCAAAATTGTGATAGGTTTTTAAAAAAAATGTATTTTTTCTATAAACTTTAAATAGATTTTTAGGGTTCATAAGACATTGAAATATTCATTTTTGGTAGTGTATGAGGTTTACAATTTTAGATAAACCAGTATAGTTTAACAAGTATATATGTAAAGAATAAATTTGAAAACATAGTGTAAAGACAGACCAGAAAGATGTATCAGAAAATAATCCATTTAAACATATTCAGGGAAAAATATATGTTTCATATTTACAAATAAACAATCTAAAAATGTTGTATTTACATTTCTTATGTAAATACAAAATTATGAGGCCTTCATAGACATCATCAAATTTATGTGCTTCTCGATTTGGAAAAGTCTAAAGACAGTGAAATTTTCTTGGCCTGCAGATTTTTTTGAATTTATTGGCCTGCAGATTTAGGTGACTTTTTTTCAGATAAATGTTTACACCATTCATGGAAAGATTCCTTTCTCTCCAGAAATTAGAGCTTTTGGACATCCAGTGTTCTAACACCTGAAATCTCGTTCATTTATATCAATGCCCAGATATACAAAAGACCTTACACCGCAAGGACTCCAGCTGAGTATTTTTCTAATTATTCCTGCACACTACAATCCAGAATTGCATGAGCTCCCTACATATAATGAGGGACTAGATACTCAGAAGAGCAGACATGAGCCACAATGTTGTCTTGCCAGCAGGAAAAGTTTATGCAGCTAAAAGCATCTCTCCCCTTCAAGGCCCTAATATTTTGCTTGACAGTATAGGAAATGTCATGTTTTTTTTTCTTTAAAAATATCTACAGTAGCTGATATCGATGCTGCTTTTTTTATACAGTAATTAACACATGTAGCCAGAATGTATGACACCTAACTTCAATTTTCTTTGTCTCTGGGGATTTAAACATGCATCTTCTATGACTTCTGTTTCATGTAAAGGGATTAGAAAATCAGTTAGTCACAAAGAGACCAAATGCTGGCTAATATCCTTAGTGTAATGGGTAGGGTATTAAACAGGGGAGAAGGAACACTTCTTCAAGGAAATTAACATATTAAACAGTAAGAAAATAAAATTCTGAAATAACCCATGAATCAGCATTCACTTGTTACCATGTGAGTACCAAACTACTAGACTGGAAAAATATATTTGTCTTCACTTCCATTTTCATCTTCTCCGATTAATCTTTAATTGTTTATGCAAAAAGAAACAACAGCCTTTAGACACACTGACAAGATCATTCTGCTAGAGGGCATCAGACATAATTTTAAATTCTTTTACAGAAACAAAGGAAATGAAGCCACATCTATTATATTCTCAATGAAAGATCAAGACATGAATTTTGCATAAAGAAGTGATATGGGTCATCCACCTATGGTAACTTAAAACAGAAAAAAATGCCAATCACTCTTGAAAGATGTCATGCAACATCCCTTATCTAGCACATATGTTCTATGAGTAAATACTGATTTTAGTACCTCAAGTTAAGCAGACTAATCTTATCATATGATCCTGAAAGATCTCTTTAGTTGTAGGCTACAGAGGATTTTATTTACTCTTTCATGCCACTATTTTACTTCAGTTCCTTCCAGATTCCTTCCTAGTTCCAGACACCTGCCCTCATCTTGAGAGAACAATCTACATTCCCGGCCCAGACAGAGGAAAGAGAAAAGATTTCTCATGTCCCCTACAAGATAAAAGAAATCTCCTATCTGCAAATATTTTCATTTATTAAATAGAATTGACTGAATATTAACCATATGCACCCTTCCTCTGATAAAAATCAACTATAACAGTATTAGTATCTACAAGTCTTTAAATTATGCAAACATTGACAGGTACAGAATTTACCATAAGAAATAATCTTTACTGATCTAAAAGTAATTACTGTTGATATTCTGTCTCCATACTTTGATCCACAACCTTGTCTTGGAAAAATCAGTGTGAATTTAAGTGAACAGATATATTATAGCATATGCACTGAACATGCTCAGTGTAATTAGTATTTTCATGACTAGCTCTTTCATCTGTGCCCTTTAAAGAAAAGGAAAATTTTTCATAATGCTCTTTGTCAGATTATGTGATGTGTTTAGACTGGTATAACAGTATTAATGTAGCTACAATTTAAGAACTTAAAATCTGCAAAATACAATACCTAAACATTGCTATAAAAAGTTGTAGCACTGAAATATGTACTATGATGTAATACAGATACCTTCTTTATTTTGCTTTCCTACATTTCCTTTGTTCCTGCAGTAAATGTCTGATTTTTCAAGATGGAAAATAAATTGATTCAAAGTTTGCAGGTTTTTTTTACTATCAATATGGTTAGTGGCACCTGAATCCATTCTTAAATTTAAAAGAAAAGATCCAGTTGTCACTTTATCGTAGAATTTATCCCAGTTTACTCAGATACTTTAAATATATTTTTGAAAAAAAAAAAAAAAAAAAAAAAAAAAAAGGGTAATCCAAGAGATTTTTCAACAAAGAATATGTACAAAAGTCTGCTTTGAGCAAAACCAGACAAATAAAGAAAACCAGTAGAGAATTTTATCTAATGAAAACAAGAGCCTAATAATTCTTTAGATGTCATAAGAAATGACAAAGAGCTTCCATTTGCAAGGGTAGGAAAAACTTCTCTTTCATCTAGGAAGGACATACAGGGATTGTTCTGGTTTGTACACAATTGTTTTGAGTCTGAGGGAGAAAGAAAGGAAGGCACGTTCTTGCAGAAGTAACATGAAATACCACTGATTAGGTTCTGAAAAGATCTATAATATTAAGAGGTTGTTTTCATATTAAAAGTCTCTGATTGATTGGAATTAGACTGTATATAAAAAGTGAGGATAATTTAAATAAGAAACTTTATTGCTCTGTAAAAAAATTAGATTCTAAGTACTGTAATAGCACTAAATGCTCATGTTAAAGACATTCTAGCTAATCTAGTTCCCTAATTTGAAGTACAAAAGAACCATTCAGAAATTAAAAAAATTCCAAATATGTACTTTTATTCCCATTGTAAAACATTAGATTTTAAGCATCTGTAACTTAAGAACAGGGGATACCTTTCTGATGTCCTCAGTGAATAGCCATGCGTACTTAACTAAAGATGAAAGTAAAGGATAATCACCTTCTTTAAGAAGCAAATTTGTGTTGTAGCTGCATTGTAAGGTATACAAATTTAATGTAGTTAATTTAAATAAAAATGTGCTCATAGTACTACAGAAGTTTGTGGGTTTGTTTCTAAATGAAGATTAAATTCTCTAAAATCTCAGCTTGCAAACTCTTTCTACATAGATTGGCTGTTAGTGCTTTAAAAAGTTACTATCATTGCATTTAAATGGCTTGTTACATAGCTTAAACTAGTATATACTAAATTAAATTTGTTCTGTAAATGTCAGCTTTTACATGGTTCCAATTCAGATTCTTTACTTCTCAAATCTGCCAAACTATGGCAATATGCCAAACCATAGCATCCAAAAGACAAGGTTCCTTAAGCTCATCTTTTTTTAAAGGAAAAAAATCTGTGTGGTACTGGCTCTAAGTTTCAAAAGGTCGAAAGCAGGTAAAAGAAGATTAATTTAATTCTTTATTACAACTTTTGAAACTTGTGTGCTTTTAACGCTAATTTTATTTTTTTATTATAAAATCAAAAATATTCACCTTTGAATTCAAAACATATACTCTTATTGAGTATATACCACTTATGTACACAAATAAAAGGTTTTAGAGCAGGAGCTAAAGGCTTTATTTTCACTACAGTTTCTGAGTTGTCTGTTATAACCTTGTCAAGGACTGCAGCAGACTGAAAAATCCTACCTTATCAAACTGTTTTGTTATTTTCTTGCAGTGAGAGCAATCTGTCTGGAACAATACTTGACCCCATTCTTTGTTCTTGTACTTAATAAAGTCACTTAAATTCTATTTACATAAGTAACTTTTCTTCTTTTTCTTTTATTGTCTCACTTGAAATCAGATAAAAGGAAACTACAGATGGTAGATCTTTTGAAGATCATCAAACACTTCCCAAATATGAACACAAACTCTACTAAACAAACAAAATTCAGGGATTCTTGAAATGCTTTGAAATACAAACCATGTAAAATGTAATGATAACTTTTTTTAATGGAAAAGTTTGCTTTATTATTTTTCTTCCATACATCTTGCTAAAAGGTTTGACAGGATTTTAAGCAGATCTCTAAAGCAGAGATTAAATAAAAGTAGTACATCACTGGTTTAAAGGCTTCTCTGCCACAAAGCACTTTACTAAGTGCAGAATATCTTTGTTGTATTTACAAAATTGTACAGCAGTTCATAAAATATGAGAAGCTGAGCTCAGACAGTTGATAACTCTTTATGTATCTGTTGGACAATTTTGTTACCCAGTGAGATGGTCATGCAACATTAAAGCAAGAGCATAAGGGATTATGGATAAATCTGAACAAATCATCGTATGCTGTTTTCCCATAATCACAAAAACTTAAGGTTTCTCCACAGTCGTTGACTGAGGGATCTCTAAAGCTGAGCATATGACTTCTGCAGGGTGGACACAATATATGACTGGACTCAAGCACAGCTTCCTGTGTGAACTCAAATGCAGTGCAAGGAGATGAAGCTTCCTGTTAACTGGAATGCTGCCTCAAGCCGAAGTGCACATGGAGTCTCCACAGCAGCTCTGTTACACAGTGCCTTGATCTTTGTAATGTTAGTGGTCCTTCACCTCCAATTCTGCAGCCAGACCTTCACTTGTGAGCCTATAACATTTAATCTGTGTGCTACCAGGCTGCTGTGACAGTGCCTTCACTCTGGTACCATGAGTGCTCTTGTTCTCACCTGGCACTGATGAATTCAGAACCACTGTTATGCTGTGTTTCTCCTAAAAAGTGACTGCCATTGATTTTTAAATCATACTATTCTCATCTCAATTCTCACTCTTGCCTTGTAGCTTTTACACTAAGATCACATCATCCCAAAGACGGTGGCTTTTAGCCTGTAACTTCATATCTGAATAGAGCCTAGTAGATAATGAAAAGATAGTAGTTCTTTTAATACACAATAAATATTACTCAATAATATACACACACAAATATTAACTACTATTTAGTCTGCAGCACACACACATGCTCCATTCAGTGCTAACAGTATCATAAGCTACCAATGAGGAACTTGAGAATATCTGCATGAAAAATGTAAATACTAGGGAGAAAGCAGGAAGAAATTTGCTTTTTTGTTGCTGGTTGGCTTGGCCTTGGCCAGAGGCGTGTCTGACTTGGAGATGGGGGAGCTTCGAGAAGCTTCTTACAGGAGCCAGCTCTGTAGCCTGCCACACACAAACCTAACATACGTTACTACCATCATCATTGTCACCACTACCTTTATTGGAGAGATATTGTCTGGGGGCTCTCTTTCATCTTCCCAGCTGATTCCTAAGGAGTGATTTTCCCTTTTTCTCTCTCATTCTCTTTTTTCTCTCCTTCTTTGCTTCTCTAAGACAGATTTCAAATTATGGTTGGTCATCAGCTATGAACTGCACTAATAAAGCGTGTGCATGTAAGCCTCTCTCAGCATTCTTTAAGCAACACCTGTATGATGATGGTGATGTTAGAACACCTCACTAAAAACCTTACTGAAATGCTTTGCTACAAATAAACCTCTTATTCCATATTTTTTTTTTTTTTTTTACCATTCCATTGTAAAGAATAATGGATTAGGAAATGAAAAACTAAACAGCAGGTAAAGCATTTTATGAGGTTTGCTTAGTTACTTTTCAATCTATATGCCACTGACATAAGATACCCACTACTCAGGTTCTAAAAAACAAATTCTGTGATGTTAATTGACCTTAGAGGATTATTGGCAGAATCCAAGGTGATGGCATTTTTTTGTATGTAATTTCTTTTTTTTTTTTTTTTTTTTTGAGAGAGATTTTTGTCTGTTTTCTGTAGAATCATCACATAATGAGCTATGAAGATAACCTTCCTACATTATTTGTCTTATCGAGAAAAAATATTTAGCGTATACAGCCTTAAAATGTAGAAAGAAGGCAAAAGGGTGACCTGAGGCAACTGTTATTTCTTCTCACTACAGATGATTAAAATTTCATATCAGGTCTCACATTAAGGTGATTAAGGTCTTATACAAATCAGTCCTTCTTTTCATTTTGAAAACAGAAGCAGAGTGCCCACTATGCACCAGCTGAAATCTATTAGTGTTTCCTGAATATTTCAGTTTTAGTTTTGAAATAGAGACAACTCAAACATGTAATTACTACATTGCACCATATTTTGTAGTTTCATATACAGTAAGACTCAAACACTAACTTGAACAAATCTTCAATTTTCTGTCAAACTTTGATAGAAAAATGAGAGGTTAACCAAACAGGTATTAAAAAAAAAACCCTTTTAAATGTATTTATAAAAATGTAGTGGTATTAGATAAATAAATAGACATTATAAAAAATCTATTAAATAACTTTATTAAATATGTTGCATGAAATAGAAAACAACGTAAAGATTTAACAATTTAAATGTAACAACATTTAAATATAGAACTCCAAAATAGAGTGTGTCCTGGATACATACAGATCCTTATCATTGTAAATTCAGAGATTCAACACTGGTGTTATATAAGATTTCTTGCTCGTGAGCAGCTCTTAAATGAGAGCTCTCTGCCTAAACACTATCTAAAATTGAACAGCAATTTTCAGACGTAGCATGACTTCTCAAAAGTAAGCTCAAATTCAAATTTTATGTTACAGAGAATTTAAAGAAAACAATGAATGCCAGATCTCAAGGTCTCACAGAAATCTCCAGTACTGTTTAGGCTAACAAGTTTCCCACTTACGTTTCAGTCTCAATGGAAATTAACTCAATGCTACAACGTGACAAAGTATATTAATTATAATTGATGATTTTGCAATGAATACTAAATAAACTATTAAAAAGAATCAGCTTATTAAAGCAACTTGTTGTAGCACCCTATCATTAATTATTCGTTTAGTATTTATTTTAACTACTGAATATGATAAATTAATGTGAATACCAGTGAACAATACCTTGTTGGTACACTCAAATAGTGTATACACTCAAATAGTGTATTAATGCACCATTAAAAATCAAGTGCTGTGTAAAATTTAATAAAGAAACAACACCACTTAAATATGAAATGAAAACATTAAGCAGCTGTTTCTTTTCAGCTTTATCCTTTAAATTTTTCACAGCTTACTTTAGGAACACTCCATACAATTGAGTTGACTAATGAAAGACAGGAAAATAATGCAGGTTAAAAAACAAACCAACCAAAACAAAAAACCAAACAACCCAGCACTCAAAACTAAGCTTATTGTATTAATGTGTTGTGCTTGATCTCTACGCAATGCTTACCATGAAAAGCTAGTTTGAACTGAATGTAGTGTATACTGTATAGTGTACAAATAATATTTTCATGATATATCCTAGGTAAAATTTATCACAGTATCTAAAGGAGACAGCGAGCAGGGAAAACCCAGACTAGTAGACAGAAACAGCAGGTAAATCAAGTAATAGAATGAAAATCTAAGACAATCTCAGAAAGGAGAGTTGAAGAACTAATTCAAACCTTCCTTCTCATTATCATGGGATGTTTGAATGCCTAAATCCTGGAAGAGGTTATCAAAGTGTTTAGCTACATGCCCTTGTGAACAGCAGAAAATGACCACCTCTAGTAACAAGTATAGATCTTCAACCATAATTCTGAGTAGAAAGGCTAGGTAAAAGCCATTCACATTAGCCAAGATATTAAGGAATTAAAAGAAAATTACTAGTAAATACAACCAAGTATTCCTTTTTATTTTGTCTTATATTCTTACTACTGTTTCAATTTTGCAATTCATATTACATACAGAATCTGAAGGAATAAACTATATTTAATATTTTGTACCTAAACTTTTCTCATAGCAGAGCCGTATCTTCTGTGATCTAATAAAAATACATTTATTGTACTGTATCTCTCAGAAATTAACAAATCCAGCAGGGTAAACTAGCAATTTCTGAAATGTCTTTTGAAAAGATAAGTTACCTACACTTGAGCACCGTACCTTGCAATTCACTGTAAAGGTCTCTCCACTGAGGTTTCTACCCATTGCCTTCAATAATCAGTGTACAGCACATTTTTGGCAAGTAGGAAGGAAAGAATGAAATGTCTCCCCTCTTTCAGAATTTCGTCAGCACATGATAGTGTACCATAAAGTATTACCAAAACTGAAAGGCTTATTCATCACCTATTAGAAGATTACTTCAAATGATAAAGTCACATTCCAAATGCACTTAGGAAATGATTTAGCTGTATATCAGATGCATGTGTTTGATGTTGCAATTTAAACTCCCTCCTCTCCTTCAGCCCTTACTAAGCATCCACCTATCTCTGGAAATGTGTATACTCACCAGGTATAGAATCACAGAAACATAGATTGGTTTGGGTTGGAAAGGACCTTAAAGATCATCTAGTTCCAACTTCCCTGCCATCGACAGGGACACCTTCCACTAGATCAGATTGCTCAAAGCCCAGACCATGTCTTGTTTCATTCACATTTCTGCTTTTGCAGACACCCTATTCCCTGCAAAGCCTGAGAATATATTTGCCTCTGGTATCCAAAAAAATTTAGCAGAGTAACATCTAACTTTTCTCAGTATTGTCAACTTTCTTTGGAACAGGCTGCACAGCGAAGTGGTTGGGACACCATCAATGGAGGTATTTAAAAGACTGTAGATGTGGTGCTTAGGGACATGGTTTGGTGTTGAACTTGGCAGTGTTAGGTTTGCAGTTGGGCTCAATGATGTTAAAGGTCTTTTCCAACCTAGATGAGTCTATGATTCTATGATAAAGCCATACCAGTGCACAGAAGGGAATATGAAATTAATGAGGCCAGGAACAGCATTCTGCACTGCAGTGTGACAGTAAAAACCTTTGGAGTATGGCACTGAGCTGAAGGAGGAGAATTTTCTGGATTCAATATCTATTTCTAGTGTTCATTGAATTAGATCCAATTTAAAAAAAAAAAAAAATACTTATAGGAATGTTTCTTCTCTTAACCTATGAGTCTTCCAATTCAATTTTTAACTGTAACATGATCCCAATAAGGAGTGGTAGAAAGCTCCTGACTAATTCAACTTAAAGCAAACAGAAAGGTAAGACAAGTATGATTAAAAGCGTAGTGCTGGTTCACTAAATGAGATCTAAGAAATCTGCCTTAGAAACAGATTTTCCAGACAAAGTGTGTGGTTCCTGTTGAAAAGGCTAGTGAAGACAAGAAGACAGAGTCGAAACCTGATTGTGATGGTCTCCTTTAGGTAAACTTTAGCCTCAGAATCAGGTACTTCAACAGACTAAGAATCTGTTCCACCTCATTTCTGGACTCCAGTATTCACAAAGCTTCTGAGATTCACACAGCTTTGGGGATGTGCAGAAGTGCAAGACTGACTAGGAGCTTTACTCTTAGATCTGTATTCTAGGGGAGATCAACTCAATAAAAGCTGGGATTTGTCCTCAGAAAGAAGTAGTTGACTGTGAAATGTAAATGAAACTGTAATAGAATTGTGTAATTTTAGATGGAGTAAAAAGGAGCTGTTGCTGGAAGGAAAAAGTGAGAATATGTATCCACACTCTTGCACAATTTTTTTCACACAGCCATGAAATACGAGTATTTTTACATTTACAACTATGTAAAGGCAAGCAACATAATGGGAATAAATTATATATGTGGAAGTAGTGTCAATAATGCACCATAACCAAAATTTGTAATCAAACACATGTTTTTGAACAAAATATATTTTTTTTCTGGAAAACACTGAAAAAATAACTGAAGCAATAATATCAAAACAATGAATAATAAAACACGATGAGATGTCAATGAATGAAGAGGAAAGAAACTGTTTTCTGTTTTCAAATATCAGCTAGGCAAAAGAAAATCAGTAGAAGTTTGTCTGTGCTCCAGTAGCTTGTTTTTTACCCACACACAAGCATACCAACAAACACAAACCCAGTAATTTTAGATGACAATTAAATTATTCAGAAGTAAATTTGGGAAATTAATCCTACAACACATAGACAAGCATGCCAATTACAGTAATGTGCCAGATAATAATGTTAACAACCTTATAGGTGACAAGCTGTTTCAGAATAGTAAAAAAACAGATGCTTATATCAGTAGTCTCAAACCTAAAGGTATGGGTTATTTTAGTGACATTTCTTCTTCATGACACTGTGTAGATTTATTTTCCAGCTATCCCTGTGCCAGAATTGCTAGGAAGGTACTTTTACCTTGACATTATCTATAGAAATGTGCTCCTAATACCTTTCATTCAGTGCATCACACAAAATAGTGAAGTAGCAGAGTATTTCTCTCAGTTCACTCAATCTTACATTCCTCTCAGTTACGATAAATTTTGAGGAGAGAAGTAAAAGAGGGAACTGTGCATGTGCATTCAGACAATTTATCTCAAAGAACAGTTACATAAGGTTAGCCAGCCAGGTTGTTTTCCTTCAAAAGACTGCCTATGTCCTTTATGCTGTCGGTAACTGCAGAAAAGCCTTACTGTAGGGTACTGGCTAGAGTGAGTCACCAGTTAAGTAAAGACCGCAGTATAGCTCTTCCAAATGCAACTGCTGTGTCTAGAAAGATGGGAAACAGTACTTGCGTGAAAAGAGATTCAAGTGTCTCATCTGCAGATATCAGCTACTAGCACATTTAACAGGGAAGCCGGCTTTGTTACTTGACTACTTTTGAGGAAGCTCTTACAGGAAATGAGATTTCTTTATGGATGACCCCACTTTTAAATCCAATTCAGTGTAGAATGCAAAATTCACTGTGAGGAGACTGACAGTTCCAGTGTTTCTACAGTTGGTATAAAGAGGTGGAGGGAAAGAATCTTCCTGAAAAGACACATCATGTCATTGTAAACTGAGAATTCATCAGACAACTAAGGTATGGGCAGTTGCTTCCATAGAAGAAGCACAGATTTAAGAGGGAAAAAAAAATTAAAAAGTGTTATCTTCAGTGATGGGGGAAATTTGACACCACCTTGAGTAATGATCATATCTGTTTTTTAAACAGTGCAAAGGGAGTTAGCCCTGAGGGCCTGAATCTTCTCCACACTTTTGAATTAACAGTTAAGCTCTTTTCATCAAATAGTGGCAAGTAGGTGGTTGTAGGCACAAACTGCTTTCTAGTCAGAAGGGAGAGATTCAACCAGAGAACACATTTAGAAATAGAATGATGACCCAAAGGGAAACTAGGTAGAGTCTTCAGAACTCTGTAATGAGCTGGAATAATACTGCATAACCACATGAGGTGCATGGCCGAGATAAACACTAAAATCATTCTAATTGAAAAGACAAGAGAGTGAATGGTCAACACAGGGAAGTATGATTTACAAGGACGCCTGATTATGAACATCTATCTGATTTTGCAGGCCGACTTGATGGTGTCTTTTTGCTGTGAAAAGGAGGGTCCTTACTGAAGCAGAAGGGATGTTGCCTCATTCTGAGAGCCAGTCAACTTCCAGGCACTCAGATAAACACCTCTGAAGTTCAGGGGAAGATCATCTACCTGCTTAGCATAGGGAGAAGGCCAGTGAAAATTATAATGCAGTCCTTATGGGACTTGAAGTCTTGGACTAAAAATGCTAGGGTCATGATGTTAGGCTAACCAGCTCTCCCAAGATCTGCTTTTGCCTTACCTGGAAAATAACCCTTCAAAGGAGAAGAAATGGTGGAAAAGCATAAATGGTTCTCTGACCAGGAAAATTTCAGAATATGTTGGAGATGAACCCTGGAGGAAGGACTTCAAATTATTTACTTGGGTGGAGAAGGGTGAATGGCAATACCTTTCGAAACTCTGTTGGTTTGTTGTTTTTTTTTCCACTAACAGAAAAAACTAAGCAGTATTTCTGTGATACAAATCAGTATGTGCTTGTGTGAATGTTTAATTTACAAATTAAATGCAGTTAAATTTGGAGGGCTTTCATCCTGCTTCTGATTAAAAGAATCATGAAAATATGTATTACCAGGTGTCCTAGAAGGACCAATAAATCCAAGTTGATATATAAAGCTTGGTGTATATATAGATGATTTTGGTCAGTGTAACAATGATAATGAGGAACAAATAATCAAGAGGATATTGAACCCGGTAATGTACTTAAGAATTTGTGTCACTGAGTTGAGACCAGATTCAACTTCTGAATGAATTACTCTAAAGCCTACGGATTTCAGGACAAGTAGTTTCTTTTCACTCTTCTGAGAAATGAGTAGTCTTTGTGTGAACTCCTCTCCAAGGCAAGAGGATATCTTCACCCCTAATGTCTTAGGTGCCATAGCAACAAGAAATGGGACCTCTGTAAGCATTCTTGGTGCTAAGAAAAAAATAATATGAATGCACTGAGTGTGTCTTTCGCCCTCAGTTTCACTCAGATACTTAGAAGAGTTTCTTTCCTTGTATTTGCCTTAGCTGCATTATAGATATCTTTAGTCTGCTGCATTCTTAAAGACCAAATTTTCTTCGTAGACTGAGTTAAAAGAGTTATTTAGAGATATTGTTTCAGATAAGTGTCAGTTGTCCATGCATAATTTATAAAAGGCTTTCTTTGTTAATTAGGAAATGGGGTCTTGTACAAGGATTTAATGATAGATGTCTATAAATTTAGTCAAAGCTGAACATAATAACAAAAAGGAAATGTTGAGCTCTTAGTAAATAAATTTATTTTCTAAATGAATTACAAGTTTATCATGTATACATATGATTGGATATGTATCTTTAAATTATGCTTGGGAAATTACACAGGCATAACTGTGGCACAGTAAGAGGTTACATTAGTCTTATAAATTCATGGCTAATTCAATGGCTGATACTTCATTAAGATAATTATTGATACTTTGGTAAACTTTGCAACTTTACAATATGTCATTCCCATCAGGGGGATAACTAAGTGGGCACTTTCAAGGTATAAGTTACGAATCTCTTATTACTGTGCATTATGTAGGAAAGGCTTTCTAAAAGGTGGAAACTTTTTTTTTGATGTTTAAAAAACAGAAAAAACTCCAACATACAAGACAACAATATAGAATGTCTCTTTTCTTCATTTCAAGGTAAAAGTATTTCTGCAGATCAATACAATTCTATGATATCTGAACTAAAATAGAATTGTGTTTAAATGGAACACAAAGCAGCCCACCAGAGAGAAACACCTAACCAAAAAACCCAAACAACGTCAAATAGGCAAATATCTCAAATTTCCCAAGATCTATAACTTCTTGAATTTTCCATATATCAAATAAGATACTAATTTTTCTAGGAAATAATATAGACTTTATTTCTACATAGCATAGCACAGACCTGAATTTTGATTCTGCTTCTAAGAAAATTAAATTTATGTCTGGTAACAAGTGATGAAATGAAATGCAAGTAGGCAAACAATTTCATATTGAATTTACATACTGAATATGTTAACTTTTTGAACCTTTTGTGTGGTTAAGCATCTTTGTTCATATGAATGGCTGCACAAAACTGAAAAATAAATGTTCTGTAAACAATAATGGTTCAAAATTTATATTCAAATGACATATGAATAAAATAGAGCAATAAATAGAGCACATATTCAAACACAAAAAATGAATAATATAAAACAAAAATTTCTGTTCTATGAAGTAAGGTTTAGAAAATGGTACTTTTGAATACAATATTAAAGAACAAATATATAACTTATCATTCTAGAATAGTTCTTGGTATATATGAAACTTTGTAATAATTATTCATCTTTTCAAATAATATAAACTAAACAATATTAATTTAATTTTATCTTATTCCAACAAGTATCTCTAACCTCATGTAGACAAATGATAACTAATGAATTTGGGAAGAGACACGGATAACTTTCCAAATAATAATACTTAAAAGGTAGCAAAAATATATTGGGAAAAAAAAAAAGCTTACATAAAAGTAATACATATTAGCTTTTGTTTCTTTACATTACTAAAGTGTGCATAAAGATTAGCAGATTGTACTTTTAGTGCATGTTTTCAACTTCATATTCTTCATGATTTAAAGATGTCAGTAAAGAGTATTTTCTTATTTTTCCAGTGTTGTCACAACAGTTAACATACATATTTACTCACTACATACTAAATACATTTATATATATATATATATATATATATATATTCCTTTCTAACGTAATTTACTGTTTCTTTGGCATTTTCAGAATTTAACTAGAGAAGCAGCAACAGATGTTTCTTACTCCAGCAACCAACTGGCTCTTACATAAAAGCGGACTGCTGGGATCCCCCTTACACACCACCTACCACAAGG